>NC_090999.1:38850000-39161666 GCF_041146395.1 Eulemur rufifrons | reverse complement strand
TGCTAAGGTCCCATTCAATTCTATGATTACATGATACAGTATTTGTGAAAGTGTGCCAGTTTTCTTGGGTTAAGAAGAAAGTTAAGAAAAGCTATAAACACAAACATATTTTTATATATAAAAGAATGAATGGAAAAACTAAAATGTTAATAGTGGTTATAGATGGATGCTGCAATGTTGCTTGGTATCATCTTCTCCAGATCCACTTTGCAGCCTTTGCTGGACCCTAGAGAATGACCAGTAAAAAATATATCCTTGGGTTTGCTCCCCTGCCCTCTGGTTTCTGGTTCGGTTCAACCAATCTCTCAGGAGATCAGAGAAAGGGACGAAGTTGGAGTTGGAGTATTTCTTCCTCTGGCCCCTTACTTGCAGAATTGTCTTGGGCTGGCCAAATTCCTCAACTGCTTATCTTTGCAGGGAGTTAGCTACGCTCCCCGCAAAGAGGTTTTTTCTTCCGATCAGGACTCTCAGGCAGGGGTCATCGCAAAGGATGAAAAAATAGTAGGAAACAGAAGTAAAAAATAAAATAATGATAATAATAATACACAGAGCCAAAGATATAGTTTATAAAGTAAACGTTTATGAAAATAGATAAAAGGAGGGTATCCGGATGGATATATTTCTTCCTGCATAAAATATATCCAAGACTGAAACTCCACACAGGTATTTTATAGGGTAGATACAGGCTCCCGTTGCCAAGGGCAACGAGATTTACATACTAACAGACAGTTTGCTTTAGGGTCAAAGTCTCCTAAAAGGCTACTACAGATCCTTTAACTAACTCTAACTAGGGGAACAATGAGTTATAAAATCTTCTTGGGGCAAACTTCTAAGTTTTATGATAAGGCTATTACTTTAGCAAGAAACAGAGACATCTTGGCTCCTGTGATTGTGTTCTTGGAGACAAAGATGATCTCAGAAGTCAACATGAGCTGTGCTTTGTGTTAATTACTTTAACCACATGGTTCCCTCTGGGCCCGGCTTGGGCATTAGCATATCTATCTGATTAGCTCTCATCTCCAGGGGTCTACACCTGTCAGCTCCGGCAACCTTTTGGTTCTAAGGGAGAGGCCTGCCTTGTCTTTCAAAACAGGTGAGCACCATAGGCCCAGTTTACAGCTGTCTCTTTGAAGTGCAGCTATTACTGACCAACGAGATGCCCTCCTGAGACGAGGCAGCTTTTGAACTAACACATTTATTTTTTCTTTAAGGCAAAGCCTTATTTGACTTCTGAAATCAAATCTTTTCTCCAGAAATACAGGGGGCATTTCTATAACTCAGTATTCTTAGGCTCAACAATCTTAGTCCATTCAGGCTGCTATAACAAGTTACCATGGACTAGGCTGTTTATAAACTACAGTAATTTATTTCACACAGTTCTGGAAGCTGGAAGTCTGAGATCAGGATGCCAGCGTGGTCAGGTTCTGGTGAGGGCCCTCTTCTGGGTCACAGACTGCCATCTTCTTATTATATGCTCACGTGGGGGAAAGAGGGAAGGAGAGCTCCCTGGGTCCCTGGGGTACCTTTTATAAGTGCACTAATCCCATGCATGAGGACTCCACTCTCATGACTTAATCATCTGCCAAAGACCTCACCTCCTAATACTATCACATTCACAGTTAAAATTTCAACATACGAATTTTGAAAGAGACACACATATTCAGTGCATAACACAGCTCCTCTCCCAGAAGGCTTCTCGGTGCGACTCTTTCCTTCTGGGTTCTGATAACTACTACCTCCCCTAGCCCTAGGCTTAGGGATGGTGACAGCTTCACTGTTTCTAGCCACAGCATGTGTCGTCACTATTCCTGGTGATTTCTTTTCACCCTTCCTAAAGACACTAGTGATCGTTGCCCTAATAATCCACTGTCAATGTTGGATGCTTGCTTAAAGACATATTGGTTCCTATCAGATATCTCTTGGCTAAGTGGGTGTGTACTTACATATTGTTTTTCTCTTAGATCCAAGAGTTGAAGATTGGCTCCTCATGTCCTCGCTTCTGCCACAAACCATCATCCTGGGACTCTATGTCTATTTTGTCACTTCTCTGGGACCAAAGCTCATGGAGAATCGAAAGCCCTTTGAACTCAAGAGAGCAATGATAACATACAATTTTTTCATAGTACTCTTTTCTGTGTATATATGTTATGAGGCAAGTGTCTTCAGTATTCCTAATGGGAGAATTTTGCCTGAGTCTTCCTGTTTGTGTCATTATGGTTTTTGTTATGACTATGAGGGTAACCTTTGAGATTTAATCAGTTTTAGAAACTGATCTCACTAGAGCAGATATTTGCCAAAATATCATTATGTAATAGGCCAAATAATAACCTCATTAGAAGATCTCAGTAAAATCTACCTCATAGGTAATGAGAAAAAGTAACATCTAGTCCAGGGACTAGCACATATTTTGCCTTAATAGATGATTAAATGAATCCATAAATGTTAGTTTTGAGGAAACTCATACTCAGAAATTAAGGAATGTAAAATGACATAGCTAGTAAGTGGAGGACTGACATTGGAACCCAGGTCTGTCTGATATCAGAGTTCATCTTGACTCTGTGATGAATGTCATTGTCCTGGTAGGAACCTTGGTTTCTGCATCCTCTGGTGAGCTATGGGATGGTGGACTGTTTTGGTTTGGTTTATTGGGCTGTGGTGGGAACAGAAAACGTAGACCAATACAAAGCAGTAGGTGAGGGAGCATGTTCCTTAACTGTCATTAAGAAAGATGGGGATCTTCCAGGACCTGAAAGGAAATTCATGGATTCTCTCTCTTGCCCCGTGCTGCTACTGTGCCTCAGCTGCCCTCATGTTTCTTCTTTTCTGGGATTCCTTACTTCTTTTCCCACTCTGGCTTCCTTATCCTCTTTTTTTTACTTCCTTTACAGCATAGCTTCGGCTTAGTCATGGCTGGGGCTCACGGGGGCCCAGCACAGCCCCTCTGACCTCCCGTGACCCCATACCATAGCCTCTCCACATGCTTCCTTCCAGCCCGACTCCTGCTGCAGATCCGCCTGATCCGATCCCCTAAACTCTGCTCCAGCCTTCTTTCTCACAGTCCTCCCTAAAGTCTAGACCCACTCTGCTGCTTTCCATTTCTTCTTTATTTCCAAAGTTAACTCACAGGCCACTCTTACTGTCCCGTCTAGAGTATGAGCAACTGAAAGGGAAAGAGTAGTGGAGATGGGAGCAAAGATAATGCAAGTTCTAAGTGAGTTCTCAGAGGTGGGATGTAGTATGTTATAGTATAGTGTTGAGAACACACATGGAAGCCAGGAGACCTGGGACTAGTTAGTCCCAGTTCTGTCACTAAGTAGCTACCTAATTTTGAGCAAGTCGCTTAACCTCTCTGGGCCTTAAGCTCTCTCATTTTATAAAGCCAGTTGGATCTGGATGGAACCAAGTGTCCTCAACTCCCTCCATGCTCTGGTGTTCTTCAGTTCTGTGTCTGCTTGTATCCTTGATTGTGATATCCCCAAATATATCTCTCAGTCTTGGAAGGAATCCAAATCATAACCAGTCAGTTTCAGTTCCTATTCTGTCAATTACAGTGTAAAAGAAGGTTTGAAAATATCTCAATTTGAGAGTTTCTGTCTCCCATTTACCACTAATACTTGAGTCACTTATATGCCACTTTCAGAGTTTATTACCTGCCAAACATAAACTACTGTTTTTTCTTATTGCTAGCCTGGAATACAGACATATATGTAAAAGCGCTCCACTGTTAGAATGTTCTTAAACTTAATATCAGAAAAACATTAGGTTCTACTCTCTGTTTAAGCAAAGACTTTTGACACCTGAGCAGCATGTCTTCTGCTGATGACGCACTCAGGCGTATAGTTTATTGTGTGGAATATGATTTCATTTGGTTTACACAGTAAATACCTCCACTAGGGATGTTAGGCCAGACATGAAGAAGGTGAAAGAGAAGCACATCAGACTAAGGGAAGTCAGGTGACTGATTTTATACTGATTGTTTGAATGTGCTAGTTACTTGGCACTAGTTGGACACTAACAGAGACCAGTTAAGACCCCACAGAAGGCCAATTCACACAACTTCTGTTCAACACAGCGCTTGTTCGGGGTAGGGGAAGGTGGAGAATCAGTCATCACAGTTCAGGTAAATAGCTCCTGGACTTGCAGTGTTAGTCAGAAATGAGTCTGAGCACAAGAGAACATGGGGACACTCGCTGACAGAGCTGGATTTTGTAGAACAGATTTAGCCATTTCTGTGTCACATTCCCTCGTTCCTTTGACTTGTTTTTGTGAGTTTTTTTTCACATTTGTGAAATATATGTCTTATACTTCTCTGGTCTTCATTTTCAAGATATCATAGCCCACCAAATTAATGGTGTGATTAAATTATCTTATAAATTGAGCAAGGAGCTAATATCAGAAAAGGATGGTGGGGTTTTTTTGTTTGTTTGTTTGTTTTGACAGAGTCTCACTCTGTTGCCCAGCTAGAGTGCCGTGGCATCAGCCTAGCTCACAGCAACCTCAGACTCCTGGGCTCAAGCGATCCTCCTGCCTCAGCCTCCCGAGTAGCTGGGACTACAGGCATGTGCCACCATGCCCGGCTAATTTTTTCTATATATTTTTTAGTTGTCCAGCTAATTTCTTTCTATTTTTTTAGTAGAGATGGGGGTCTCGCTCTTGCTCAGGCTGGTCTCAAACTCCTGACCTCGAGCGATCCTCCCACCTTGGCCTCCCAGAGTGCTAGGATTACAGGCGTGAGCCACCACGTCCGGCCAGGATGGTATGTTTTTAAACACCGTAGTCTAGTACTTGTCATTCTCGTTTGTTTCCTTTCTTTGCACCATTAAAATATTATTCTGATAATGCCTCATAAGCCTTTGTTTTTTGAATTTAATTTATTGTTGTCATTTTAGCTTTACTGGTAATTAAAAATAGAAATTTAAGATTTGCCTCAATGACAGAAAATGATTTAACCATTACACTGAGAAAGAAGACATTCCAAGGAGGATGCTGGCATTTGTGAGAATAAGAAGTTGGAGAAGAGCTGATCCTATTGTCAGTACCCTAAATTAAGTCAACCATTTAACATATGCATTAATATAAAATTAGAGCTGTTGGGTTTTCATTTTCAGATACTGTTTTAAAAGAAGATCTTCTCACCATCAGACTGAAATAATGTCAGCATAATCTTTGAATTACAGTTCAGACTTATCAACAATAGGCTTTTTCTTCTCACCACCTTCTCACCACCAGTCTTAGGTCACTCTGTGGGTGTGTTGGAATTAAGGCCTGCCAGATTTCACTCTTATTGTTTTTTTTTTTTTTTTTTTTTTTGAGACAAAGTCTTGCCCTGTCACCCCGGGCTAGAGTGCCCTGATGTCAGCCTAGCTCCTAGGCTCAAGCTATCCTCCTGCTTCAGCTTCCCAGGTTGCTGAGACTATAGATGTGTACCACCACATCTGGCTAATTTTTTTTCTCTATTTTTAGTAGAGATAAGGTCTCACTCTTGCTCAGGCTGGTCTTGAACTCCTGAGCTCAAGCAGTCCTCCCGCCTCTGCTTCCCAGAATGCTAGGATTACAGGTGTGACCCACTGTGCCCAGTCTATTCACTCTTACTGTTAACAAGAGCATTTTTCTCTTGTCTTGTGAATCCAAAGCGAAACCAATACCTGAGCTATGGACTACCACTTCACCTCATACCCATTAGCCAAGGGCAGGAAAAGCCCAGTTGTCGTAGCCACCTGATGGCTATGACATTGAGGAATTTTGGTTAGCCCATTTATTTATTGACTAATTGGAAAGATTGGGTATTGCCAGAAAAGACTGATCCAGAGCCAGGTATTCCCTTTAAGAGTACACAAATACACCCACATGTATAGATACACCTAAGATAAATTGCCTACCAGTATTTGCTATTTAAGCAAAACACTCCCAGTCTTTTGTTCTTCACTATCTTAGAATAATCATTCCCCAAAATGGGTATTTTAGTCAGAACATAGTTCATATAATAATATATGAGTTTGCAGTTTTGAAAATTCTTGATATCAGATTTTGATATCAAACGTGTTTGTAGTTTGTAATTGTTCTAGCTGCTTTTTCCTGTGCAGTGACTGCTGACTCAGCTGGTAACATAATGAAGAGACACAATCAAAGCTACCTTTGTTGTGGCTGTTGAGCAGATACTTTCCTTCTTTAATATGCATGTCTCTCTTGCAGTTTGTGATGTCTGGCTGGGGTACAGGTTATTCATTTCGATGTGAAATTGTTGACTATTCACCGTCACCCACAGCTTTGCGGGTAAGTTTCTTTTTGGAAAAACTTGTAACTCAAAATCAACGTTAAAACTTTTTGGATTCTGTGACATAGGATGTGAATTTAGAATGAGCAAATGACTCAATTATCAGATTATATGTGTCAGGGGAAATAAAGCTAAAAATCATGGGAAATAAAGTCAAGTGTATAATTTTCTGTAAAATGAAAATTGGTGCTTTCCTTTTTGAATTTCTTGGATTTAAAAATAAATTGATATCTAGTTCCTTAAAAAATTAAAAAATAGAATTACCATTAAGATCCAGCAATTCCACTTTTGGGTATATACCTAAAAGAATCAAAAGCAGGGACTCGAAGAGATTTGTATACTCACATTCATAGCAGCATTGTTCACAATAGCTAGAAGGTGGAAGCAATCAGGTGTCCTTGGATGGATGAAATGGATTTAAAAATGTGATATATACATAGAATGGAATAATATTCAGCCTTTGAAAGGGCAGGAATTCTTACTCATGCTACAACATGGATGAACCTTGATGACAATTTGCTAAATGGAATAATCTAGTCACAGAAGGACAAATACTGCATGATTTCCATTTATATGAGGTACCTAGAGTAGTCAAATTTATAGAAATATATAGTAGGATGGTTGGGAGTGTGAAGGGGAATGGGGAGTTATTGTTTAATGGGTGCAGAATTTCAGTGTTGCAAGATGAGAAGAGTTCTATGAATGGAGGGTGGTGATGATTGCACAGCAATGGGAATATAATTAACTGCACTGTACCCTGAAAATGATTCATATGGTAATTTTATGTTATGTGCATTTTACCAAAATTGTAAAAACCAAACTTTTCTTTCATGTGAGAAATGAAATAAATTTATATCTATGTATGTTTTTGCAGATGGCACGTACCTGCTGGCTTTATTACATCTCCAAATTTATTGAGCTTTTAGATACTGTGAGTATGTGGTCACCACATTTATGGTAATAAATGTTTGCTGTTTTAATGAAAGAAAGAAACTGCCAAAGTTCAGTTGTCTGATGACTTTGGTTATCTCTCCTCCTCAGGCAGATTTACTGTTATCTTTCTACCTTTTATTATTAGTAATTTTAAAGGATAGGATAAGTTTATTTTTCAGTATTTTGCAAACTTTGTTTTTTTTTTTTTTGTATAGCTACCACTTGATTAAGATAAGCATGTAACTGTCACATATAGTGCAAAACTGTGCATCTTTATGTAGATGGATGACAGTTTTATGAATCAAGTTTAGAAAGCAAAGAACAGAGGACATAATTTACCCCGGGGGTATTAGTAATTTTGGGAATGCCAAAACTATTTTCAGCTGCCTTTCTGAAGTCCGTGCTTATTGGGCCCTGTCTCTTCGTACTTCAGATCCTAGTGAGGATCCCCTCTGAACTTGGATGACCGGGTTCTGGGAGAAGCAAGTGCCATGGATGAGACTCTGTGATGGGAGAGAAAGCCATGAGCCTTTGTTTACAGAGTAGCTTAGGAAAGCTGGATACTTATTATATTTTTTATGTGAAGTGTAACATAGTTATTTGGAACCAGTTCTGGCTCTGAGACTGACAAGTGTGTTCTCTCTTTGGAATATGTACCACTACATTTCTTATAGGAAATCTCAACATGCTTTACCTTCTCTGTTGACTAATCATATAATGTTAGAATTGGAAGGGGCTTTAGTAAGCATAGAATCCAGTGGTTCTCAAATTTTAGCATGCATTACAATCCCCTGCAGGGCTTGTTAAAACACAGATGCCTAGACCCCCACCCGCACAGTTTCTGATTCAACAGGTCTTGAGTGGGGCTCCAGAATTTGCATTTCTAACAAGTTCTCAGAGGGTGCTAGTACTGTTGGTCCAGGGACCACTCTCTGAGAACCTGTGTGGTTTTCAGCCTTCATGGTGCAGAAGAATTAATTGCACTGGGGAAAACCAAGCCAAACCAAGCCATCTGATGCCAAATGATCTGTAGTAGAGACCAGGCATGGCTATTTTTTAAAAACTTCTTGGATATTTAATATGCAGCCAGAGTTGAGAATCATTGATCTAGTCCAGAGCCCTCACTCTGAAAAAAAAAAAATTGAAGCCAAGAAGTTAAGTGACTTACCCAGAGGAATGCTGGTACTGTCTGGGACTAGGACCAGATTGATAGTTTATGGCTTTTTCTGTTGCACCACACTGCCTTCCTCCATGTGCATAAGTGAATGCATTTTGGCTTCCTTGTCTCTGCTTTGCGGGTTCTCAGTTCTAGCTTCCGCCTGGAAACTGTTGCTGCTTCTATGTCCCCTAAACTACATTTCTCAAATAGTCCTATTAATACTTTTCTTCATACAATTCTGTTTAGTCCTGTATTTAAAAGTCTAACTTAGCACTGAATTTTGCTGTAGACTATTTTTTAAGCATCCCCCCACACCGAAATTTCTACTCTTTTGTTTGTAGAATTTCTGCAAACCACAGGATATGTTCAGTCCAAATGGTGCCTTCATTCCTCTTCTCATTTTTCCTTTGCAGCTTTGCTTTTTTATAATATAACTGTTTGAGTTTTTCCACTGGTCGGTTTTTTTGTTGTTTTTTTTTTACTAATAGTATTTCTTTCAATAATTTTTAGCCATATTCTTCACTTTATATCTTTGATTTTTCAGACCATGTAAAATTTCTTTTCACCTTTTTATTGGTTCCTCCCATGACTAGGCATTCTACCTAAATTCTTTCATACTAGTTAGTTTTTGAGTTATCCCTTGCAGAATCAGCTGCTTCTGTAAGCGTTCTGTGACTTGCAAAGCAAATTATGATATGGAATAGTTTGTACTTTGCCAACATTTTTGTAATACTTTATAAATTACCATATGCTTTTATATGAACTTGATATTCTTTAAATTATTTCAGGTCTTTTTTGTTCTGCGTAAGAAAAATAGCCAAGTGACTTTCCTTCATGTCTTCCATCATACCATCATGCCATGGACCTGGTGGTTTGGAGTCAAATTTGCTGCAGGTAGCCAAGGGAAAATTGGGATCATGTGTTATAAATGATAACATTTGTATATGCTATGAACAAAAATCTTATCCTTAAATGTGATTTATAAGAAACCCAAAAAATCAAAGCGTCACTGTGGTTAAACTTCTGACTTTCATTCATTATTATCTGAAACATAAACATAGGATTCTTAAGTAAATTCTCCCTACTCTTTAGATATGCATAACTTTTGGGCACATTCTTCTACACATATTTTTAGTTGTTTTGCTTGGATTTTATTTGCATCTTATTAAATGTCTTTAAATAAATAAATAAATAAAATGGTAAAAGCCTTGGCTTTATAGGAGTATAGTTAGATAGGGTCTCAGGAAGTTAGAATGTTTAGCTCAAGTTCCATATCTTGTTTGCCTTCAAATTTCTAGTAGCTGACACATACCCCAGCAGCTAACAACTCTTTAAAGATGCATCAAATTGTGGTTATCCCAACTTCCCAAAGCATCTTACTATATTGAAGGATGTATTGATATTGTTTTTAAGGTCAAAAATAGTTTAAGTCAAAAGCTTGGCCAACAAGCTCTTTTTTTTGGTTCCATTTTGATTTTATTCTTCTGAACATCTAGAATTAGAGAAAACTGGACCACATTACAAAATGTAAATAGTAGAAAATAATGTTTTCTTCTCTCTCATATGTTCCATGAATTGGCATTTCTGTTCAGTCTTATGTGTGGAAGTAATTTTATCCTGTCATAACATTTTAAATAATGTTATCCCCAAGGACATATTTTTACCTTAGCAAAATTGGGTTGAGGGATTTATTTTTTCTAGTTTCTTAAATTTAAGAAGTCTTTAATTAGGCCTGTACCCCATATTAGGCAATGCTTTAATATTCCTGTGAATAGCTTGCCTCTATTAGGCATTCTGACTCTGCTAGACTAAAAGAAAAGGGGAACCACAATTGAAGAACTCTTACTTGAGTTCTAGACCCTCTAAGGCATGGGAGGAGGGGGGAATGCACATGTCTCAGAGCATGAAAAGGACACAGATAAGCCAGTGGCAGGAAGGGGATGCCAGAATCCACAGGAAACACACAGGCTGTGAATCGTGGGTTAAGGGCTGTTCCTACCATAGCTTATAGGCTTTAGATTTTCCAGTTGTGTAAAGTACCTCCTTGCCCCAAACTGGCATTTATCTGTTGAGGAATTTTTTTTAAGTGAATGTAGCTGTTTTTCTTATGATTTATATTCATGTAAAAATTTACCTTACGTTTGGACAAGATAGTCTCAGCTGTGTCCATTTCTCAAATCAAGGGTAGCTATATTATTTGATCTCCATTATTTTACTTTTCCTTACTTTCTATGCTTTTGTTTCCTCTCGTATGCATATAGTCCCTCTCAGTTCTTTTTGCAGTGACATACATTGGCACCTTATTTGCGTTGATGAGAAATTGGAAAATACCTAAACATTCACTAATAGAGCGATTATGATTTCTTATATATGCATAATTGTGAAATGAAAATGATATTGAGAGGCATTTAGCTCATCCTCTCTGTTAAGCAGTGTGACTCCTAAATTATCAGAGATAGATGACTATTCTATTTTTAGAGTATGCTAGAAAAGGTGCTTTCACACCCTTAGGATTTATTTATCCTTGCTTCTTCCATGAGACCAGAATACTATATCACAACACTGAAAATAAATAGAAAAAAAGATTAGAAAGAAATATTCCAGAATATAAACAGAGGTGATTTGGCGATATTGAAACAAAAAGCAATTTCCCTCCCCTTCTTTATTTTCCCTCCCATTCTCTGTATTTTCCAGTTTTTCTATATTAAAGAGTTCAATAATGGGAAAAATAAATTTTATTTAAAGAATAGAGTTGAACATTTTTCTAACTTCTATGTTTGAGTCCATTAATAGTCTAGCTTCCATTTCAAAAACAAGCAGTGGTTCCCAATAATGAAAATTTAAACTGTGATATACCTCAATTTTTTTTTTTTTTTTTTTTTTTTGAGACAGAGTCTCACTTTGTTGCCCAGGCTAGAGTGAGTGCCGTGGCGTCAGCCTAGCTCACAGCAACCTCAAACTCCTGGGCTCAAGCGATCCTCCTGCCTCAGCCTCCCGAGTAGCTGGGACTACAGGCATGCGCCACTATGCCCGGCTAATTTTTCTATATATTTTTAGTTGTCCAGCTAATTTCTTTCTATTTTTAGTAGAAACAGGGTCTCATTCTTGTTCAGGCTGGTCTTCAACTCCTAAGCTCAAATGATCCACCCGCCTCGGCCTCCCAGAGTGCTAGGATTACAGGCGTGAGCCACCGCGCCCGGCCTACCTCAATTTTTGCATGTTACCGTGGTTAGGGACATCAATGGTTTCCTTATCCACACCTTAATCCCCTTTCTTCTTCACAAAATGTAAATAGTAGAAAATAATGTTTTCTTCTCTCTCATATTTCCATGAATTGGCATTTCTATTCAGTCTTATGTGTGGAGTTATAGTAAATGCTTGTTCAGCATACCTGATACCTATTCAGTGACAAGCACAGCAACAAGAGCTATTTCCAGAAGTGTGGTTTGGCACCAGCTTCCATTCCTGGAATGAAACTGTCCCGTTTAAACTATTTGTAAAAACTTGAGCACAGCTGGTCTTTATCTAGTATTTAATTTCCTGTTTACCTGCCCTACTCCTTGCTGGGATAATGGCAATCCAACTTTTCTTTTGAATATGATGAAAATATTTCTGTGGCAGGTTTTTGTATTAATTATGCATATACTCCCTCCTAGAGATATGGAGAATTGTGATAATTACCTAGGTGATGCCTTTATTTTTTCCATATAATTCCCCTGGTGATTCCTTTATTTTTTCCAAAGCAAAAAAATAACACATGACAGCACTAATTGTAATTCATTCTGAGATGTTCGTTTTTAGACTCATAGTCATAAAGAAACCAAGCTTAGAAGGTACTTTATTAGAAAAGCCTCCCAAAGATACATAAAGCATTATTAATTAAAACATGATTATTCTATAAATAAACTTATTAAAATAACTTAGAAAATAATCATAACTAGAGTAAGTAAATATGTTAATTTTGTTTGATAGCTTATTTTGATCAGTAACCGTTACTGACACTCTTAGCTACACTAGTGCTTTGTTAAATCCCTCTCTGTAGGATCCTCATTTTCAGACATTTAAATGGTGAAAGTGTCCAAATGGAAAATAGACACTCCTCTACCAAATAATGGGAGAGGGGTCTTAGTTGGAAAGGCTCTCATATAGTTTCATGTCAAGGGTGAAATAGATTTCCTGTGTGTATATTATCGTGAGGCACAAGTGGACTTGAGAGGTATTTGGCTTATCCTGTGGTAAGCAGCTTGACTCCTAAACTATCAGAAATAGGCAATTATTCCATTGTTAAGTTACCCTACAAAGGGTGTTTTTATACCACTGTAATTTCTTTATTCAAATTTCTTTTGGAAAAGAAGACCAGTCCAAATGTAAACAATAAAAGCTGGAAAGTTGTAATAAGCTTCATTAATTCAGTTCCTCCTGACGTGAAATTTGTTATAATTGAGAGATTAGCTAAAATTTGATTTACTCTAGGCAGAAGGAGACAGTTTATGAAGCACAGTGTAGCATGAATGAGGCTTGGAGGGAATATTTAACCATTTACAAGTAATTATTCAAAACATGTTATTTTAAAGGAGTTCTTTAGCAGTGGTAGTATCTAGAAATATCTAGAATAGCTGCAATTATGAATAATTATTAAAAAGTAATTTCTACTGTGTTTTATGACATTTTTCCTTAGGAGATTATATTAGAAGTGATACATTTGTATTTTCCTTTAACTTTCTGTAGTTCATAGTATTTATGAATTCAGTCCTTCCTCTAACATAATTAGTCTGAATTTATGAGGTTTTGCTTGATTTCTAGAATTAAAGAATACTGGTATTAAGAAAATAGAATATTTTAGAGAAAAATTTAAATTCCAGGTCAACGTTACTAGTTGAGTCAGGTCGTACATAAAGAATACAGATTTCAGCTGGGCACGGTGGCTCACGCCTGTAATCCTAGCACTTTCAGAGACCAAGACAGGATTGCTTGAGCTCAGGAGTTTGAGGTTGCAGTGAGCTATGATGATGCCACAGCACTCTACATGGGGCAATAGAGTGAGACCCTGTCTCAAAAAAAAAAAAAAAAGGAATACAGATTCTTCTAGATTGTTCCTCATAGGAAAAAGACCCTAAGGAAGAGTTTTTTGTTTTTTTTCCCTCCATCATTAACCTGTTACCCCTTGCACTGTACTAGTACCATATCTAAAGACAGCTGAAATGCCCTTTTCTTATATTTCCAAATGTTCTTTGCTTCTGTTCTAAATTGAAGGTGATCAATAGGAGATGTGGTGAAATTAAAAGAGGAAAACCAAGATAGGAAGGCATAATCAAATGAAAGCAGTAAGCAAGGATGGTTTAACCATTAATAGATATTTATTTTGGAAAAATAATAATTGATTAAAGCAAATTTGACGTAGCTGACTAATGAAAGCTAATGGTTTTACTGCCAAAATTATTTAATGAAAATTATTGATGGTGAGAAAAGTGAATTTGATTTCACACAATGACATGTACAAAATATTCTTAGCATCTTTGTTTAAAATAGCCCAAATTAGAAATAACCCAAATGTCTTTCAATAGAAGAATGGATAAATAGTGATGCATTCACATAGTGTAATACTACACAGCAGTAAAAAGACAGATTACTAATATACACACCAACACGCATGAATGGAAACAGTATGCCGAAGCAGGCACCAAAGAGGATATTCTATGTAATTGCATTTATGTGAAGTTTAATGACAGGCAAAACTAATGGTTGATGATAGAAGTTAGAATAAAGGTTACCTTGGGAGGGGTATATTCCTCAAAGGGGCAATACTTATGTAGTATTGGAAATGTTCTATATCTCGATTTTGGTGGTTCTGTGGGTGTATACATCTGTGAAAAATCATCAAGTTGTACACTTAAGATTAATGTACTTTGTGAACTTTATGTTATTCTTCACTAAAAATTGAATTTTACTACTATTATTTAGCAGCATAACATATTTAAAAGGTAACTCCACTAAGTTGGCTAAGTAAACCCAAACATGAGGCCATCTTAAGGTAAAGATATAACAAAATAAATAAAGATGTGCTAATTTACTTTATAAGATTTGTGTATTTTATGAAAATATATTATCCAGCTCTCTCTAATGTGAGGGCTGTTTAACAGAATGGATATTTTCTTCCTACAAAAATTTAAGAGATAATTATACTAAATCTCAGTTCAGACAAAAATGTGTTTCATTTTAGGGAACAATGCCCCCATGTTACAACAATTTTATTTTCCAGGTGGTTTGGGAACATTCCATGCCTTTCTAAATACAGCTGTACATGTAATCATGTATACCTACTATGGGATATGTGCTTTGGGACCTGCCTACTATAAGTACTTGTGGTGGAAAAAATATTTGACATCATTACAGCTTGTGAGTAATTAATTTTCTTTATAACCAGATATAAAACTAAACTGGAGTCACTTGTCCTCACTGTGAATTAGGATATTCACTAAATGAAGAACAAAGTTTACAAACAATAGGGGTGTAGTGTCTGGCCCCTACATGGCATGCCATCATTATTCTTTCTATGTTAAATGAACTTTATCAGGAACTTTGTTGAAAATAAAGCATATTTGGTAACCAAGAGTCTCAGACAAATAAACCAGCATGTGTATTTTTATATCATCTTTATATTATTTTATACCTTTATACAATAATAAATACATTTATGATCAAAATAATCCCCAAATTATGTGACTCTCAATAGGCATAATACTAAATTAGAAGTTAGAAATTCTGTATTGTAGATCTAAGTGACTTTGAGGGAATGATGAGCCTTCTTATGTCCCTGCCTATGTAGTCCTAAAATTTATTAGTCTGTCTTTCCTCACATCAATAAAAATTATTGTGAGAATTAAATGTGTAGAGTGGTAGGCCAATATATATGCATTATGTAATTTGAATACTGCCTGTAAGTAAACAATGTTTGAAATAGCAAAGGCCTCAGTTTAGACCTAATAATACCTTCATATTATTAATTCTAAAAATATATGGCATTTAATTTTTTGAAGAATTACTGTGGGTTTGAGATGGTGATTTACTTTAAATTTTATTGATTTCTATTAAAAGGAGAATCCTGCCATCCTTGTATTTCCACATTTGCAGTTTGTAGTAACTCAGTGTCATATTCTGCTAGTAACATCAAGGAGAAAGTATGAATTTGGGTTTAGTCTGTTGAAGCTTAATTTCTATTAAAATCTATAACTTGGTAAATGAAATTTGTTATATTCATATAACATGTTCTCTCAGGTGAGAGATTGATGTTTTAATCTGTAAGGATCCTAAATCAAGATCAGAGTATGTCCTTGCATAGTTATTTATTGTATCTGAAATTGGCAACAATCTAAATGCCTAACCATAAGGAAATGGTGAAATATATTATTTTAATTCATACTTTGGAATACTATGAAGTCATGAAAATTATTCACCATTGCTTTCTTTCAAAGTATTTTTTCTTATTGTATAGGCTCATTATAGAGAAATTAGAATACCCAATTTAGCAAAGAAAAAGATAAATAAATGTAATTCCATCACCCATGGATAATCAGTGCTGATATTTTTATTTTGTTCTCATCTATCTTTTCTCTCTTATGCATATATGTGTATACCTTTGACATGATTTGTACTATACTGCATATGCAATTTTGTACTAGGCTTTTTTTTTTCCACTTAACATACTCTTAAATGTTGTAAAAACTTTTTAATAATGTAGAAAAATACTTATATAGAAAAAAAGGGTAGACATTTGTTATCTCAAAGGTGCCAATTATACAAACACACACACACACACTCATAGAACATTGAGGACATTGCTTTGCCTTTCCAAGGTTTTGTTTCCTGTTCTGCAAAATGAGAGGAATAATTGTGGCTACTCTGCAGGAATATCATAAAAGTTCATTAAGATAATGCAAGGAAAGGTGATGATAAGGATAAAATGATAATAAAACAAGCTGTGAAAATCTTAACCATAGTTATAACTAGATGGATTGTGGATAATTATCTATTTCTTTATAGAGTTTTACTTTTCTAAAATATCCATAGAACACATATTGCCTTTTCATCAGGAAAAAATAACCAAAAAATCTGAACATTACCCTAGAAAGTGTCCCTCTCAGGACTGTGTAGTTATGTTTTGTTTCACAGAGCCCTTGAGCACTGCTAGGAGGGCCACCAGTGCTCTTTCATTCCTTGTAGATTCTCTGCCTCAGTTGGCAGCCAAGATACATTTTTATCTAGGACAGTGGAGGACAAGTGGCAGATATGAGGAGTCTGGGATGCTCCTACAAAATTAGAGTGGCTCCAATTAACATATTTTCATTTTCCAAAAATTGAGATACCTGGCCTAACAACAGGACAAAATATTTGAAATTGAAATTGTCCTGGAAAATTAGGCCACCAGGTAGTAGTCCCATATGCATTTCATCAGCATCAAGGTCTCAGGTCAGAGATTCCAAAGAAAACCTGCTATGTTGGTTCTCTGAGTAGTAGAAGGGTTGCTGTATGCACAGCTCTAGCAAACATTTCAATAGGGCCCCCTAGAATTTTGCAGTTTGACAGGACAGAATAGTGGTTCCCAGCTCCCATCTGGATTTTGACACTGCACCACCTCTTATCACTTCCAGGGGGGCTAGATTTCAACATGAACTTCAACATGGACTCCCCAACAGTGCACTCCATGCACTTGGGGAGTGTGTAAACATAAGTAGGCAAAGAATTGTAACTGTTCATATCTGAACAATTTTTTTTCACTTTTTCATCTTTTAGGTCCAGTTTATTATTGTCACCGTCCACGCATCCCAGTTCTTTTTCATGGAGGATTGCAAGTACCAGTTCCCAATCTTTCTGTACATCATTCTGAGTTATGGGTTCATGTTTCTGCTGCTTTTTCTCCATTTTTGGTACTGTGCTTATACCAAAGGTCAGAGGCTGCCCAAAGCTGTGAAAAATGGAAACCACAAAAACAAAGATCACTGAAATACAAGCAAAACATGAATCTATGATGGAGACTGATATCTTGTCTTCCTTGACAATCAAGAGATATTTACCTATGCAGTGCATTTTGTATACTTTTCAAAACTAAGAGCTTGTATTTTTATGATAAGTTAATTGGAATTTCTGATATTTGAGAATCCAAAGCTCCCAGGTAACAGTCTTCTGAGAATTAGAGCCTAGAGCAGCCTGAAGATTTTTAGCTGCTTTTAAACCTAATCTAAATGTTTTGTTTAATACATTTTGTTACAGTGAAAGGAAGATGTGAAGCTATACTGTACTCTTCAAGGAAGTCTGGTATACATGAAAAATATCATTAGGTATTTTGAACACAGACAGAGATCCATGTAGTACAGTAGATGCTTTCTGCTGGGTCTGGAAACCTCTAACTGTGTGCTCTGACTTTGTCATTTGCTGCTGATATTCAGAATATACTGTACTTACTCTAGAGTTAAATTTCCATTCTAAAGAGCTAACAAAGTGAACATTAAGTGAATTTTTGATAAGTTGTCATTTAAAATCACTAATGATAATTTTTAATGGATCTTTTGAGTAGCCACCATCAGTTTTGATAAGACTTCCTTTTGTTGTGCATAAGACACTTTAGTTGTACACACTGTTTCAAAGTAACAGTCCTTTCAGTTAGTGATACACTGAACACTAAAGTTCAGTTAATATTTTGAAAACAAGGTGATTTGTTTTGACGGGTTCACAAACATTTGCTCTTACTATTTTATCATTAACTTTGATCTCTGGAAAGAGGTGAATTTGTTAATGAAAAAAGTACTGTGTAGTTCGGTGGGAAAAATTTGTTATCTGTTTTATTAATGTCATTTTCTCATATTGTCATGGCTTATAGGATTACCTTGGTTAAATATATATTGGTTAGCTCCTTAAATGTTCATATCATTGGCACACTGCACGTACCCTCAAATCATAAATAATTTTAGACCACCCATTTACACAATCTCCAGATGTGGGTTACAGTGCCTTGTGAAGCCACTGGAAGCAAATGGTGGCACAGAGAATATCTGGGGAAGATTCCATCATGTAAGTAAGGGCTGTTATACTTTGAGATAGAGACAGACCACATAATAGTTAAAGATTCTATAGTTAGTATTATAGATACACTGCATGAGAAAATATTTTACAGAATTGTATATTAATTCATAACTTGGATTTCTTTTTTTCAGACCTGTAAACCATATAATGAAGGACTGAATTCATTTAGCATAGGTTTTGTTTCTTATAAAATTGCTACTTCCGAAAATTCTCTTGTTCTCACATTCTCTTGTCAGAGAACCAAAACTGCTGGTGAATAGAGTTTTGTCCAAGAAATAGCAATATTTGGACATTTGTGAATTTTTCCCTATTGCTTTTTTTTCTTGTTTTATTTATACTCAAATTTGAAGGACTGCTTATGTTTGTAAGATTTTAAACAATTAGTACTTAAGGGCCCAGTTATTGTGTAGCACACAGGGATACTTATTGTACAACAAAACCTAAGTTTTACTCAATATCATGGCCTTTTATCTTCACACTTGCCAGATTCATATATTTGCCTTTAAGTGACCTTTTTTGATTCACTTGCTTACAGTACGAGAAGATGAGGGTTGCTAAGTGGGAGAAATTTCCTATTTTTTAAGTAAAGGATAAAGAACAGTAGAGCATAGCTAAAAGAAACAGTTGTTCTAATTTATTTCACTATAAAGGTCTCAGAATTCCTTAAGTGTTTTTCAGTTTGGGATCTTCATATCCAACCTATGCTAAAATGAGAAGGTATGATAGGTGCTGTTATACATACACATAATTTTCAAAGACACGAGTAGGGTAAAGACCAAAAGGAGGCAAAAATAAAAGAAGAAGATGAAACAGGAGAGTTCTATTTATTTCTTATTTACTTTCTGACCTGCATCATACAACCTCACTAGCCTTCCTATACTCTTTAACATGTTTGCCTTGCCTATGAACTAACATGTGATTAAACCACATTCTCAATTATATGAACAGAAGTGAAGGGGTAGAATGTTACAAAAGAAATCACGGCTGGCAGAAGTGTCCTGCGTATAAACATCAGTAGATGAAAATGAATGTCACTAGATATAGAATTTGTATGGGCAATGTTTTGTTAAAAGGATTCTGTGTGGTCACATGGAGTTTCTATTGGGGTTTCATCTCACTTTTCAGGACTTTATTGCCTAAAGGTTTGCTTACCTAACAAAAAGCCCAGTTACAAAATCTAGTTTATTATACAAAGCTCTATGAATCCTTGAGGAGCTATATGTATAATGTAAATAAATACAAATATAGATATCTAAATATCTATGGAACATTGCCATTTTTACCGTCTTAATTCTCATTAAGTAGAATTTTTAATTGAGTATACTATATTCTGAGATAAATTATGAAATTATGAGGTATACTCTTTCAGTTGTCCATTATTTCTGTTAACTTTTTAAAGACTGGAAAACTCTGTGGATGTTGGCAAAGTGTGGGTTTGTTTTTCTCTGTGTATTACAATAAATTTGTGGTACTGCATGTATATATATGTGTGTGTATATTTCATTTCGGAGTCTAGCTGCACGTGTTTGCATGTGTAGGCGGTCTTTAATTTGAATACTCACCAAATCAGAGTATTTTACATATGTGTTGTACATGTGCTGTGTTCAGAGCCCTGTTGCCTAAGACATAATTGGGACCTCCTGGAGCTTACAGACTGGCAGACGAAATTAAGCTACAGAGCAGCAGATGATAGATGCTGGACGAGTGACAGTCCTGCCATTTGCAAACTCTATGGCTCTATGAAGGAATTTGAGTTTGAGTTGTGTGTTTAAGGTGTACAAAATTTCAAAATGGGTGGTGGGGTAGTGGGCAAGGTGTTTTAAATGAAAAGGAATACCAAATTAAAACAGAATAGTTTTTCCATCCCTACTGAAATAATGGCTCTAGCTAATGATCATGACCAGTTGCTAAAACAATTAGGTAAAAGGTTGACAGTGAAGTTTATAATGAATGAATTATACCGACACAGCCTGAACCCACTGATGAATCTTAATGTCATTCAAAGTGGGACAACCAGACATTATGTCTCTTAATGTGCAATAATACTATGAAGTATTCTTGCCAAAATTTGTTTAAAACTTGAATCTAATCAGTCCTCTATTTTTAACCTACCAGTTACAGGAAATACAGTGGATAGAGGAAGATGTTAAAAGACACCAAGAGGATACAATCAGCCAAATCCAGAATGTAGGAAATTCTATAGGACAAGTGACCCAGATTCTTCAATAAATGCATTTTTAAAAAGGAACAGAGAAGGGAACTTTTATAGATTAAAAAAGACTTAAGATATGCTAACCAAATGTCATTTGGATCTTGACTTGAACAGATCAAATCATAAAAGGGCATTTTTGTAACAATTAGATACAACTGAACATGAACTAAATATTAAAAGATAATAAATTATTAATATTGGGTGTGCTTACTGTATTGGAGATACATTCTTAAAGTCCTTGTCAGTGAGAAGTATACACTGAAGTATGTGTATGTAAAATGATAGTTTGTCTGTGTTCATTTTAATACGCTCTAGTAAAACAAAAGGGAGGTGTGGATAACTGTTAAAGTTGGGTAACAGGTTTGGTTCATAGGAGTTTGTTACACTCTTCTCTCTACTTTTGTGCATGTTTGGAATTTTCCAGCTTTTAAAAAGCATTTCATATATTATAATGTTCCATAAGATGTTATTTTAAATTCCAACTTAGGAATCAAAATGATGGAAGTGACGTGATTATTCATCAGTGGTCGGTCAGTACTTAAGAGCAGTCACTGTGTCTAAGTATTGTAAGAAACTTTAAAATGTCCTGGGTATGGTCCCTCCCCTTAAGAAGTATACAGTATAGTTAGAAAAAGACAGGCCTACATAAAAATTTAATGAAAACTAAGGCAGCATACATGCTGACAAATGAAAAGTTTATTGTCAATTTACAGTATCTGTTTTCCTAATGTTAAGTGGTTAGTGTTGCTGAAACAATAAAGAATGTTCATTGAGAGCCACTGAAGATTTTTGATCAGAGGAGTAACCTGATCAGTCTGGTTATGAGAGGCTCTGGAGAGGAGTCCCTTATGTGGAACCCGAGGCTCCTTGTCACTACCATTTAACAATATTTCCCTTTTGTTGGAAGCAGTTGAGTGTAACAGACTGTGATTGTTGCCTGTTTTAAAGCATTATACCATATAGCTAAGTGCTCTGGGGAGGGGCAGGGCACAGAGAAAGTCTGCATATGCTGTGTGTCACAAGGGAAGAATATGTCTTCATGTGCCTCCAAGGGTACCAAATAAAATAGAGTCTAGGTCTGTTTCCTTCTAAAAGACTTTTCCAGGAGCCTACACGGCAATTTCTACCTACATCTCAATGGTCAACACTGCCTTATGGCCACCCTTAGCTTCAAGGGAAGCTGGGAAATATAATTTTCTAGATGGGCACATTGTCATCTCCAATAAATCAGATTCTATTAGTGAGAAAGAAGGTAAGAAATGAAGTTTGAGTAGGCAACTGAGGTAATCGCATTTGTCCATGTTTGTAGAGCTTTTTAAGGACTTGATTCTTTTCTATGTCTTCCACGGAGCATTCCCAATACATTATTGTTTTTGGCACTGGGGAAGGAAATGTTTCCTCTGGCCCTCTGGCCACCATTCTCGTATTAAATGGATCAATCAGTTGGAGTTACAGTCCCTGCAGAGCAGAAAAGAAGTACCCTTGATGCCTGCCTGCTACAGGAGGGGCATGAGACCCCTTTGCCCTCATGACCACCTGCGAAACCATCAGAGAGGTAGACAGGCTCTCATCCCTGTGTCCCCATCACCCAAGATCAGCCCTTTATATATTTATTAGGTACTTCTGTTTTATCTCTGACAATCTTCCATCCCTGTCCTTTGCCCATTTTTCCATTAAAGTTTTTGTATTTTTTTTAACAAGGGCTCTTTTTATAGTTACATAGCAACCTTTTGCTTTTTCATTTTACAATGTAGCATTTTAAAATGTTTTAAAACATTTTTATTTTTTACATTCACTTTTATTTTTTCTATATCTCTAATTTCCACATAAACAAAATAAACATTTATTTATGTTTTTAAAATACCCACACACCCATTGTGTGTGAATGGCTACCAAAAAAACCAAAATAACAGTGTTGGAGAGGATATGGAGAAACTGGAACCTTTGTGCACTGTTGGACTGTAAAATGTTACAGCTGCTATGAAAACAGTATGGTGGTCCCTCAGAAAACTAAAAATAGAATTACCATTTGATCTAGCGATTTTACTTTTGGGTATATACCCATTGTTTTGGGTATATACCCAAAATACCCAGGGTCTTAGGTATTTGCATGCGGTATGCTCCTATTCATAGCAGCATTATTCACAATAGCCAAAAGGTGCAAGCCACCCAAATATTTGTTAACAGATGAATGGATAAACAAAGTGTGCTATATACATACAATAGAACACTATTCAGCTTTAGAAGGGAAAAAAATTCTGATACATGCTGCAACATAGATGAACCTTGAGGACATTGTGCTAAATGAAATAAGCCAGTCACAAAAAGTCAAGTGCTGTAAGACTCCAATGACATGAGGTCCTTAGCACAGTTAAATTCATAGAGACAGAAAGTGGAATGGTGGTTGTCAGGGGCTGGAGGGAGGATGATGTGGAGAATTATTGTTTAATGGGCACAAAGTTTCAATTTTGCAAGATGAAGAGTCTGGAGATCAGTTGCACAACGATATGAATGTGCTTAACACTACTGAACTGTACACTTAAAAGTGGTTAAGATGGTAACTTTTATGTTACCCCTTCTCCTTTGCATTTACTATGTCTATCAGATTTGAAATCAGTTACACTAGCATTATAAAAGGAGATGGGAAGCATTTGAGTTTTAAAAATCTTTAGAACGCTTTCACATAGCGTAAGAGTTGTATATAATTTTAAAGAATCATTCAGGTTACTCTCTAGCTCCCTTCCTCCCAGCTATCATTGCTAGAATTCTCCATCTCTTACACATTACCTGCCCCTACCTTGCTATAGACCCCCATCCTTCCTCAACATTTTTTTGGTGGTATGTCTTTTTTTTTTTTTTTTTTTCCAGACAGGGTCTCACTCTGTACCCAGGCTAGAGTGCAGTGGCATCATCATATCTCACTGCAACCTCAAACTCCTGGACTCAAATGATCCTCCTGCTTCAGCCTTCCTAGTAGCTGGGACTACAGGAGTGTACCACCATGCCCAGCTACTTTTTTTTTTTTTTTTCCGATTTTTGGTAGAAATGAGGTGTCACTATGTTGCTCAGGCTGGTCTTGAACTCTTGGCCTCAAGGGACCCTCCCACCTCAGCCTCCCAAAGTGCTAGGATTACAGGCATGAGCCACCATGCCCAGCCTGGTGGTAACCCTTAACCACTACCACTGCTCTCTATTTCAAACCCATTTCCAGTGCTGGAACAGACCAGGTTCCAGTGGTGCCACATCTTATGATGACAAAGGAGCAGATCCTTTTGAGTAGGGGTGGAATGAGGGTAAGCCCTCTGCTCAGACACTTCCCTCCTCTCTCCTTTTACCCACTCTGTCCTCCTCCGGTCAGAGATCCAAATAAATTTCCAACTCCTACCCCCTCTCTTTCTCTTTCCTCAGAGCCTCTCCACCCTACTTTTGAAAGCTTTTGAAGTCTAATTTGTTTCCTGGCTGTGTGTTCCTAAAGTCTCATTACCAACTTAAATCTCACTTTTGTATTTCCCTACTAGGCATGAAAGATAAAAGGGGAACAGAGAGTGGGGGCTGGGATGGAGAGCTTAGGAAGGAGCCCATTAACTGGATTTCCCATTGTAGAAATCTTTGGAGAAACAAAAAATGGGTGTGTGTTTGTTCAGTGACAGGAAGTGACAGTGACATTTCACAGGCACCACCCTAGAACATGCTACTTGTCAGCTCTCTCTATACTGCAAAGAGCCTTCCAGATGGAATATTGACATGTACTCTTGACCCAGCCAGTCTTTTTTGTATTAGTCAACATTCATTTTTGAATATAGATCTGATTATGCCTTTGTCCTGCTTAAGCCCTTGATGGCTTCCTATTACACTGAGGGTGAAGACTAGACTAAAACCCTTAACTTGCCTGAAGGCCCTGTGGAGTCAGCTCTGCCCAGGTTCCAGCCACAGCTGCTGTATAAAGACCTCAGCATTCTTTTGGTTTCTGAAATATTTCATGTGTCTCTCTTTGCCTGTTTCTGGAACCTGCTGGCTTGACTACTTTCCTCTATGCCCCAGCCCACTCCCATCACCCACCCCCACAATATATTCATAAATCCCTTACCCTTGGCCTGAGTAACTTCTACCCCCTTTTCAGACATTAGATCTCAGTTCATATTTTAGGGTAGCCTCTCCTCAACTACCTAGAGTATATCAGAATCCCTGTTATATACCAAGAACTCAGTGTGTGTATTTTTGGAGCACTTACACTATTTTTAGTTAAATGTTTGACCACTAGATTCACATTTTTCCTCCCCACTAAGACTGTAAGCTCTGTGAAGGCCAGGACTGTGGGTGTCTTGCTTAAAATTCTAGCCCCTGTGCTTAGCATAGCCCTGCACTCAAAAAAATATTTGTTGGGTCAATACAGAAATATAAAAGATGTGAGTCTATTATGTATCACATTGGGTCAGTGTTGAGGTTTAGGGGAGTCAATAATATAACACCTTATTTTTCCCCTGCCTGAGTTTGTAATGAATTTAGAGATAGATGCAGGAGCTAGGCAAGTAGAGGTAAGAACCTCTCTGTTATTACTGAAGAGAAATAAATACCATTTCCTATCAAAAGGAACGAGGACTCCCTAGAGAAATGTTTGATTCCAGGTCTGGAGCAGACAATATACAAGATGAGCTTGAAACATCTTGTTCTGGCAGAAATAAAGACACTATTCAAAGATTAATGGGGTATATCAAAAGGACCCAAGCACTGGTTTCAAAAAGAAACATGACAGTAACGAATCATAATTCATTAAATAAAGAATTTATGAGTCTATAATGATACTCAAAAAAATAGGCAGTGGAGAAGAGGGGAGGAAAGTTCTCTTAACTGAAGAATGACTGTTACAAAATGTAACTGCAATGGTAGGATTAGAAAACCACTATTTGCCACCACCAATGTGTTAACTCATACCCATAAAGATTATCAAAAACCACTGGGTAAAAGTTTGTTGGGCAACAGGATATTTGTATGATCTTGCACTATCACCCCATAGATTACTTAATAAGTATAAAGGAAAGAAAAGCTATCCTTAACGGTAGAGAGATCTGGAGAGCACCACCCTACCCAAGTGTTTAAATTTAGCATCAGGGATAAGGGGACAAACTGACACTATGTTCTTCCTGACGTGATGCAACTAGAAGTACCCATCATCTACATATTCTTGCTAAATGTTCAACATGAATCTAATCATAAGGAACCACCATTTGTGGGCATTCTGTGATACAAGTAGTCTAGGTTTTCAAATTTGTCAATTTAGTAAAAAGGAGAGACTATTCTAGATTATGGAGAGTAAAGAAACAGAACAACCAAATGCAGTATGTGGACCTTAAAATAGCTATAAAGAAAATTTTGAGGTAAACTGGAAACATTTAAATATGGTAATTAGGTAATATTATTGTATCTTTTGGCTCTCCAAAAACTTAACTACTAATAGCTTTCATAGTTTGTATGTTATATGTATTATATACTATAGTCTTACAATAAAGTAAGCTAGAGAAAATAAAGTATTAAGAAAATTGTGAGGAAGAGAAAATACATTTACTGTTCATTAAGTGGGAGATCATCATAAAGGTCTTCATTCTCATCCTCTTCATGTACAGTAGGCTGAGGAGGTGGAGGAAGAGGAGGGTGGGTCTTGCCGTCTCAGGGGCGGCACAGGTGGAAGAGGTAGAAAGGGAAGCGGAAGAGGCAGGCACACTCAGTGTAACTTCTTTTGAAAAGGATTCACATGTAATTGCACCTGCACATTTCAAAGATGTGTTATTCAAGGATCAACTGTAGAGGTTCAACAGTAACAAAAAAAAAGTAAGTGTGTATCTCTGTGTGTAGAGAGAGAGGGGTGGCAAATGGAGCAAAATGTTAGCAATGGACATGAATGTAGGTGGAGAGTATACAGCTGTCATTGGATTATTCTTTGAACTTTTCGGTAGGTTTGAAATTTTTTCAAATAAAAAGTTGGATAGGTAAGAATATGGCTGCAGGCCTATGACTAAATGGGCTTGCTGATACTTCCTCATACCTAAACTAGACATAATCGCCTTATCATAGTCACTCTTGGACAAGCACAGACTTCCCCTACCTCCTGCTCCCTCTGCCCCTTGCATAGGGCCTGTTCTTGGAAAATTTATGGCTCAGAACAGCAGAACAGAATTGGTAGACTTAGCAGGCAGGTGGATCCCACAGAGAATCCAGAGGCATCTGAACCCTGTTTGTCCAGTTTTACCTCCTAAACTCCCTATTCAGAGAAGTTACAAGCCCAGAAATATTCCTCTAGGGCAATGGTTCTCAAACTGGATTGCATATTTGAATCACTTGGAGATCCTGTGCCCCTGACCCTAGAACAATTAAATCATAACCTGTGCAGGTGGAACACAGGCATCAGTAGTTTTGAAACTTCCCAGGTGATTCTAATGTGCAGACGAGTTTGAGAACCACTGCACTAAGGAAGTCTCTCCATGTGAAATGTAATTAAGAATGGGGGCCGGGCGCGGTGGCTCACGCCTGTAATCCTAGCACTCTGGGAGGCCGAGGCGGGTGGATCGCTCAAGGTCAGGAGTTCGAGACCAGCCTGAGCAAGAGCGGGACCCCGTCTCTACTAAAAATAGAAAGAAATTATCTGGCCAACTAAAATATATATAGAAAAAATGAGCCGGGCATGGTGGCGCATGCCTGTAGTCCCAGCTACTCGGGAGGCTGAGGCAGTAGGATCGCTTAAGCCCAGGAGTTTGAGGTTGCTGTGAGCTAGGCTGACGCCACGGCACTCACTCTAGCCAGGGCAACAAGGTGACACTCTGTCTCCAAAAAAAAAAAAAAAAAGAATGGAATAAGTTTCATTCTCAGCATCAGATGAGGAAGAAAAGAAGCCCACCCACCCTGGGGTCCCCAAGCTGCAATAGTATGCAGGCTCAGAAGGAAAAATGCTCCTAGGGGCTCTTAAAATACAGGAGTCCTTACCCCTACAATCTTCTAGCCTCTACTCTGCCGGAGTCTCTACCCTTCGCACAGGGACAGCCCCCAGTGGTACCTAGTGGGGACAAGGCCTCTTCCCATTTTCTAGCTGCTGGGCTTGGGGAAGGAGATACAGACCTCTCCAGCTAGACTCAGGTATGGGAGAATGTTAACACATTTCAGTGTGGCGATGACATTCGATGGCAGCATCATAGAACAGTAAATTTGAAGTATTTTAAGTTCAATGGACTTTTGTTGGGGGTTGGGAATCTTTCTATAATGTACAATATTTACAGTTTTTACAGAAAATATGTGTTCCGAGTTCAAAGGACTTGTTTACAAATAAATGTTGGGAGTATAATACTTTGATATCTGGACTCTTTTCTGTTCCTTTAGTCTGTCTATCTTTACACCAATACCACACTCTCTTGATTAGTTTTGTAAGAAGCCTCGAAATCAGATAGTGTTAGTCCTCCAACTTTGTCCTTCATTTTCAAAGTGGCTCTTCTAGGTTTTTTGCATTTCCTTATGAATTTTAGTATTAGCTTGTCATTTTCTACAAAAAGCCTGATGGGATTTTGGCTGAGATTGCTTAGGCTTTATAGATCAATTTTTGGAGAGATTACAACTTTGCTGCATGAATCTTCTGATTCATGGACATTTTGTACCTCCCCATTTATTTGTGTCTTTAATTTTTCTCAACAGTGTTTTATAGTTTCAGTGGATAGGTCTTACATATTTTTTATGTCCCCAGACAGAAATATATTGGCTTTTTGATGCCATTGTAAATGGCATTTTAAAAAATTTAATTTTTGATTGTTCACTGATAGTATATAGAAGTGCAATTGACTTCTTGTAGTCTTGCAAAGTTTTCTTGTTAGTTCTAGTAGCTATTTTGTAGACTTCATAATATTTTTTTACATAGCCAATCATGTTGTTTGCAAATAAAGACAGTTTTACTTATTTTTTCCAATCTAGAGACATTTTCTTTTTCTTGCTTCACTGCACTGGCTAGAACCTCCAGTCAAATGTTGAATAAGAATGGTGAGAGAAGACATCCTTGCCCTGTTGCTTTTGTTAGAGAGAAAGCATTCAGTCTTTCACCATTAATTATAATGTTAACTGTAGGATTTTCATAGATTCTTATTACTAGGTGGAAGTTTCTATCTGATCCCTAGTTTATTGAGAGGTTTTGTTTGTTTGTTTTTTCCTGAAGCAGAGAGGTGAGGGAATGCCATGATTTCTCCTTTCGTCCTAACTTATTTTATTTTATTTTATTTCAGAGTATTACGGGGGTACAAATGTTTTAGTTACATAAATTGCTTTTGTACAGTTTGAGTCAAAGTTATAAGTGTGCCCATCACCCAAATAGTGTGCATTGTACCCGTTAGCTGTGAATTTACTCATCCCCTCCTCCCCCTTGTTTGTTTTTTAAATCAGAAATGGATATTGAATTTGGTCAAATACTTTGTCTGTTTCTTTATCTTAAAACAATTCCTCCACATAGAAATTTCAAACATAATAAAGGAAGTCAGAATAGTAATAACGATCCCTTATGTACCGATCATCATCCAGCTTCAACAATTATCAATTCCTGGGCAATCTTGTTTGATTTGTGTCCCCACCCATGTCCATTCCTCCATATTACATGTAAGCATATCTTAGACATTATATGATTTTATCATACGTGCCTCTAAATATCTAAAACAATGGTTCTTAGCATGTGGTTCCCCAGACCTGCAACATCACAAACACCTGGAAACTTGTTGAAAATGGAAATTCTTAAGCCCCCCAAAAGTCCTACAAGATCAGAAACTCTGAGGGTAGAGCCCAATCATTTGTGTTTTAACAAGTCCTCTAGGTGATTCTGAGGCATGCTAAAAATCTAGAACAACTACCCTAAAAGATTAAGGAATTTTTAAAAAGATAACTGTAATACAATTATTATAGCTAAAAATTTAAACTATAATTTATGATTATCCTCAAATAGCTATTCAGTATTCCAATTTCCAATTATCTCACAATTGCTTTTAATTTTCTTAAGTTTTTGTTATTTTTAGTTCATTGAATCATGACCCAAATATTAATGTCCACACACTGTGATTAGTCGATTTATCTTAAATCTCTTATGGGTTCTCCCTTCATCCTCTATCCACTCCCTTCTGTGCACTTGCAAACACCTGGTCATTTATAGAATTTCCCACATTCCAGAATTCACTGGTTTCCCCACCCCCATATTCTTGCATCTTCTGCATTTCCTATAAATTGCTAGTTGAATCATAACAATGAGATACGATCAGGTTTAGGTTCAATTTTCAGGGCAAGAATCTCCAGTAGATGGAGTTTGGTCCTTGTCTCTCTAAAGACTCCTGGTCGACACTTGGTTCTGGCTATTTGCACTGCAGCTCTGTAGTTACTCCAGGCTTTGCCTGATACCTCCTCTCTCATTGTACCTCCTCTGTTTCCAGCTCCTTGGGCTCTGCACTTTTCCTGGCTCAGTTTGAAGACCTGACTCGATGCTCCTTATGGCCTTTATGTAACATTCCTTTAGGATGCTACTTCTGGTAACTTCAGCTTCAAGCACAGAAGGACTGGTAAGAACCACTCTCTCAGGATCCTGCCCAGGTCCTCAGGACACTTCCTGGCAATGCATGCAGAACCCTAACTCCAGCTCTCAGCTTGCCTGTGGGAGATCAGATGATAATGGCATTTCTGTGGTCACTGCTCTGGCCCAAGGGAGCTACTTTTGGGAGCTACTTCAGTGGCTCTGGAGTCAGGCCTTGGCCACTGTTTTTTAAAGAGTTTCCAGGATTCTGGTTTATAGACAGGTTTGGGGGCAACTTCATAGTGAACTCTGCACAGCCACTCTTCCTACTAATCCTTCATTGAAAGTGGCATCAAACCACTGCCCTGTCAATTAATTCCAGGAGCAATCCAGAGATTTTTCAGAGAAAGCTAGACAAGAAAATGCAGCCAAATAAATTTCAATGTCTAGAAAGTCTCTCTTTAGTTGTAAATTAAAAGGGTAAAATCCACAAATGGAATATCTAGTCAAGGCTGAAACTGAATGCTGTAAGAGTTTTGTCCATTAAATAAAATTCTTTCATCCCCTCCTCCTTCACTTTTCAAAGTTGGTTTTTGGGTTACACTGCATGTAGATGGACTAAATTCCTGGTAATTTGTGACTCAGTACCTATTCTGTCTCTGGTCTGGGGTATACATTTGTGCTTTTCTTTTTTCTTACATAGTGAAAGATCTGTACCAGTTATCCTTAGAGGATGGAGACTGGAGGTGGCAGGAGAAGGTCTTCTCAGGTGCTTGGTGGTCATGCTTTTTCTCTTGAACTTGGATGGCTGGATTCAGAGTCCAGAGTGCTCACCAGTACCCCATGGAACTACTGGCACAGGGATGCTCTTCATGGTTTATTTCTCGATCTGGGTGCCAGTTACAAGCATGTGTTTGATTTGTGCAAATTCACTGAACCATATAGAGATGATCTGTGCATTTTTCTCTATGCATGTTATAATACAATACAAAGTAAAACAAATTAATCATAACAAATGTACCACTCTGATGGGGGATGTTGATAATGGGAGAAGATATGCATGTGTCAGGGAGCCCAAAACTGCTCTAAAAACATAGACTTTTAAAAAATGTATATTGTTTCTACCACAGAGGATGTATCGAGATTCAAAATGTTTAGAATATAATTAAATGATAAGCAAATAATTTGAACTATCATTAAAATCTTTGAAAATTATAAAAAAAGGAAGAAAGAAGAAAGAAAGAAAAATCTGTGTCAGGAATATGCAAAAGAAAAATATCAAATATAAGGTAGTCATCATCAGTAAGGACAAAAGCTTAAAATGATTTTGTTTTTAATACCCAAGCCAGTTTCAGTTGCTTGGCTCTGAAAGAAAATAAGAGCAGCAGTGTTGCAGGCGAACACAATCACCATTGTTGCCTTTGTCAGCCCTTCAAGATAGCCCAACGCGTGCAGATACCCTACCCCAGCCCCAGCTCACAGACCTCCTTGTTCCCCAATGCTTTTGCCTCACAATCTCAGTTTTATCCTGTTTCCTGCTTAGTGACGCTGACCACTATTCCACTTCTCATTCTAGACTGCTACGTGTGTGTGTGGTTCATGGGCTTGGGCTCCTCTGCTGTTGCCACCAGGAATAGGAAGTTCCCTGTGAACTATCTTGCCCTGCAGGAAGCAACCCCTGCCCTGAGCACCTTGCTACTTAAAAGCGTCTGGCTGTAAGACCTGGCAGTGTTGCTTTCTAAAAGTTCTGTATATTCCCCATCCTCCCACCCTGATTTTTTTTTTTTTTTTTGTAAACTGAATTTTTTCAAGCTATGTAAAGTACATTTGCTATTTCAGGGACCATATGTGATGAATCTTTTTAAAATGCCAATAATTTGATCCTACTCTTTAGATTTCTCTTAAAACTGAGCTTAGGTGCTACGGATCAGGCAACTGATCTAGTAATACTACGTATCATCTGACCATTTGTCAGCTACCCAAAAGTTCAATAATATGTAATAATTTGTAATTCTGCTGAGACAAAAACTCAAATCTTTTGCCTTTAAGAGTGAAATAGAGGAGAAGGTCTTTGATGGACGTCCAGAGCGTTAGCCTCCAGGCACGAAATCAAGAACCAACAGTGGGCCAAGCTCCTAACAGAGGGATCATAGGCTCAGGGGAGGCTTAGGGACTGTGGTAAGTGAAGTGCCAAGTCTGTTCAGACAAGTCTAGACACAGGGTGAAGCAGCAGGAGTGAGGTCCAGAGAAACAGGTGAGTCAGGGTAGTAAACCAAAAGCCTGAAATGGTACATTGTAGAGGTCCTCTCTTCTTTCTCTATTCTTCCTCCCTCAAACTTCCCCAACTGTTCCCTGACCTCTTAATCTAGTATTTTCAACCATGAGTCATCTCTATTTGTATGTTTCACTGTCAAGCAGATGCTGCATGTCCAAATCTCAACTTCTTTTGGCTCTTGGCATTTATGAGGGACAAGTGCAATGACTTGCATGAATTCTCAAATACCCATATAACAGTATTTTCCCTATAACATGCATAAGCATGAAAAGTAAAGAATAGCAAAGTTGTATTGAACTGAGGATCCTAGGTGGTTGGCTAGGCTCTCCTACAAGATAGATAACATTCTCTTATGCACTTACTCACTCACAAGGTGGGAGTTTTGGGTTTTTGTCTCATCAAGGTTAGAAATCTGCACATGTCATGGGTCTATGGGGCTGCTAGCAAATAGTCAAAACCATAAATAAGCTGTGGAATCTAGGTACTTGTAGGTACCTCTGCACAAGCTACCTTAGTGATTCTTTTTTTTTTTTTTTTTTGAGACAGAGTCTCACTCTGTTGCCCAGGCTAGAGTGAGTGCCGTGGCGTCAGCCTAGCTCACAGCAACCTCAAACTCCTGAGCTCAAGCGATCCTCCTGTCTCAGCCTCCCGAGTAGCTGGGACTACAGGCATGCACCACCATGCCCGGCTAATTTTTTCTATATATATTTTTAGCTGTCCATATAATTTCTTTCTATTTTTAGTAGAGATGGGGTCTCGCTCTTGCTCAGGCTGGTCTCGAACTCCTGAGCTCAAACGATCCGCCCACCTCGGCCTCCCAGAGTGCTAGGATTACAGGCGTGAGCCACCGCGCCCGTCCCTTAGTGATTCTTATGCATGGTAGAATCTGAGACCTCTTCTCCATGCTTCTTCTTGCTTATCCTGACACTCCTGTTTTGATGTTGTTAATGGTGCAATCTTTCTGCCAGTCTTCCAGATAATGTTTGGAGTCATCTTTGATTTTTTTTTTCCCTCCCTGATCCGTTATGACTAGTCACTCATTAAATATTGACATTTCTTCCGTTCTTTCTACTGCCATGCAGTAGCTAGAACAAACATTTGAGAATTTTGTATGTAAAATATGTATCAGTTTTCTACTGGTAAATAAGAAATTAGAAATTTACTGGATTTTGAACAATATCCATTTATTAGCTCACAGTCTAGTAGATAGAAATTTGGCATGGTGTGGCTGCCTGTCTGCTCAGTGTATATCAGGTATCAGAAGGCTGATATCAAGGCATCAGTCAGGCTGAGTTCTCTTGTAGAGGCTCTAGGGAAAAATATGCTTCCAAGCTCATTCAGGTTGGTGGAATTCAGTTCTGACCTACCCTCTACAACCAGCTGGAGAAAACTCTTTCCTTTTAAAGGGCTCATGTGATTAGGTAGGCTCATCTAGATATTTGTCCTATCTCAAGATCAACTGATTTGGGACCTAATTACATGTGCAAAATTCTTTTCCAGCAGTACCTAGATTAGCATTTGGTTGAATAACTGGAAGGAGAGCTATGTACATCAGAGGCTGGGGATCTTGGGAGTTGCAATGGTTAACTTTATGAGGCAACTTGACTGGGCCACATGGTGCCCAGATATTTGGTCAAACATTATTCTGGGTGTTTCTGTGAGGGTGATTTTGATGAGTTTAACATTTAATTCGACAGACTGAGTTAAAGCAGATTGCCTCCCTAATATAGGTGGGCTATATCCAATCAGTTGAAGGTCTGAATAAAATAAAAGACTGACTTTCCCTTGAATAAGAGAGAATTTCTTCTGCCTGTCTGCCTTCAAGTTGAGACACTCATTTTTTCCTACTTTAGACTCTTAACTAGAACACTTGCTTTTCCTGGTCTTGAGCCTGCCAGCCTTCAAACTGAAACTATAGCACTGGTCCCAGTTCTCAGGCGTTTGGACTTGGATTTCAAATACACCATCAGCTCTTCTGGTTTTCAGTTTGCCAACTACAGATCTTGGGCCTTGTTAGCCTCCATAATTATGTGAGCCAGTTCCTTATAATAAATCTCCATCTCTGTCTCTGTCTCTGTCTCTCTCTAGATATATATCCTGGTGGATATAGGATATATATAGGGGCCATCTTAGAATTCTGCCTACCACACAAGAAATAGAATTCTAAGAGTTTTGTATATGCTTCCTCAATTAAGTCTTTCAATAACCCTATGAAGCAGGTACCATTATTATTTTCATTTTACTGATGAAACTGATACCCAGACAAGTTGAGTGTTATCCAGGATTACACAGCTATTTTCACATAACACTCTATTATTGCTCTTGGAATTTCATGCCTATATTCCTCCCACTATCTTCTAAATGGCTTTCCTATCTCCAAGATTTTCCTCCTCTAATTCATCCTATGCTTCTTGTCTAGACCAAGTTAATTAAAAATTCTTTTTTCATTATGTCATTTTCCTAGGTGTAGAGAAATATACGTTGTTATACATGCTATGTGGCATAGCTATGATGTGTCAGAAATTGAACTTGTGCCAAAATAGGAAAATTCATTTAGCTATATTCACTGGTAAAGGTTTTGTTATGATAACTTTGAAATGTGATTGTGTTAAGTGTGAGGTGGCAGGAGGTGGAGGGCAATTATAACAAGGCATGGAATGTGTGTGGATTGTATTTTCCCAAACTCAAAAGGGAAAAGTAAGTATAGAAAACTTTAATGATAAAAGAGTAATAGAGGAGTGGGTTCAGAAACAAATTTGGTAGATTAAAACGAAAATATAAAAGCTATTATTCTATTGAGTACATTCATATGAGAAATGGCAATTTTGGTCAGAATGAATCAAATTGATCTTCAAGAAATGAATCACTTTTAGCCAGGTGTGGTGGTGCACACCTGTAGTCCCAGCTACTCAGGAGGCTGAGGTAGGAGGATCGCTTGAGCCCAGGAGTTTGAGGCTGCAGTGAGCTATGAACACTACACTGCACTCCAGCCTGGGTGATAAGAGCAAGACCTCATCTCCATAGGGGGAAAAAAGAAATGAATAACTTTTGAAGCTTAGTTTCATTTGTTTATTCATTTATTCATATTTGTTGAATGCCACTTTGTGCCAACCACCACACCAAGGAGATTTATTTACTTTTTCCTGCTGGAGTATTGCAGCATCTGCCTCACTGGCTTTCCTGCCTCCTCTCTTGTCTTCTACACCTTTCGTAGCCCAGTCCATTATCCAAGTGGCCAGAGTGATCCTTAAAAAAATCTATTTCAGTTCTTCACACTCTGCCAATCAAAACTTTTTAATATATTTTTCAACTAATGAAGAATAAAATCTGAATCCCATGACCCATAATGTGTCTAGGAGCCCCCCTCCACTCTGTATTCAACTCCATCTCTTCCACTCCCCCTTTCACTGACTCCAGCCAGCACTGGCCTCCTTCCCATGTTCCCTGGACGTGAGAAGCGTTTGTCTACTTGAGGCTTTCTCATGGGCTGCTCATTCTCTCAGTTTAGAAGGTTTTCCCTTAGCTGTCTCTTACTTCACTCAGATCGTCTGTTCAAGTGTCACTTCATCAAAGATGCCTTCCCTGACCACCTGAACCAAAATAGCATCTCCCTTTCATCATCCTCTCTGCTTTAGTCTTTTACTTTTCTTCCCAGCACTCAGTCACTACCTGATATATAATATATATTCTTATGTATTATAGTTGGCTTATTATCCCTTCCTCTACTTAGGATGCCAGCTCTTGAAAACTGCATTTTATTTAGTTCATTATTCCAGTGACTGGAACTGTACCTGGCACATGGTAGGTACTCTACTTGCTGAATGAATGAATGAATGAATGAAAAAGCTCTATTTCTTTGTGGCATTTATTTATTTTTTTTATTTTTTAAGACAGAGTTTCACTCTGTCATCCCAGCTAGAGTGCAGTGGCATCATCATAACTCACTGCAACCTTAAACTCCTGGGCTCAAACAATCCTCCTGCCTCAGCCTCCCAAGTAGCTGGGACTACAGGCATGCACAACCACACCCAGCTAATTTTTTCTATTTTTAGTGGAGATGTGGTCTCACTCTTGCTCAGGTTGGTCTCGAACTCCTTAGTTCAAGGTATCCTCCCGCCTTGGCCTCCCAGAGTACTAGGATTACAGATGTGGGCCACTACACCCAGCCATATGGCATTTATTTTTTTAAATGCTGAAATAAAAATATCATTTGACAATTTTAATGAAGTCATACAGTTTTATATTTTCCAGACATCTTTATCCATTCTTCCTCATCCCTATCCCAAAGAATATGACACTTCAGATGGTGAATAGTATTAATTCAAGTTCTGAGAAAACATTTCCCAACAGGGTGGTGACAGTTCAGATAAATAACAGTAGAAATCAAGTTACAGATTTGAAAACATTTAAGAAGCTCAGCAAATGGACCTTCTTGATGGCATAAATGCTAATAATCACAGCTGAATGCAGTTGTAGTACAATCTGAAAGGCTAAAGTCTAATGTGAGCAGTGAATGACTACACTTTCAGCAGAGGAATTCTTTCAAAATGACCTATCCAGCCAGCTGGGAGGCCTTTCAGGCAGCGAAATGACTGAACATGGCATTTAGGAACACACTGGGAGTGAAGACAGAGCTCCAACCACTCCTTAATGTGATTGAGAAACATAACTTCCAAAACAACAATTAGTTGACACCAACTGCTTTTTGTTCCCACAGCTTGAAATTTCCTAATATCAGTCAGAAGTAAGCAGGTGATGGTGAAACAGCCAGTTCTCATCACTATTATTTTCCTTGTGAAGATGTTTGGAGACTGAGTCAAAGTTTCTATAGGATCTCACATTTAAATACGCCAGGGAAGCGAATGCACAGCAGTTTATTAAAATTGCTATACTTGGAGTATACAAGTAAATTTAATGATTTAGTTGAGACATAACTGGGAGTTGAACTTTTTTGGGGGGCAGTAATCTGATTAAATCTATACTTCATATGCAACCAGTCCCAAGTGATACAAAAATAATAATAACAAACCAAGCCATAATCAGAGGGCTAAAAAAAGAACTCAAGAGTGTGATTTTTATGAAACTCATTCCTGGTAAGTGTCTGTCTTAGTCTTTTGCATTGCTATAAAGGAATACCTGAGATTGGGTAATTTATAAAGAAAAGAGGTTTATTTGGCTCAAGGTTTTGCAGGCTGTACAAGAAGCATGTGCTTCTGGTGAGGGCCTCAGAGGGGGCTTCCATTCATGGCCAAAGGCAAAGGGAAGCCAGCATGTCACCTGGTGAGGGAGGAACAGGAGGGGAGGAGGTAGCAGACTCTTGTTAACAATCAGGTATTGTGTGAACTAATAGAGTGAGAACTCACTCTTTACCGTCAGGATGGCACCAAGCCATTCATGAGAGACCCATGACCCAAACGCCTCTCCAACATTGGGGATCAAACTTCAACATGAGAGTTGGAGGGGACAAATATGCAAACTGTATCAGGGTCATTTGGAAAGACTTAGGAAGTTTTTTGTCTTCTCCTCTCTCTTCTCCTTAAATGAGTTTTTAATAAAGTATACAATTCTACTTTACATTTGAAAACTATCCTTTTTGATTCCTAAAAGTATTAGTAAAAATCAGTCAACCAAGAAATCAAACCAAACCAAACTCTACACACAGGCTTTGGTGGCAGCAAGTCTAGGTTCAAGTCTAAGTTCTGGTAATTACTGGCTGTGGGACTCTAAGCAAGTCACTTAACCTCTGTGAAGCTTAGCTTCCTTAACAGTAAAGTGGGGTTCTTCATATTTACATATCCAAATAGTTGTGATCATCAAGTGAGATAATGTGAAAAAGCTTTGAAAGCTGCTTTACAAATGTAATGATTGGAATTTATTTCTTATAAGAAGTGGGTACATCTTCCAAAAAGGATTTGAGACAGTTTATGATTTATTTACATAATACCACAGAATAAAGCAGAAAATAAAGGTAGAAAAATAGAACAACTCATTATTACATTTTTTATAGTTGTTAGGAATTGGCCACAAATTTGGCCAATTCTAAGTTCCTACTAGATAAGCCATAGAGGTAAATATTCAGTAAAAACAGACATGAGTCTATTCAGAAAAAATAAATTAGCTTCTTTTTGTGCTTATTGAACTGTGGTACTTACGGTGAGAGAGAGAGAAGATTGGGCCATGCTCAGGTATGGAGAGCTGCAGGATAAACTGTAGAATCTCCCTTGCATTTCAATTTTACTCAAGAGTAAGTTAAAACATTTTAACATTAAAACAGAGATATATCTTTTATTGAAAAAATTTATTGAGTATCTACTATGATTCAGATACTGTTGTAGGAACTGGGATATAGTGGGAAATAAGAGGTCCTTGATCTCATAGAGTTATAGTCTAGGCCAGAGCAAATGGCTCTTGGATAAGAGCTAAAATGAAATTCACAGATAATCAACCTACACAAAATTAAAAATTAACATCACTTCCTTTTATATAAGGATAAATAAAAGGAATTTATAATAAAGCAATATTAATTTCAAAATGCAAATAAATGCCTAAGCATGATTAAGCCAGAAAGATGTAATAAATAAGGCAAATACTTGCATCTATTTGTAAAAATAAACTAATGTCATTTTTTTCTCTATATTTGACATTTTGAAATAAGGGCTAAGTAAGTATATTGTATCTGTATGTACATTTCCCATGAATTCAACGGTTACCTCTAGATATAGGCTGACACAGATATGTGTCTCGAACATTGCAAGATGGGGTCCGGTTACTGACATGATTTCTGACATGGTGAGCAACTTTTGGTACAATCCTAAACAAAATAGAGAATGTAACATTCCTGGAAACTTAAGTGTGTACTAAAACTGTTCAATTTTTTTTTAATTTATATGTAAAATGGAGTTAGTTTCTGGGCTCAGATAACTACAACAGGGTTTTCACTTATCTGAATGTCCGGTGGGACCCTAAAATGTCATGCAGAACATTGGGTAACTGGTGGTTGTATGGCCTAACTTAGGCATAAAAGGACATATATAGTTAGTTCCCCTGGCCTCTGTCCACAAAATAACCCAGTAAGGGGCCCTCCCATATTTTTGAAAACTGGAAAAAATCCCCACAAATGTCCAAAGTGTTCCCAGAAGGTGAAACTCCTTTATTTGATAACCATTATTGCAGATGTAGAAGATAAAAAATAATTATTAATAATTCTAGATACAGATAAGTGCTATGAAGAAAATAAAACAGTGTTAATGTTAGGTGGGGGTGTGAGACTTCTCTACACAGGATGTTCAGGGAAAACTTTGTAGGTAGGCAGGGTTAGAACTGAGACCTGAATGGTGAGATGGAGAAGGCTGTGCTAGGAGCTGGGGCAAGAACATTCATGGCAGGAAAATGGCAAAAGCTGGAGTGGGAACAGACTTAGCATGTTTAAGGAACAGAAAGAAAGCCACTGTGACTGGGGCATAGATCAGAAAGGTAGAAATCATTGGCTTTCTAGGGCACAGAATGGGTGAGAAATTTCAATGATTAGGTTTGTGTGTGTGTGTGTGTGTGTGTGTGTTTGTGCGTGTGATACCTGAAGACTGATAGATGATCAGCAGTCCAATTTAAACTATTAATACATTCACAAAGACTCTTTGTGTCCTATGATAGGTAGATCCTTTTGAGATATGCCTTTCTGGTAAGAGGAATTATTAATATCTCATCTGTGGCTGATAATGGACTCTTGGGAAAATGCTCAAGAAGCTGGCATGAATTTTTTTTTTTTAAAGATAATTCTTTTTATTCGTGCTATATACTGGGCACTGTATTTAGTACTTTACATGCATCATTTCATTTCCTTACAACAACTCTGCAAGACAATCATCAATATTCCCATTTCCCCCGGGAGTAAATGGGAATTAAATGGTTAGCCTGAAGTCACTCAGGTAGTAAGAAATACCAGTCATTATTGAAATCCAGACCTATGGAACTTCAAACTCTATGATCATTACAGATCTGGAAAGCTGCATAATTTAATGGTGAGCATGATGTTTTGTATCATATCACAGTTCCACCTCCATGGTTGGTGGTGGCAGGTCCCAGATGGACAATGCTCTAAAATTCCTGTTTTGCCTTCTCTCTCTTATGTCAAGGACATAAGTATCCTTTGGTCTCCCTCGCCAAGGACAAGCATATCTCTTCCACCGAATTCCACTGAGGTTAAAAAAAAGTTCTGATAAGGATTCCCTAAATATTTTTATTGCTTTTTCTGCTTACAAAAGCAATGCATACACATCATCCCAGGAATTTCATGGGCTTTCTAAATGCCGCTAAATAAAAATCTAGAACAGCAAATGGAGAAGCGGAGTGGGAGGTGCTATCAGGGTGAGATAATGTGGGAGTCAGATCCTTTACTCAGCTTTCTTATGATGTCATATCCTGGGTACTCACTGAGCGACCAAATTGGAACTTTGAACTCCAGTGGTAGGTATACAGAGTTGTAGGTATAGAGAGTGACCTCATGTGTCCCTTTGAATAACTGCAAATCGGACCAGGGCAAGAATTCTGAGCGGCAAAAAAGGACTCAGAATCCTACAGCAAAGTACTGAAAGTTTCAGTCAGATACAAAACATGGAACTCAAACTGAAAGAGAAAACACTACTCTATCAAGAGAGCAAAACAAGTTGAATCTGGGCTCTTTTCCCGCTCTTTATTGTTCTTACACGCTATCTACAATCGCTGTGACCATGTATGTGTTTTTATCTAGTTTTTAAATGTTCCTCCACTTGTACAGGCTGTCAACTCGCTTCGTTTCACCACCCACTTCTCCCAATGTCAGCAGCACCTCCAAGTTCACGGAACACTTGGTAGGGAGGACAAGGATTCATCTGTGCAGTCACAAGCTGGGTTTCGGTCACTGGATCACACACTTTGATCGACTCGTTTGCGGAGAGGGCGTGTGTGCGCGGGGTGGGCCTCGGGGGAAGTCCGGGAAGGGCGCCAGGCGGCTCAGCCAACGCGCTGACAAGCCCGCGCACGGTCAGTCACACCCCCCACCGTGTGCGCGCCGTGGGGCGACCTTGGGCCACCGACTCCGCCCCACATGGCTCCCCGCCCCCAGCGTGCTGGGCCACAGGCGGTCTCCTAGGAGACCCCGGCCCCTCCGCGCCCCCGTGCAGTTCCGGTCACGTGCTGCTGTGCGGTCCAATCAGCGCCCGCAGCCCGCAGGCTCTCGATTCAAACTGGGGAGCCGCCGGCTTGCGGGTATCGGCGCTGGCGCTGCTGCAGCCGCCCCTGCCAGCCGGCCATGGAGCATCGCATCGTGGGGCCCGGGCCGTACCGGGCCACCAAGCTGGTGAGTGGGCATGCGTAGACCTGGGCGGAGCCGCGGGCGCCGCGACCCCCGGCGTACCTGTCGGTTCTCGCTTCTGCGGGGCAGCGTGGGCCCGGTGTGGAGGCGGACGTAAGTCGGCTGAGGTCGCCCTTTAATGGACGAGGCTCAAAGAAGGGGAACCCGGCCTGGATCCCAGCCGGTCGGGTGGGTGCAGCTTCGTCCCTGAGATGTTGACTGGGTTCTCGTCAATAAACGGCACCTCTTCATTTAAAGCCCTCCAAAACCAGCTGGTCCTCTCACCCGTTGTCCTCCGGAATCTTATTTTTATTTGTTATTATAATAATTGTATATTTTTTTAGAGATGGAATCCCGCTATGTTGCCCAGGCTGGCTTCGTTCGAACTCTTGGATTCAAGCAGTCCTCCGGTCTCAGCCTCTAGAGTAGATGCGACGACAGGCGTGCGTGGCGCCCGGCTTTTCTTTCTTTTATTTATCTATTCATTATTTTTTGGTCCTTAGGAATCTAACGCCTCAATGTGGGAGATGACAACCCCGCCCCCTGCAATGCTCACCGTTGGGACCATCCAGGAGGGCAGGGCGTGTCTCCGTCCTGAGTGCACTTAAGTGACACTTGACAAGGTGTTCTAAAGGTGCTCAGACCTGGAGTGGATCACTCTGGCGTTTCTCTTTATGTCAGCACCTACCTAAATAAGGGTTGGCCCGGATGGATGGTCTGAACTCTTGATGGTCCTGGGTGCTGCCTTTTCTCCTGGGAAGAAAGCTTTGGTATTCACAGGTGTACTTTATCTCCTTTATGATGTGGAGCCAGCAATTTTAGTGATTTCTGCCTTAAAAGATTACTAGAGTGGAACAAAGGAGAGACCACTTTGAGAATCTGATAAAGATTACAGATCCTCTTTACAGAAAAATGCACATGCTAGATACTCATGAAATTTTATATATGATTTCAGGGGACTTGGGGGAGTCTGTGACATTGTTTCTTTCAGCTTAAAACAACAACTATTTGCTCATGATTCTGTGGGTCAGCAATCTGGGCTGGACTCAGGTCCATGGTTCTTTCTGTTCGGGTCACTTATATGCCACAGTCATCTGGTGACTTAGCTGGGACTGAATGATGTAATATGGCCACTTGACTTTGTCCTGGCTGTTAGCTGAGCCAAGTGTAGATAGCTTAGCCCAGGCATCTTCACGTAGTGGTCTCATGGTTCCAGCCTAGTCTAACTAAATGAAGGTTTCCACTTGTGACTTTGTGTTCAAATCTCATTGGTTAAAGCAAGTCAAACAGCTAAATCTGGATTCCAGAAATTTAACTCCGCTTCTTGAAGGGCAGAGTGGCAAAGTCACATTATAGAAGTGTGTGGGAACAGGATGAGAAGAATTATTGCCCTCATCTTTGCCAACAATCTGCTATAGACACCCAGAATGATTATTCCTTTAAGAAAACTCTGACGTATATAAATTTGAATTTTTTGGGGGAGCTAGGCACCAAGAGGTATGGATGATGTGGCAGGGAACAAATAAGGGTTTTAAAAAATGGTGTTTTCATATCTGCTTCCATTTCACAATTGTCTGAACACTTGAAACCATCTGGGGTCAGGGCTGTTAGTCTAACTTTAGGGATGAGGTAGAGGTTGTGTCTTATCAGGGACTTTCAAAAACTTACTCTTCTTTGGGGAGGGAAAGTAAGGCATCTAACTCCCCCCACCAATTTACTGACAGTACTTATGCAAGGGAAACACAGGGAAGCATAACTAGTCCTTATTCCTCCTGCCTTAGACTAAAACATACATAAATTACATCATAACTGGAACTGTTTTAAATCTCATATTCACAGAATTGTATGAAGTGCCTCTTTTTATGGATGCAGAGGGCCCATGTATAGAGACACTGCTGGATTCTGAGTCACATTAAAATATTATCAAAGGAATTTATAAAGGAAAGTGCTCTCTGCTGTCTAGAAGTCTTCAGTCCCCAAGAAATTATATTCAGGCCATGTTTCGACTGATCAAGTTAAGCAGAAAAACTATGTGGCTAATTAATGAAAACATCTCAATCTCACCAGAATTTCTGAGGTAATCAATTCAGTTCTCAACTTTATACTATTTGAGAAATATAGTATTAAACTAAGATTTGGAAAATAGAAAACAGTAGCCAATTTTTTTTTTTAAGTGAGGATTCCTGTTACCAGTGTTTGCAGCTGACTTTTAAGGGTGCTTTTCCCCATTGTAAGATCTGTAATTGTTTCCCCAGTATAATTCAGTTATATCTTAAACTTTTTTTTTTTTTTTTTTTTGAGACAGAGTCTCACTTTGTTGCCTAGGCTAGAGTGAGTGCCGTGGCGTCAGCCTAGCTCACAGCAACCTCAAACTCCTGGGCTCAAGCGATCCTCCTGCCTCAGCCTCCCGAGTAGCTGGGACTACAGGCATGCGCCACCATGCCCGGCTAATTTTTCTCTCTCTCTCTATATATATATATTTAGTTGTCCATATAATTTCTTTCTATTTTTAGTAGAGACGGGGTCTCGCTCTTGCTCAGGCTGGTCTCGAACTCCTGACCTCGAGCGATCCACCCGCCTCGGCCTCCCAGAGTGCTAGGATTACAGGCGTGAGCCACCGCGCCCGGCCTATATCTTAAACTTTTTACAGGGAAATCAAAAAGTTGGCGGCTAGTCCTCTCTTTACTTAGCGGCCCTTTCCTCCCCCCCACTTTTAGCATACCATTTCCCCTTTGTTTCCACATCAGCCTCATCCTAATCTTTCTTCAGGAAAAGCTTGGGGAAAAAAAATCTATTAGTATACAAAGACAAGGCCTTTATTTCCTCCTTTCATGGCTCTCCGTACTTTCTCAAAGTATGTACAGCTCCATTTTCTAAAGCACCAAAGTCTTACTTGAAAATAGTATTTTACAAATTATATAAATTTTTATGGCAAAAATCAAATGACAGACTCAATTTGTGATGAATATGGAAGCTAATTAGCCATTTGTACATCTTCACTGAAATCACTTTCCTTTTTGTAACTCACATATGAATAGTTCATTAAAGTGAAGAGAATGAGAATTCTTTTTCTAAAAACTGCTTAAATCTACTGATCTTTTCTTTGAACTTATTCCGAGTCATCTATATGGTCTCATTCAACTGGCAGACTTTAAAAAGCATAGCCGTCCTTGACTCTGAGAGCTAGAATGGCAAGGTCACACAGTGAGTATTTGGCAAGTGCAGGTAGATCTAGAATTGGTTGTCTCTAAACTCCTAGACCAGTCCTCTTTATATCACCATTATCATAATGTTTTTGGTACTAAGAAGGAAGGAAATTGAATAAATATCCTGGAGAAAAGAGCAGGAAGCACAACACTCAGTAGCTAAGACTACAGGCCTGCACCACCATGCCCAGCTACATTAAATCTCTTGATGTTAAATGCAAAGGCTTCCCAAAGTGCTGGGATTGCAAGCATGAGGCACTGTGCCTGGCCCTAATGGATTTTTTTTTTCCTTGTATAGAGGAATGCAATGAGTTTGAAAGCTCAGGTAGAAGAGTAAAAGTGTGAGCATTCAAAGCATTTTTAAAAGCACTATAAGGGCCCTTGTCCTACCAGAAATTTAAACTTGGCATTAATTGACCATAATCACAACTGTGTTCAATTATGCAGGAATAGACAATAGCTCAATGGGATAGAAACAGAATCAAGAGAGTTCAGAATCAGAATCAAGAAAGGTAATATGTCAGGTAACTTAATAGTATTCAGTTTATTTAGAAAAACATAGCATAATTGGCTCTCCATACAGGAAAAAAATAAAGTTAGAGATCCCCTCCCTCTCACCATAAAACATTCCAGCTAAAGATTGAAATATTAAAAAAGAAATCCTCTAAAATATTAAAACAATTTTGATAAGCATTTTTAATACCTCAGGATGGGGATGCTTAATTAAGAGAGTAAATCCTGAAGCCATAAAGAAAAGAAAGACATATTTACTTCCTTAAAACAATATCAACAACAAAACCATTATATAGCTAGAGGCAACATAAAGAAATTGGTAGGCCAAGAAAAAGTATTCCTACCATATATGAAAAAGGTTTAATATTACATAATTATTCATTCAATACGTATTAAATATATATACTATATATCAGGCACTGTCCTTGGTTGTAAGGATACTGAACTGAACAACACTGATTAACTTTCCTGACTTCTGCACATTTAACATTAACGGAGTAAATAGTTATTAACATTGATTTAAAAATAAAAGAGACAATTCAATAGAAAAATGGCAAATCTTAGAAGAATATGACTAAAGGTGAAGATAGGAAAATGCAAACAAAATATGGATATATCATTTCTTTTACATAGATTGGCAGAAATGAAAAGAATGATAACATCTTCTGCCGGTTGAAGGATAAGGATACATTGTTGGTGGGAATGTGAATTGCTACAACTGATTTAAATATGCTGATACTTTTTAGATATCTATCTATCAAAAACAAAGCCTTGTTACTGTAGGTTATATGAACAAGGATACACCTGTAACATGTTTGTAAAAAATCAGAGTGGAAACAACTTGAATGCCCATTAGTTAGAAAATGGTAAAGTAATTACACAACATTCATAAGAATGGGCTAGATCTATAGGGATTGACACAGAGTGATATCTATGGTATGTTAGATGCAAAAGCAAGTTGTACAATAATGTATAAAATATGATTGGTCAGATTTCTTAAAAAGGAAGCAAACAATAACACACAAACATACAGGGGAAAAATTCTGTATGTGCATCTATATGTTTGATAGATATGTGGGATTGGAGAGAGAGATACAGACTCTTTTGTGTATACTTCTGTATTTAATTTGTTTCAATGAGCATTATTCTGCAATTAGAAGAACAAGTAGAAGACTGCTAAACCAGCCTGGATCAATTAATAGATATAGTTAGTCATATTTGGAAACACTGGGTCCTAGAGAGCCATGTCTTCATTATGTTTATGTAATGCATAAAGTATTATGCATTAAGTAAACTTAGTTGATAATGATTATGATCAATCAACATAAATGAAAATCTTTTATATAGCCCCTCCCTATCCTCACCCACATAATTGATTATGATTTTTTGGTGCAAATATTCTAATGAAAGCTAGGTGTCCACAGAGCATTTTTAAAAATCAGTGATTAAAAAGATGTGAAACTTGTTTAAAAGTATGTTAATGTCCATAGGTACTTGGTATAGTGAAATGACCACTTGAAGTCCATAGAACGGGGGTTCTAGATCTTATTCTCAGACTAAGTACCTGATTGACATTTTCCAAATTGTGTATCCTGCTAGGATCTTGATTTTGTCCCAAAGATTTTTTTCCAGCTATAGGATAGATTGAACTGTATAATTTGTTTTAAGAGATTATCCTGGAAATTTTATATATTATCCTTTTATTTGAGGAATACTTTATCTTTTACTAAGGACTTTTACAGCCATGATGTCATTTGATCTCACAGTGACCTTGTGAGGTAGGTGAATAGGTAGAGAAGTTAAATCAACATTCATGGACACTAAGGGCTCACTTTCTACTATTCATTATTTAGTTCTAGCAACTTTGCCCTGCTTTTCCTGTTTGTATACATTCTCTCCTTCATCCACTCACCTGGTTTGTTTTCTTCCGATCTCCTTTCTCTTCTCCACATCCAGTTTACCACTGCAGCCAGCCAATTCATATTTATCGACTTTCAGGTTAGTAATCTGCAGTTGTGGATTGCTCATAAGGAGGTTTTTTTTTTTTTTTTGGAGACAGGATCTCACTGTTTGCGCTGGAGTGCAGTGGTACAATCATAGCTTACTATAACTTCAAACTCCTGGAATCAAACAACCCTCCCACCTTACTGTCCCAAGTAGCTCAGACAACAGGTGCACACCACCGTGCTTGGATAATCTTTTTATTTTTTGTGGAGATGGGGTTTCACTATGTTGCTCAGGCTGGTCTTAAACTCCTGGCCTCAAGCAATCCTTCTACTTCAGTCTCCCAAAGTACTGGGATTATAAGCATGAGTCACCATGCCCGGCCAAGGAGTGTTTTAATATGTAAGCATGTGTATATGTATGGGTGTTTTTGTTTTTAGATTTAAAAAATTTTTATTATTATTTTTTATTTTTTTAGAGATGGGGTATCCCTATGTTGCCCATGCTGTTCGCAAACTCATGGCCTCAAGTAATCCGCCCACCTCAGCCTCTCAAGTAGCTGGGATTACAGGCATGAGCCACCATGCTTGGCTGTTTTTAGGTTTTAGTTAAGCATAATTTACAGAAAAGTACACAAATTTTAAGTGTACAACTCAATAAATTTTCATAAAGTGAACACCTCGTGTAACCAACACTCAGATGAAGAAATATAACATGACCAGCACCCTGGAAGTCTCCCTGCTCCCTCTCAGTTTCTACCTCCTTTAGAAGGTAACCACTATCATGATTTCAAATGCCAGGGATTACTTTGACCAGATTTTAAACTTTTATGTAAATCGAATCATACAGCATTTACTTTCATGTATAGCCTCTTTATCTCAGTATTACATTTCTGAGATTCATCTATGTTATTACATATAGCAGTAGTTCATTTTCTTTGTATTGTAGTGTGTGAATATATCATAACTTATTTGTCTGTTCTTTTTTTTTTTTTTTTTTTTTTTTGAGACAGAGTCTCACTCTGTTGCCCGGGCTAGAGTGAGTGCCGTGGCGTCAGCCTAGCTCACAGCAACCTCAAACTCCTGGGCTCAAGCAATCCTACTGCCTCAGCCTCCCGAGTAGCTGGGATTACAGGCACGCACCACCATGCCCGGCTAATTTTTTCTATATATATTTTAGTTGTCCATATAATTTCTTTCTATTTTTAGTAGAGATGGGGTCTCGCTCTTGCTCAGGCTGGTCTCGAACTCCTGACCTCGAGCGATCCACCCGCCTCAGCTTCCCAGAGTGCTAGGATTACAGGCGTGAGCCACCACGCCTGGCCGTTTGTCTGTTCTTATGTTGCCATTTGGACACATTATGAATAGTGCCACTATGAACAGTGTATCTTTTGGGGAATATATACTTGCGTTTGTGTTGGGAATATACTTAGGAGTGGAATTGCTGAGTCCTAAGGTATGCATATATTTAGCTTTTGTAGATATTGCCAACCTATTTTTCAAAGTGATTGTACCAATTTATATTCCCTCCAGCAATGCATGATTTTCTAGTTCCTTCACCTTCTTAGCAGAGCTTAGTATTGAGTATCTTTTTTTTGTATTTTAAAAAAAAACTTTATTTTTGAATTATAAATTGATAAATTACAGTTACATATATTTATGGGGTACAAAGTGATGTTATGATTTATGGATACAATGGAATTTACTCAAGCTAATTAACATATCCATCTCTCAAATACTCGTTTTTTGTGGTGAGAACACTTGAAATTTATTAGTGATTTTGTATGTACAATACATTATTATTTACTATATTCACCATGCTGTGCAATATATCTCAAAGAAAAACACTCTTATTTTTCCTGTCTAGTTGAGGCTTTGTACCATTTGACCATTATCTCCCCATTTTCCCCACTCCTCTCAACTACCATTCTACTCTTTGCTTCTTTGAGTTCAATTGTTTTGGATTCCACATATAAGTAAGAACATGCAGTATTTGTGCATGGCTTATTTTACTCAGCATAATGTTCTCCAATTCTATCTATCTTGTCACAAATGACATTTCTTTTTTAAGACTGAATAGTATTACATTGGGTATATATACCACATTTTCTTATCCATTCATCTGTTGATGGACACTTAGGTTGATTCCATAACTTAGCTATTGTGAACAGTGCTGCAATGAATATAGGTGTGCAGACATACTTCAACATACTGATTTCAAATCTTTTGGGTAAATACCCAATAGTGAAATTGCTGGATCTGCCTATCTTTTTCATTTTAGCTATTTTGATAGGCATGTTGTGATATTGACTTGAGTTCTTTTGCATTTCACTGATAATTAATGAGGTATAACATCTTTGTATATGTTATAGGACATTTGGAGATCTTTTTTTTGTAAAGTGCCTGTTTAAGTCTTTTTCTCTATTTTCTATTGGTGTGTCTTTTTCTTATTGACATGAATTTTTAATTTTGTTTTAGAAATTCTGGATATATGTTATTTTACTCTATGGCTTGCCTTGTTTCTGTGTGTGTTTTTAAGAAATTTAGAAAAGATTTAAAATCCGGGCCAATTTAATTTGGAACATAACTCATAACAGTGTTAAAGGAAGTAGAAAGATTAATATGGTTAAGAACAAAAAGCTGTTTGAATTTGGCCAGGAGGAAGACATGATTGGGAGTTAGAGCAGAATTAAATTTCACGAGGTTAAGAAGTTGTTTTAAAAAGTAGAGAAAGTTAAAGATCAATTAATCATTTGCATATTGAATACCTAATGTGGCTTGTTTACTGTGTTACATATCTGGGGTGCATGCATGCAGAAACACCACTTCTGACTTTCAAGCTCCTGCTGTTGTGTATTCAGGAATTGCTAGTATGGATGAGAAGGTTGACCATTGAAGATAGAAGAGAAATGGGATAATAGTTGCTTGGGTGGTTGGGCAGTAGAAAGTATGAAGAGAAACCTGGAAGGAAAGGCATGATCAGAAGGGAAAACAGGAACCAGGATTGGGCAAAACAAACAAACAAACCAAAAAAAACCACTGTGAGATCAGAAATACAGTTGAAAGAAAAAGGTAAAATCAGAAAATCTGATTTTAATAGGCACAGAGGTGAGAAATAAAAGATTCAGAGTTTGTGAAGTGATATACTTGGAAGAGAAGAATGAGAGAAGAGAGAATGGTTATGATAATATGACTATGAATTTTGAGGACTTTTAGGAGGACTGATGTTGAAGTAATTATGTAGGAAGAAAATTCATATGTGAACATTTTGTTTAATCTAGGATGGCTGAGGAAGATGTAATTGTGTGGATTTATTTTTAAAGGAATATGTTCTGCAGAATTTTTAATTGTCATGTCAAGAAGTGATGTAGTGACTGCAGTATAAATCAAGAGGTGTGAATTTGGATGCCTTTGGCTTGGTACACAATATTCTCCTTAGTTTTCTTGCATATAAAGGCACTTCTTCCCAATTTGCCAGATCCTTTTCGTAAATGCGGGTATTATAATACCACAATGTGGTAATATTATGAGATAGAAGTGATTGTAGTATGATATATCCTTAAAACAGAATACTATGCAATAAAGAGAGGTAGATCTATATATGTTGACATAGTAGGTACCCAGTGCCTATTTTTTTAAATGAAAGAAGAGAAAAATGTTTAAGATATAATTTAAGTGGGGGAAATAAAGTACAAAGACACTAAATATAATTTGATTCTATTGAGGCTGGAGAAAAACAGATATACTTTATCAGTATTAGATATTTATTACCAAGATAGAACTTTTTTAGGCATTATATACTAAGTTATTAAAAAAGTAATTTCTTTATTTTCACCTGCAAATATTGTTCCTTACATTATACATAAAAAAAAAAAATCTTTATTTATTTATTTTTTGCTTCTAGAGGCAACACGTGATTGTTGTAAACAATATGTTGTGGAAATATGTTACACAGTAAAAGTTGCCCATATTTCTACCTCAGAAGAGATGATCTTTTTTTCTTTAACAGTTTGTTATATATTCTTTTAGGTTTTTATATGCATATACTAAAGTAGATAGGATCAGATTATGTATATTGTGTTTTACCTTTTTCTCATACTTAATTATATCTATGTCTGTCTAGAGCTATTGATAGAATTCTGTTTTATGGCTATTCCACACTTTCATCAATTTCTATTCAAATTCTGATTTTTCTGTGATATAAACAGCATACAAAAAATTCTTATAAATGCTTTTTTTAAACACCCAGATTTATTAAATATAATTCAACATAAGTAAAATTCAACTTGTAAATGTTTTTTGTCTCATATGTATGCTTATAAATATATGGTGAATCCTTAAAAGTAGAGTGCCTGAATAAAAAGAGATCAAATCTTAAATAAGCATTTGTTGAATACTTACTAGATTCTCTTCTGGGGCTAGCTTTAAAACAATATGGAGATGAGACTTTTGTTTTCCCTTTAGCATTTTTTATTTTCAGAAGAATGTAGAGAGAACATGGATTTTAGATTCAAGATATAGATTTGGATATACAAATTGGTTCTACCACTTATTAGCTTTGTAGTTTGGAGTAAATTCCTTTACTTTTGAAAGATGGCTTTATTATGAGGATTATATACATACAAAGCCACAATGGGGAGAAAAGTTTGTAATATTCTAGTCTAAAAGGAACAAAAAGGACAGTCACTTATTCACATGTTTGTATTTTATTAATAGAAGCAAAGACTTTAGGCAAGAGTCTCATGATGGCGTGGGACAATCCCTGTTAGTGTCCTTGGTGTCTCTGGCATAGGACTGTGGAAGGCTTTACTTGTTTTTATATAACGAGTGTTCTCCAGCACTGCCAGTGTGTATCTACTACCTCTTCCCTCTGCTAGCTGATTGGTGGGTGCTGAATGTGTCAACACTATGTCCTTAATTGTTCCGGTATGAACTAAATGAGTCAGCCTCTTTATTCTGGGCCTTTCTGCTTCCTGATTTCCTACTCACTGATGCAGCAATAAGGAGGAAGAAGCTGAGTTGTCATGAAGTTATTGGAAAGTGACATCTAAGAGAGACATCTGGTTTTTGTCTTCAAGGATGCTATGACACATGGTAGCTTGTATGCTCCTTCAGTGATATCTTGGAGTGGAAGGAAACTGGATTTTTTTTTCTTTTTTTTCCTTTTTGCCACCCTCTTCATTTGCTGGCAAAACTGGATGTTTTTTGAGTACTTATCATGTGCCAAACGCTGTACTTGGTGCCAGTAAATGGCAGAACTGGGATTGGAATCCAGGTCCAACTCCATACCTAATGTTTTCCCCATTCTGCAGGGGATGATTCTGTCCTAGTGAAGTGGTTCAGAGTTTCTTCACTTTGAGGTCAGGAACGCTGTGTTGTGAGCATTGCCAGCAGCATATTATAGTGAGTTGGTATGTACTCAATCTGACAACAGTGCTTTCTTAAAAGGTTCCTAAATAAAGTGGAAGCAGTGGGGTATTTATTCTGTGAATTTAACTAAAGTGGGTCGAATCAACATGTGGTACGCTGTTTCTTAGCAGGCTGACTGTGCACGACACACACCTCCCGTTTTAATTTAAATGGTTTTTGACTCTCCAAATCTGAAATTTTCTGAGTTTCTGGGGCCATGTTTTTATTTAGTACAAATTCCTACAGAAAAGTGTTAACTGTACCAAAGCCACATTTTTGTCACTAGAGGCTAGACTGAACCCTGGTCAATGGAGACTCCATTAAGGGGTCTTTTCAGTATATTTGCTCAGATAATAAATATAACAACAGTGATACTATAATAGCTAACAATTATTAAATATTTCTTGTGTGACAGGCACTGTGATAGGCTTCATAGATATTATCTCACATTATCTCGTCTAGTCTTTGTAACAACCCTATCATGTGGGTGCTGCTTTACAGCTGGAGAAATGTTGGCCTAACTAGCAATGAGTTGGAGGTTGCCCAGCTGGTCAGTAGCAGAGCAGCCTCTGAACCCAGCAATATTTGACTTCAGAGCCTGCACTCTACTCTATCTACTGCTTCCATGTGGTATCTCTGAAGATACCATGCATACTTAAACTTCTGAGTTATTTCAAAAGAGCCTCAAAGGCTGGGCGCGGTGGCTCACGCCTGTAAATCCTAGCACTTTGCGAGGCTGAGACGGGAGGATCGCTCAAGGTCAGGAGTTTGAGACCAGCCTGAGCAAGAGCAAGACCCCGTCTCTACTAAAAATAGAAAGAAATTAGCTGGACAACTAGAAATATATAGAAAAAATTAGCTGGGCCTGGTGGCACATGCCTGTACTTCCAGCTACTCGGGAGGCTGAGACTGAAGGATTCCCTTGAGCCCAGGAGTTTGAGGTTGCTGTGAGCTAGGCTGACGCCACAGCACTCTACACTCTAGCCTGGGCAACAGAGTGAGACTCTCAAAAAAAAAAAAAAAAAGAGCCTCAGAATCATGAGGTGGTTTTAAACTAATATATTATTTGAAGTGTCTAGTAGCTATTCTTTTCAACAGCTTTATTTTGCATGTAAGCAAAAACTGGCTATTTACTTTTAAAGGTTTATCTTTGTGGTCTTGAGCCATCAGGCATTGTTATTATATTATCTTATGCACCTCTCTTTTGATCTCTCCATATAATGCCTTTCACATAATAAATGATCTATGCATATTTGCTGAGTGAAGTAAAGTCATATTTTACATGGGACTCTGAGAAATGAATTATGCATAAAGGCCTTAGTTTTAACCATTTGTTATCACATACTTTTTCATTTATGTAAAAACCCATTAATAGAGCAACTTGACAGCTGTCTTGACACGTACTTCTTAAATGAATAAATGATGAACTAGCCTTGAAAAGTTGCATTTTCTTTAGACTTTTTTCTATTGATATATTTTTATTTTAATTGTGATAAAATATACACATTATAAAACTATTTTAACCATTTTCAAGCATATAGTTCAGTGGTATTAAGTACATTCACATTGTTGTGCAACCATTGCCACCATTCATTCTTCAAAACTTTTCTTTAGAGTTTGAAGTCTTTCAATAAAAAATTTGCAGGACATCATTTATTCAAGCAGTTTTTTAAGTGGAAAAATTACATTCATCGGTTTGAATATATGGGATGTAAAAACATTTAAAAAAAATCAGTCGATTACTAAATGTCATTCTCTACTTTCCCCTAGTGGAATGAAACAGTGGAGCTTTTTCGTGCTAGGATGCCCTTGCGGAAACATCGCTGTCGTTTCAAGAGTTATGAGCATTGCTTCACAGCGGCTGAAGCTGTGGATTGGCTGCATGAGCTGCTGAGGTGCAGTCAAAACTTCGGCCCTGAAGTGACTCGCAAACAAACGGTCCAGCTGCTAAAGAAATTCTTGAAAAATCACGTTATTGAAGACATTAAGGGAAAATGGGGTCAGGAAGATTTTGAAGACAACCGTCACTTATACAGGTAACAGCAGCATGTAAACCCTGAAGGGGAGGAATTAGAGGATGAGTGGATCTGGTCCAAGCCTGCTAAACTTCCTGTTATGAAAGAATTTACCTTGTCCATTGAAGTGATGGTTCTGTTTGTGATGTGTTGAGTGGAGAACTAACTGAATGTGTTGTTAGAGCCAATTGTAGTTTTTCTTGCCCGTTTAGAGCACCCCAGAGCTGTTTTTTCTTGCAATGATTTTTCAGTAAGGAAATCTTTTTTTTTTTTTTTTATTTCATCTTATTGTTATGGGGGATACAGAATTGCAGGTTACATACGTTGCCCATGTACCGCCTTTCCCCCCAAGTCAGAGCTCCAGGCGTGTCCGTTCCCCAGGTAGTGCGCATTGCACCCATCAGGTAGGTACATGTCCCTCCCCCCCCACCCCCCCTTCCCGAGTCAGCACCTTCAAGTGTTACCATTCCCCAAATGGTGCGCAATGCACTCATTGTGTAGGCATACCCCCTTCCCCTCCCCCACCTCCACCTCAGTCTGATATCCGATTGGTGTCGTTCCTAGATGTGTATTTAGGTGATGTTCAGGGAAACCAATTTTCTGCTGAGTACATGTGATGCTTGTTTTTCCATTCTTGGGATACTTCACTTAATATAATGGGTTCCAACTCTCTCCAGGAGAACCATAGAGATGTCGTATCTTCATTATTCCTTATAGCTAAGTAATATTCCATGGTATACATATACCACAGCTTACTAATCCAATCATGTATTGATGGGCATTTGGGTTGTTTCCACATCTTTGCGATTGTGAATTGTGCTGCTATAAACATTCGGGTACATGTGTCTTTGTTAAAGAATGACCTTTTTTCCTTTGGGTATATGCCCAGTAATGGGATTGCTGGGTCAAATGGCAGGTCTACTTGAATCTGTTTAAGATACCTCCATAATGCTTTCCACAGGGGTTGCACTAGTTTGCAGTCCCACCAGCAGTGTATTAGTGTTCCTGTCTCTCCACACCCACGCCAACATGTGTTGTTTTGGGTTTTTTTGATAAAGGCCATTCTCACTGGGGTTAAGTGATATCTCATTGTGGTTTTGATTTGCATTTCTCTGATGATTAGGGATGTTGAGCATTTTTTCATATGTTTGTTAGCCATTCTTATATCTTCTTTCGAGAAGTTTCTATTCATGTCATTTGCCCACTTTTTGATAAGGTTGCTTGATTTTTTCTTGCTGATTTTCCTGAGTTCTAAATAGATTCTTATTATCAGTCCTTTATCTGATGTGTAGTATGCAAAAATTTTTTCCCATTCTGTAGGTGGTCTGTTTATTCTCGTGACTGTTTCTTTGGTTGTGCAGAAGCTTTTTAATTTAATCATGTCCCATTCATTTATTTTTGTTGCTGCTGTGATGGCCTTAGGGGTCTTCTTCATAAATTCTTTGCCTAGGCCAATGTCTGTAAGAGTCTTTCCTACATTTTCTTCTAGAATTCTGATTGTATCACGCCTAAGGTTTAAGTCTGTTATCCACCGTGATTTGATTTTTGTGAGAGGTGAAAGCTGTGGGTCCTGTTTCAGTCTTCTACAAGTGGCTAACCAATTCTCCCAGCACCATTTGTTGAATAGGGATTCTTGTCCCCAGAGTATATTCTTTCCCGCTTTGTCAAAAATTAGGTGACTGTATGAGGATGGTTCTATATTTGGATTTTCTGTTGTGTTCCACTGGTCTGTGTCCCTGAACTTGTGCCAATACCAGGCTGTTTTAAGAACCACGGCCTTGTAGTATAGTTTGAGGTCTGGCAAATTAATACCTCCCATTTTGTTTTTGTTGCTTAAAATTGCTTTTGCTATATGGGATCTTCTTTGATTCCATACAAAGTGTATAATTATTTTCTCTACATCTGTAAAGAATGATGTTGGTAATTTAATAGGGATTGCATTGAATCTGTAGATCACTTTGGATAGTATAGACATTTTAACAATGTTGATTCTTCCGATCCACGAGTAAGGAAATCTTTTCATGCCTTTTGTTCACCTGGGAGCACAACTGCAATAACTCAGCACATCTGGAGAATCCAAAAGAGTGAAACAGTAGTTCTGGGTTCAGCTTTTCTGAGCAATGAGGATTAGCATAATCAGGGCGTAAGTGGCAGAGTGCAATCTGATCTTTAAACAGATCAAGGCCCATATGAAGAATTGTGCTAAAATTCCCTAATATCTCAGATTAAGCCTGACAATGCAAGTCTACTTTTCCCCAAATATGTTTGTTCATGTTTCAGTGCTATTTTATGATATGGACACTTAACCACCAGATAATCTGAGGGAAAATGGTGATCTCTCTCCTTGTGCTTCTCTTCTTCTCACTGCACACTAGGCTGTTTTATTGCTGGAGGTGGAAGGGCCCTACCTAAGATTTAGGTGTGGGAGAAGACTAAAGAGGAATGAAGTCACACGAGTCAAGAAGTAACACACATGTTGTGTTATCTACAGAGCCGCCTACCAAAGTACTAAGGACCCTGAGGGGGGATTAAAGGAAGAAATGGAGAATATGGATCCTTAATATTTGCTTTCTTTAAGGATTGTAATTAAAACACATTTAATGAGGGCACCCAGAGCTGTTTTTTGTTGTAATAATTTTTCAGTAAGGAATTCTTTTTATGCTTTTTGCTCACCTGGGAGGATGGCTATGATAACTTAGTACTTTTCTTGGAGAATCTGAAAATGTGAAACAACACTTGAGAAAAGTGGCTTTTAGCAGAGAAAATCTGGCACTCTCATACCTGAACCATTGCTTTGTCTCCCTCTTGGACTAGTCGCTGAGAGCAGAGTGAGGGTGGTCATGAATGCGTAGGGTGAACAACAGGTTTTGCTGTACATTTAGAATCTAACTTCCTCATGGATTTTTGCCAGCAGCCTCCAGCGTCCAGACATCAAGATTGTCATCTGAGCAATTAGTCGTTTTTCCATTTGGCAGTTATTTCTGGCTTTGATGATCCAACTTTTAATTAGGATCTTGGTGATCTCAGCCTATTCTGAGACCTTAGTGCTTGTTAGCATCAGATGGTGGAAATTGTAACCCTGGTTTGACATGCCACACTTCACTGGGGATTCTTAAGTGATTATTTCTCTTAGGAAACTAATTGCTTGTACCCCATCAAGATTTAGCTAGAACACTTCTGAAAGATTCTCTGGATGAGTAACTTCCAGTCTATTCTATTGTTACTTAAATCGGGTACCTCTCCTTGAGTCCCATGAGACTTTATGGGTCCTCAGGAGAGTGAAATTAGGGCATATTGTAGGAACTGACCATGCAGCACTGACTGCCAGGACATGTTTCACTTCGATATTAAGACTTACTCATGTATCCCATTTTAAAAAATAGAGTACACAAGACAGATTAAATTCATTCATTAAATAATGATTTTTTTTTTTCCTCCAGTTTCTCTAATAGAATACTTGTAAGTCATAAATGGAGCAATGTTTCCTTTCATCATTTACCACCTGAAAGTTCATTATGGCTTTCCATTTTCCTTGAGTGGAAGTTCTGTAAGTTAACCACTGACTTTTGCCAATTGCCTAGATTAATCTGGGTTGAAATCTATTTAGACATGTAAATCATTTGTTAAGGTACCCGTGCCTTGAATTGAGAGTGAGCTAATGAGTGTGCAGCCAGCTGTTACATACATGCAGGCTTCTATCACTGGTACTCAAGATCATCACCGTCACATGCTGGTGCTCCAAGAAAGAACATGGCGCTGCCCCACCTGCCATATCTCCTACTGCTTTCCGTAGGTGATGAGTACTACTGCCAGTTATCATGAAAGCAGAAGAGGGCGAGCATGCGCTAATTTGAAAATAGATGGAGAATCAATGTGGTGGCAAAATTCAGGGACAAACTTCTAAATATCAAGCTTTGTGGAAGAGGAGCCTTTTTTAAAAAAGAATTTATTTATTTTAATTTTTTCTTTCATTTTTAGCTGACATATAATTGTACATATTTATGGGGTAGAGAGTGACATATTGATACATGTATACAATGCGTAATGATCAAATCAGGTAATTGGGATATCCATTACTTCAAACATTTATCATTTCTTTGTACTGGGAACATTTAAAATCCTCTCTTTTAGCTCTTTGAATATAAACAATATGGTAGTAACTATATTCTCCCTGTAGTGCTACAGATCACTAGAACTTATTCCTCCTATATAACTGTAATTTTGTATTCATTAACCAACCACTTTCTATCTTCCTCTCCCTCTACCTTTCCTCTAATAACCATAATTCTACCCTCTTCTACCCTCTACTTCCATGAGCTCAATTTTTTAAGCCCCCACATATGAGTGAGAACATGGCATTTATCTTTCTGTGCCTGAATTACTTCACTTAACATAATGTTATCCAGGTTTATCCATGTTGCTGGGAATGACAGAATTTCATTCTTTTTTATGACCAAATAGTATTCCATTGTGTATTTATACCACATTGTCTTTATCAATTCATCTTTTGGTAGACATTTAGGCTGATTCTATATCTTGGCTATTGTGAATGGTGGTACAGTGCAGATATCTCTTTTATATACTGATTTCTTTTCCTTTGGATAAATAACTTAGTATTGGGATTACTGGGTCATATGGTAGTACTATTTTTAGCTTTTTGAGAAACCTCCATACTATTTCCCATAATGGCCGTACTAATTTATATTCCCACCAACAGTGTATGTGTTCCCTTTTCCCCACATTCTTACCAGCATTTGTTACTTTTTCTCTTTTTGGTAATAGTCACTTTAATTGATGTGAGATTGTTATCTCATTGTGGTTTTGATTTCCCGGATGACTAGTGATGTTGAACATCTTTTCATATACTTATTGGCCATTTGTATGTCTTTTCAAATTCTTTGCCCATTTGTTAATCAGATTATTTGGATTTTGCTGTTGAGCTCCTTGTATATTTTGGATGTTAGTCCATTGTCAGATGAATCATTTGCAAATATCTTCTTCCATTCTACAGGTTGTCTCTTCACTCTGTTGATTGTTTCCTTTGTTATGGAGAAGGTATTTAATTTGATATAATCCCATTTGTCTATTTTTGTTTTTGTTGCCTGTGCTTTTTTAGTTTTACCCATAAAATTTTTCCCTATGATTTCACCTAGTAGTTTCATAGTTTCAGGTCTTACATTTAGGTCTTTTTTTTTCTTTTTAGAGATAAGGTCTTGCTCTGTTACTCAGGCTGGAGTACAGTGGCCTAATCATAGCTCACTGCAACCTCAAAATCCTGGGCTCAAGCAATCCTCCTGCCTCAGCCTCCCAAGTAGCTAGGACTGCAGGCACACACCACTATGCCTGGCTAATTTTTTAATTTTTTGTAAAGACAGGGTCTTGCTCCGTTGCCCAGACTGGCCTTAAACTCCTGGCCTCAAGTGATTCTCCCACCTCGGCATCCCAAAGTGCTAGGATTATAGATGTGAGCTACCATGCATGGCCACGTTTAGGTCTTTGATCTATTTTGAGTTGATTTTTGTATACGATGAGAGATGGGGGTCTAGTTTCATTCTTCTGCATATGAACATCCAATTTTCCCAGAACTATTCATTAACAAAGGTGCATGGTTTGTGGAGAAGCAATATGGCGCCTGCTGTCTTGGCTGGGGTCTGTAGTGATGGGAGGTGACCCCAAGGGTGCTGGCTGCCTGGTGCTTCGTCTTCATGAAGCTCCCAGTTCATGGCAGCAGCTTGTGGGCTTGTGATGGTAGAAGAACTCTAGCAGCTTGAGAGCCCACTCAATACCAGAAATTTGGAGGAGGGAGAAATAAGCTGTTCCACCTACCCTTCTTGTTGGACTCCAAGCCTCTTGGGGGTTTATCTCTGCCAATACCCTGCTCCTTCATGTTCTGCTCCTAATTCTAGGGGCTAGAAGTCCAAGATCAGGCTGCCAGCTGGGTTGGTTTCTTCTGAACCTCTCTCCCAGGCTTGCAGATGGCTGTTCTCCTTGCTCAGTTTTAATCTGGACAATTTCTTATCAAGTTAATGAGTACATTGACTATATGACTCAGCATTCCTACTCCTGAGTATTTACCCTAGAGAAATAAAAACTTCATGTTCACACAAAAATTTGTAAGTGAATATTTATAGATTGCCAGTAACTGGAAGCAACCTAAGCGTTCTTCAGTGGGCTAATGGGTAACTATTGTACATCCATATGATGGAGTACTAGTGGGTGGGGAGGATGTGACTATGAAGGGAGAGCTGGAAGGGCTGTTTTTGGGAATAATGGAACCGTTCTGTTTCTTGATTATGGTGGTGCTTGTACGAATATATACATGTGTTAAAATTGATAGGACTATATATATCAAAGAAAAGAAAAAAGATCAATTTTACTGTATAATAACATTTTTTCTTTTTTCTTTTTCTTTCTTTTTTTTCCTACTCATATTCACCAGCTTAAACATTTTTTTCTTAAGCTGGTGATTTGCAAAGTCCCTATTTGTACCTCAAGCAAAAGAAACCCAAATTCAAGTCATTTGAGGTAGGTGGCCCTTTAGTCATTTTCTGTGGCCCTGGGAAAAATTCTTCCATCACTACCCTACAGGTCTTTTGATGGGACCTATTTTAGATACCTTACCTTCAAATTAATGGGCTACTCACTCCCTCTAGTGGACATCTTTTGTTTTTATAGGAAAGCACAAAATGTGTGCATGTGATTTTATTTTTCTTTTGTTTTTATTCATTTCATCAAGTCCTGGGTTTTTGTCCTGTGATTAGTTGGAAAAGTCCATAGTCTTCCTGGGCATCAGTTTTCTCAAATATAAAATAACAGGGATGGGCCAGATCCTTAAGGTCCTTTTTAATTCTAAACTTTTATGTTTCTAAATATTAAGTATCTATCATGTGTTTTCTAATCCAAGGCAGTGAAGGAACTAAAAAAAAAAAAAAGGAGATATAGCATGATTCTTTCTCTCCTTCACTTTGCAATCTCTTTTGAGAGAGGGTACATACATATATGAAAAGTAAGTAACAGAATCAAGGCAGTATTTAATTAATTACCTAGAAGAACCCATAATAAACAATAAATTAGAGTTGTTACACTGGCAGTCCTTCGGTTGACACATCTCTTTTGTTTGATCAGCATTGTGGTTTTAGTCACTAAAATTTTTTCTATTAATATCTCATTTTTATTTTTAAATGCTGTATATTTTGTGGAGGTAGTACTTTTATGTGGTTCAAAATTTAGAAAGTTCAAAAGGGTATTTACAATGAAAGGCCTTTCTCACATCTCTCTTCCCCAGCCACCTACTTTCCTTTCCTAGAGGCACTTAATGTTACTAGCTTCTAGCATAATATCTTAAAAAGTCATGAGGGGCACAGTGACTTGCACCTGGGCAACATAGAGAGGCCCTATCTCTACAGAAAATAAAAAGATTAGCCAGGCATGGTGGCGTGCACATGTAGTCCCACCTACTTGGGAGGTGGAGGTACTAGAATCGACTTGAACCCAGGAGTTTGACTCTAGCCTGGGAAATGTTGTGAGACCCTGTCTCTTAAAAAAAAAAAAAAAAAAGAAAGAAAAAGAAAAAGAAAAAAAAAAGCACTGTGTCCTGTGTTGTAGCAGAAAAAAAAAAGTCATGAACCTTTAAGTGTTTAGATGGGGTAAATGTACTTCAGTGGCCACATGCTCCACCATTTCCCTATAATACTATACCAACCTGTATCATGATTATCTTATATACATGGCCAGTGTGGGAATTGTGCCTGTGACCCAGTCAGTGTGGATGGGAGTGTTTTGGAACCTCATGGAGGGGAAGGTGGAGGAGAACTTCAACCTAGGATGATAAGGTCTGGATGATAAGGGATTGGAAAGGGTTCAGGTGTCAAAGACGGCAAGACCAAGGGTCTTAGTCAGGAACACACACATAAGCTTCCTGGGAGAAAAGGAGGAGGCTGACCTGGCTGGAGCAGAAATCATAGGTCAGGAAGTCATGAAGGATAAATTTGGTGGAGTTTCTTACATTTCTAGCTATGGAGTAGACTTTTATTTTAAAAGGAGAAGGCAGCCAAGGTTCATGTTTTGAGCAGCAAGGGAATCTGTGCTGTAGAATAGAGTTAATTGAATACTAATAACAGAATAGATTGTAAGGCAGAGAAACTGGTGAGGTGTTTAAGGTAACTGGTATGGGTGATGTTGCCTGGATGAGAGTGTTAGCGGTAGAGTTGAAAAGTAAGGAAGGGCCCATGTTTATAGCAAAATTCCTGGCTATACCTTGTAACTGTTCTGTATATGGTCCTTGAGCTTCGTATGAAGTCTGACTTTTTTTGGGGGGGGAGAGGACAGAGTCTCACCCTGTCACCCTGGCTAGAGTGCAGTGGTATCATCATAGCTCACTGCAACCTCAAACTCCTAGGCTCAAGTGATCTTCCTGCCAAGTAGCTGGTACTACGTGTGCACCATCATGCCAGCCTAATTTTTCTATTTTTTTGTGGAGGTGAGGTCTTACTCATGCTCAGGCTGGTCTAAAACTCCTGGCCTCAAGTGATTTTCCTGCCTCAGCCTCCCGAAAATGCTAGGATATAGCCATGAGCTACTGCTCCTGGCTGAAGTCTGATTATTAAACAATTTTTTAAATGTATTGTTCATTAATCTGGAAGTACTATTTTTATTTAGAATCTTTGTTAATGTTTACTAGCATATCCTTACTGAGGCCTGGAATGTAATATGCTAGTCTTTTTCAAGCCAAGGAACATTCCATACCTTACAATTCTTCAAACACACATGCAATGTTTAGTGAGTGTCTAAGTCTTTGTGAAGGCTTTGTTCCTATTTAATGTATCAAGGAGTTTGGAGCCTCTGGAGCTGGGTGACTGTCTCAGAGTCTCTGTACCCACACCTCCCAAAAGGGTCAAGAATGGATACTCAGGTTGCATTTGTGTTATGATGATGAAAACAAATATAGGGGACAATTAACTTTTTTTTTTTTTTTCCTGTCAAGCATTTGAAACTCCTATTTTGTGGGAATCCCTATTTATGTGAGCCTTAGTGGGAGGCAGGGCCTGTGCCCAACATCGGAAGCCTGGGTAGGTGACACACTCCTTCCTACCCTAGCACTGAGGGTACAGGCACATGTCCTCCCATTGGCTGTTTGTATGTTTCCACCTAAGACTTTGAATCTTGAGTGAAGGATGCATAGGGGAAGGGACAGGTTAGAATTTCTTGTGACAGAAGTGGTGGCCTATAGGAGCAAGGACAGAAGTACATAGCAGCAGAAGTATCCAGAGGCCATGGTGCTGGCAGGCTTTAGGACTAGACTGTTTTGGGGCATGACCTCACCGTGGTTCCTTCTGTGTGTGCTGCATGGCCTCATTTCCTGCCTTTATCTCAGTCCCCCTATACCTCCACCAATCTTGGTTCTTTAGCTCTTCAATTAATTTTGTGACCTATTTGATATCTTTAAATTCCTTTCTGGTTAAATTAGCTGGAATTGGTTTCCATTCCTTACAACTGCAACTAAAAACTGAATTGTTACAACAAGCAATGCCTGTAGAGTGAGCATACTCGGGGCAGTTTGGGCCTAGGGGCTAGTACAATGATTTTTATGTGTATATGACTGCCCGAAAGCAAAGCAACAAGTTAGATTGGTCTGTAGCAATCATAGATATGGAGGATAGATTTGAGTTGAGGATCCTTGTAGGCCCCAAGGGACAGGAGCAGAGTCTACCAAGAATAAGTAGTAGACAGGTTACACATGGATCCAGGGTTGAAAGTTATATATTAAGCTGTTAAATCTCACTGATTCAGGGGTTACATTATCATCACTGCCATCTTTGCAAAAGATGCCAGTACATGTGGGTGTGTTAAGTAAAATGTTGAAATATACTGTCCTGAGTTATAAAATGTAGCTCCTGGTTATTGATAGACTTTTGTTTTGTAATATCCTTTTTTAGGCTTTTTTGTTATTAATTTATGATAATTTCAAATCCATGATTTATCTTTCTATTCTGGTCCTTTATTTGAGGTCATAGTTCCTGTGTTTCATGTTTTCTGTCAGATATACCCTTCCCCTTATATTTCTTTGTTTTATCCACTTGGTCTTCACCAACTTGTCTTTGAAATTCTCTTTTTTCTTTACTTTCTACCTAGTGTTTTCCCTTTGAATTCATGATGCCTAGTTACTATCCACAAGCTTTCTTAAATAGGGAATGGAGCAAAGGACTCCAGAAATACTAAAAGAGCAAAATTCACTGAATGCTCCCATTTTAAATAGGAGAGAAAGCTCTTTTGGCCAGAGAAGGTGGATTGAACAAGAGTAGTTCTCAGATATTATTGATCTAGAGACAACATAATAAAGATCATAGAGGCATTAATCAGTTTTTCTTATGGAATTCTAAACTATAACTTTCTAAGAAGGGTGGGAACGTGCCTTGAGAAGCAAATTTTAACACTAGAATTATAGAAGTTGTTGCAAAGGTGGGGCATTTTCTCTCTGAGTTTGTGGACTTGATAAGCTCACAGACTAGGACACATGTTTCATGTGAGCATCAGGAAGCATAGTCTACTTAAGCATTTTTACACAGTTCATGTCCAGTCAGCATTTTACCAATTGCTTAATTAACACTTACGTTCTGCCTTCTTCTTAGCACTGTTTTGTGTTTCTGGTCTCTGTTAATTAGATCCTTACATGCGCTGCTGCTTCTCCCTGTCCTCCCTTTCCTCTTCCTATTCCTTCTCTGGTATTGTGGAGTGCATATTGTATGCTGGGCATGGTGCTAAACACTTTAGATGCATGGCCCTATCTATAGTTTAGTTGGGAAGACAAACAGATAAGCTAGAATTTTTTGTTCCAAATGCTGTAATAGGATGTGAATTCAGTGCTGTATGAGGGTGGAGGGATTAACTCTGCTTGAACTAGTCAGAGAATAGTTTACTCCAGGGTATGACACTTGACTTGAGTCTTGATGTGTCATCAGGTGTTTGCCAGGCAAGGAAGGGAGAGAGGTTGATCAAGGTCATCAAGGTGGAGGGAATCTAATAAAAAAGTTGGGTGTCATTTATACAGGGAGTTGTGGGAGATGAGGCTGTGAAAGAATTTGCCTTTTATCTGTGTGTCCCCATCATCCAGCACAATGCCTAGTATTCATTAAGAAAGAAGTTCAAAGGTTAGCCAGTGAGGGCTTCCCTTCCTTACTTTGAAGGAGTTAAGCAATAATCACCCCACTTCTATTCCCCAGTTCAGGTGACTCAGTCCTTCCCACATCAGGTGCGCTGCAGTTACCTATGACATGAGCTCAATATTGGAAGGACTATAACAGACACAGGGTTTAGAGTGACGCAGGCCTGGGGTCCAATCCCAGCTCTCAGTTACTAGTACTCATGTGATCTTAAGCAAATTGCTTATACTTTCTGAACCTTTGTGATATCATCTACAAAACAAGAAGCTAACATTTTTGTCTTTAGGATATACTGGTCACCAAGATTAAACAGGTATTTATTCAGTCTCCTGCAACGTAGTGTTCAAATTGAATGTGCCAGTTCTTGGAGATATAGTGAAAACAAGACAGATAAGCTTCTTGTCCTGGTGGAGCCTATACAACAAGCAAATAAATATTTTTTATTTTTTTAGAGACAGGGTCTCACTCTGTCCCCTGGGCTAAAGTGCAGTGACATTATAGCTCACTGCAACCTCAAACTCTTGGGCTCAAGCGATCTTCCTGCCTCAGTCTCTTGAGTGGCTGTGATTACAGGTGTGTGCCACCACATCTGGCTAAATATTCTTATATCTCTGTTTCTATCGGACTGGGGACAGCAAACTTGTTCAGTAAAGGGCCAGACAGTGAATATTTGTGGGTCATACCAATCTGTTGGAATCGCCCAATTCCATGGTTGTTGGGTGAAAGCAGCCACAGAGAGTATGTAAATGAATGGGTATGGCTGTGTTCCAGTAAAATTTTATTTTTTAAACCAAGTGGCCGGATTTGACCTGCAGGCCACAGTTGTTAGGCTCTCAGTTTTTTGAGGGCAAAGACTATTATTAATTCTTGTACCTCTGTTACCTAGTGGTGTCTGATATGTAGCAGGTGCTTATATTGTTTGCATTGATCTGAAGTCATCATACATAGATGAGCACAAGTTAATAGAAGATTCCGTTCATTCAGGTCCTCTGAGAAGACAAGGAGATGTTAAGATGTGACTGTATGTGCAAGAGATTTAATGCCAGGAGTGGGAGTGTGTCACCCAGAAAGGATAAATGGTCAAGGGAACAGGAGGTGATGGAGTGAGCCTTCAGACTGTGATTCAGGTCTGACCTTAATGAAAGCCGAGAGGGAAAGAAGAATTGGGTAGGGCGAGTTAAGACCACAGGATGCAGTTCTGAAAAAGGCTTGGCTAGGCTGATGGGGAGTCCCCAAGCACAGGTTGCTGCTAGAGGGGTCCTGTGTCTTCTGGAAGGATTGGTTTGGCTCCTTACTCTGCTGTGCTCCTTGATGTGTCCATTTCTTGTGCTGCACAGATCTATTTCCCCACACATGTTGGGGCTTTCTTCATGAGGGGAAATCTAGAAGATGGAAATTATGAGGAATACTACAGCCTGTGTCCCTGCAACTGGTCTCATGGCTGCAACTGGTGCTCATCCTCTCCCTCCTCCACACCTCTTTGTGAATGCTCTCACCCTCAGTTGTCACTGTGGCAGGGCTTGGGTGCCTTACCAGGTAGTATGATGCAAAAACTCATTCCTGAGGATCTGGACGGTTGATACTCATGCACTTCTGAGGCTAATGCTTCTGCACAAGCCCATTCACGGTTACAATGGGACAGGGAAGTACCAAGAGGTGCCCTGTGGATCTCTGGGTGCTATGGGTATTCCTCCCTGCCCCCATTGTGTAAGCACAGGCCTCCTTCTTGCTGGACAGGGTCCATTACCTTTGCCATGACAGTGATTCCTCTTCTCTTATGACTTGTGCTCCCTGGCCATAAGTAGTCCAAAATGCCCTTTTTCTGTCTCCTTTTGGGCACAAGACTGCTAACTTCAGAGCCCAGAGTTGTGGGGATGGGATGCACAGGTCCTCCAGTGAGTCACTGGGAGGGCCATTCCTGCTTCCACCTTTTGGTTCCCAGTACATGTGTTCTTCTCAGGGGGCTACAGCATCATGTTCAGTACTCTGCCTTAATTCATGTACAAGTCCATTGTTCTGTATGTCTAGCTTGTCTCCAATGTAACACTGTTCTTGATTACTGTATGTTTACAATGAATCTTGAAATCAGGTAATGTGAGTCCTCCAACTTTGTTCTTTTTCAAAATCGTTTTAGTTATTATAGTTCTTTTGCTTTTCCATACAAATTTTAGAATCAACTTGTTTATTCCTATACAAATTCCTGCTGGGATTTTGAATGTATTTATGTGGAATAGTAGATTAGTTTACGGAGATTTAACACCTTAACAAAATTGAATGTTCCTAATAATGAACATGGTATATCTCTCTGTTTACTTAGGGTATTTAATTTCTCAGCAGTATTTTGTAGCTTTAAGTATACAGACTTTGTTTCCTTAGATTTAGATATAAGTAGTTTGAGCTTTTGGGTGCTGTTATAAATGGTGGTGGTTTTCTCTGTAAATCTTGTGCGTTTCTGTTTTTAAGTCATAGGTATTTTATATATTTTCCTTCTGTTGCAAATAGAATTTATTTTCTAAGTAGTTATTGTTAATCTAAAATAGGAGTGTCTTTCAGATTAGCTCACATCTCTCCTTCTTAAAAATACTCATTTCATCCTTTACTGAGAAGGGAATCTTTATTCATATAAAATAGGAAAGATTTCCGAGCTTGGTGTTCAAAGCTTTCCTTAGTTTGCCAACTATTTTTCCAGCATCATCTCCCATACTCCTTAAACACTTTATGTTCCTGATACACCTTCAAGCAGTATTATGAAATGTGATTATTAGCAGTTTTTCAGCATTTAGGTGATATGATACTATATACCACTACTGGGCTGGAAAAGTATGTTGGGTGGGTTTACAGAGCACCGTGAAACTCAGCAAATTGCTATGGGTTTGCCTAACCCACAGGGTTTTGGGATATATCAGTCTCAGAGTGACCAACTCATATAATAATCAATATCTGGCTGTTTTGTTGTTGTTTTTGTTGTTTGTTTTGGTAAAAAGTCTTTATATTACTAAGGCAGAGTCAGGTGGTCAAAGCTATTGATGCTGCAAATTCATGCTGATATATGCTTAAAAGTCTTAAAAGGACTTGAAATCATTGTGATATCTGTTACTTATCAGTCAAGTTTATTAAGATGCATAAACTGTGTTTTCCTTGTGGTTTAGATGCCCTAGAATATTTTTTTTCATTGATGAGGTAATAAATTCTAATTTGTTTCAAGTAAATTCACCAAAGAATAGTAGTTCTGGTATGGATTATTTTTAAATTGCTTTTCTCCAACCAATACTTGGCAATGGTCGTGGCATTAGGAGACCAGCATTGTTTTCTTGGAAGATTAGCTGTGGCCAATTACTTTTCTGGTCTTAATTTTTCTACTGTACAAATGTGAAATTTGTTCTAGATGATTTCTAAAGGACTTTATAATTCTGAAATCCATGATCATGTTAGGATTAAATTTATAGTTTTTAAAGCAAAACCAAATGTAGTTCACTAGAGGGAGTTCTGCCCTTTTTAAATAGTCTGAATTTTTTTTTGAGAAATATCTTTCATACAAGAGTGCTATAAACTGTATCTGAACAATTTACATACGAATAACAAAGCAAACACCTATTTACCTACAGTTTGAATCATCTCCTGAGAAGCCATTAGTATCTTGACTTCTATGTTAATTATTCCATTGCTTGTATATTATTTTATCAGTTAAGCTTGTATCCTTAAACAATATATTGTTTTTGTTTCTGAGATATTTCTCTCTATTTTGGACTTTAAATAAGAGATATCAGAGTGTGTGTTTTCTTTGACTTGTTCATTTCTCATGGTTTTTGATATTCATCTGTGTTGATGTGTGTAATTATAGTTCATTGAATTCTTGCAACTATATTGTGTTCTATTATATCAATATACCACAATCTGTTTATTCTCCTGTCAGTGCAGAGTTGAGTTGCTCTCCAGTTTTTTGCTATTATGAATAATGTTGCCGTAAATATTTATAGGCATGTCTCCTTTTGTACAAATGCAAGAGTTTCTTTAGGATACTCAGAGTTACCCAGGAGTGAAATTCGTTTAGAGGCTATGTGTGTGTTTAGCTTTACTAGGTAATGTCAAACTGTTTTCCGTAGTGGATAGGCTAGTTTTTATTTAGTAGTATAAAATATTTGACATTGACTGACTTAAATTTTTGCCAATCTGATATGTGTGAAATGATGCTGTCTGTGATGTTATTGTGAATTTTCTTGATTACTGATGAGATTGAATATCTTTTTATATGTTTATTCGTCATTCTTGATTCTATATCTGGAAATGCTTGGTTCACGCTTTTTGTCTTTTTCTATAGAATTTTTTCCTTATAGATTCTTTATTTTATTTTATTTTTTTTGTTTTTCAGCTCATTATGGGGGTACAAAAGATCAGGCTATATACATTGCCCATGCCTCCCCATCCCCCCGAGTCTGAGCTTCAATTGTATCCATTCCCTAGACAGTGCACATCACACTCATCATGTAGGTGTGCACTCATCCCCTTCCCCTACCCCATCCCCCCCAGTCAGAACTTCAAGCATGTCCATTCCCCAGGCAGTGTGCATCGCACTCATCAGGTAGGTATACACCCATCCCTTCCACCCAGCCCCCACCTCTGTCCGATACCCAATTGGTGTTATTCCCAAATGTGCACTCAGGGAAACCAGCACATATAGATTCTTAATAGTTTAAAAATATATTCTGGATATTAATCCTTTATCAATTATATAGATTGCAAAGAGCTTCCATTTTTTCACTTTATTTGTGGTCTCTTGATAAACAGAAAAGTTCTTAACTTTAATTGAATGTATCACTCTTTTTGTTTATGCTATATGGTTTTAATATCTTGCTTGAAAGGAGTCTATTCATTACCCAGTGTCAGAGAGATATTTTCTTATATTGTATTCTAAATTTAATTGTTTTGCCCATGATTTTTATTTATGGTGCAAATTAGGGATTGTTCTGGTTTTCTACTGCTGAGAAACAATATACTCAAACTTTAGCAGCTTAAAGTAACCATATTATTTTGCTCATGTTTTTGTGACAAGATGTAGAAAGAGCTTAGCTGGCAGTTTGCCCCTTCCCACAAGGCATCAGTTGGGCTAGAAAGTTCACTTCGAAGATGGTTTCTTTCTCTACTCACAAATGTGCTGTCTTTAAGCTTCTTGGCCTCTCTCTTTTTCTACCTGAGGTTTTATCCACTAAGGCATCTCCACGTGGATTGAGAAATAAAAATAAAATCCTAAGCCCCTCAGCCAACTGAACAGACCACCTCTTGGCCAAGGGAACCCCAGAGAAACCTTAACAACTGAGTTCCTGGCCATGATGGGATGGGAGATTGGATATGCCTCATTTATCCCTCCTCCTTTGCTAACTGCTATTATACTCTCTTTCCTAAGGGTTAAACAGAAACCAGCCCTTTGGAAAGACTTGCTCCACCGCTGATTTCAACCAACTGCCTGTCGCTGCAGCTGGACTCCTCTCCCTTGTGGTTTGATACAACAACTGACCAGACATTTCTTCCTGGTAAGAGACCACTGACCGTGCAGTGAATCTGGCCTGTTTACGGAGGCTATGCACAGGATCCCTCTGTGTCCTCATTTACCTTTGACATATAGAGCCTAATTTTAATGCATTTCAATGTTCAGTCTGCACCCCAAAGTGAACATAGGGCATATGTAACATGCATATTTCCTTACTGCTCATGCTTGCATCCTCCAAGTGAATATTCATAGCTCTTCCTATAACCTGTTAAATATGTATACTTAGCCAACACATTCAGCATAAATTCCTGTCTCACCCTACCTCCTTCCAACAGAGAATCCTGAGGTTTGTAAATTTGGGGAAGAGCTTTATTTGTTATAAAGGGTTGTGGCCTGCAAGCTGACCAGGCTTTCCTGACAGGTTAGGAAGCAGAGCCTCCATCAGAGACTGGAAGCAGGCACTTCAAAGGAGGAGGAGCGAGACAGGAATTTATGCTGAATGGCTAAGTGTACATATTCAACAGGTTATGGGAGGAGCTATGAATATTCCCAAAAGGAGGACACAAACATGCATATTAAACAAACATGCATGTTACATACATTCCATGTTCAATTTTGGGTGGAAACTGAATATTTAAATGTATTACAATTAGGCCCTATACATCAAAAGCTGAAGCAGGGACATGAAGGCACTCAGTATGCAGCCTCTGTAAACCAGCTAGAACCAGTCCGTGGTTGGTGGTCTCTTATCAGGAGAAAGTTACTGAAATCAGTCTCTTGTTCAGTCAAAGCTGTAGTTATAGCTTATGGAACAGGGCTGGGGGTTTAGTTAGTCAGCCTCTGGTGATTGATGAGCTTCAATGATATCACTTTGGCTTATCTTGAGGCCAGTGCTTGTTTAGCTGCCAGAGAAAAAGAAAAACAACCCTGTGGCAGTTAGAACATAGTTTATTCTTTAAGTGTAGGAGTATGTGACTTACACCTTACCTGGCATGGCCTTAGGTCTTGTTTATAATTTGGTGTCTTATTACCACAGAGTTCATTTTGTCAGTCTTATGATCTCTATTTTAACACTTGAAAGTGACTGCTTTTAGTTTCTGCTGGGCTATACTTCCCATCCTGCACACTACAACCCTTTATAAGATATTAAAGCTATCCATTCATGATTTTAAATTGACAAGGATATGCCTCTTGAAGCATAATGGTCTTAGGGTAGTCACCATACTTACATGGTGGCTGGCTCCTAAGAAGTTATATCCCAAGAATAAGCATCCCAAGAACAAGTATCCCTAATAGGTCAGAAGAGAAAAGTGCTGAACAGCTAAGGTCTATACCTGAAATTGGCATAGTATCCCTTATGTTGTGTTTTGTTTGTCCAAGCAATCATAAGGCCTACTCCTATTCAAGGAGGTAGAGAAATAATCTCCTCATATTGATTGGAGAGTATCAAAGTCACAACTTGGAAGTGCATATAGGATGGGAAATAGTGTTGTGGCCATCCTTGGAAAATACAAAATTTGTCATAGTTTGCTGCTGACCACAATAACATTCCTTTTATTTGTAAACTACATTCATTCCTTCCATCAAGACTTCTAAGTTTCATCCTATTATGACATAAAGTATAGCAATCACTGGCCCATAGCACTTCTGAAATGCAATTGGATGTTTATCTTCCATTCCTTGATTAGGGCACAGTTCTGCTTTCTGGTGGTGATTCTGTGTGGTTCTTGGCTCTACCTCCTGGATTTTTGGCTCTACATTTTGAGTCATTCTTCCTTTTCCATAAAGAAATGGCCCATGTTTGCAGTGGAATAGCTTTCTTAGATATATCCTGCTTATAGAAGCTTGAGAGTCTTGGCTGTTCTTTTCAATTTGGGATATCCAAGTGGATATGATTTTCAATTTTCATGTGAACTGCCCAAGTGGATGGTGATTCTGCTAGTACTGTTGTTTTAAGAATGTTGAGCTTTCCTATGAATCTTATTGTGTTTTACTCCATTAGTCAAAGTCACACAAATCTGTTTGAGACAGGCTCTTCTGCTCATAAGTCTGCTATGGAATAACACCCTTAAGAGTCTTAGAAACCTGTGGTGTAATATGAAATATATTTGGTCTTTGTTGTCAGTTCCTGTCATGGTACACCTAAAACCCCCAGAATTTTCTAAGTGATAGGAATACATTTTGTTATTCATAATCAGTCTCTTGATAACTCCTGAGTTTATGCTCATGAGGTTACTTAGGGTGGAGCCCCTTGAAAACCTCAGGATGGGGCCAATCACCAGAAAGACCAAGTGACTATAAGATTAGAGAATTGAAAGTGTTAGCCCCACCTATTGACCTCTGGGAAGGGGAATGGGGCTGGAGGTCAAGTTCTACAAAAACTCCTGAGCAGCAAGTTTTGAGCTTCTAGGTTGCTAAACAGGTAGAGGTGCTGCGAGGATGATGTACCCAGAGAGAGCATGGAAGCTGTCCCCTGCACTTCCCCACCTCGCCCTATCCATCTCTTCATCTGGCTGTTCATCTGTATCCTTAGTAATATCCTTCATAATAATCCAGTTAACGTAAGTAGAGTGTTTCTGTGAATTCTGCCAGCTGGCCTAGCAAATTATCGAACCCAAGGGAGAGGTCGTGGGAACTCCAATTTATTGCCAGTTCGAAGTAGAGATCACAATGTAAGACTTAAAAATTGGCCCCTGAAGTAGTGGGCAGTCTTGTGGGATTGAGCCCTTAACCTGTGGGATCTGACACTGTTTCCTGGTCACAGAAGTGTTCTGTGTTGAGTTTGAGGGTAGAGTCAGGAAAAGGCAATTTGTTTTTTCCTTTTAAAAAACCTATTATTGGTTGGGCACTGTGGCTCACACCTCTGCTAAGTTCTCCTGAGGCCCTTCACTGCCTGGTCCTGATGCAAATGCCGTAAGTTTCTGCTCTAGTGATCTGTTGTTGTGTAATAAAACGATGCTAAATTTAGTGGCATAAAACAGCCGTTGCAATTTTACATAATTATGTGGGTCAGGAATTCAGGAAGGGCTTAGGTGGGCATCAGCTGGGGCTGCTGAGGCTGAAGCAGATGACTTCTTCATTCACAGGTATGCAACTTTGGTACTTCTTGACATCGGTTTCTTACATGTGGTATGTCATCTTCTAGGGCCTCTTCCTATTGCTTAGGCATCTCATACCATGGTGGTCCCAGGGTAGCTACACTTATTATATGATGGCTGGTTTTCAAGAGGGAGCTGCATAATACTGAATGGTACGAAAGCAAGAGTTCCAAGAGGCAGGAAGAGTGCCAGCCAGTTAAGGGCTAGTGCTTCTGACATAATCTTTTTATCCAAGCAATTAGAGGGGGCTCACCCAGACTCAAGAAGGTAGAGAAATGCACTCTGCCTCTTGATAGGGTAGTGGCAAGGTCACATTGCATAAGAGCATGTGGGTGGAGGTAAAAACCTTTGGAAATGTAAACACCTTTGAAAATGTGACATCCTGTCAAGGGACGCAATTTCATTTTTTCCCAAATAGATAACCGGTTGGCCCAGTACTCTTTATCAAACAGTTCACGCTTTCCTATTGATCTGTTAATGTCTGCTCTCTCATAAATCATGTTTATAAATATGAGTGTGTGTTTTAGATTCTTTTTGTCTAGGCCCATGATTCTTAACTGGGGGCTATTTCAGAGGAGACATTTGGCAATGTGTAGGGAAACTTTTGGTTGTCACAACAAATGAATGTGTAGGGGTGTTACTAGCATCCTGTGGCTAGAGGCCAGGGTTGTTGCTCAACATCCTCCAGTGCACAGGACAGCCCCCTACAACAAACAGCTATCCGGCCCAAAATGTCAATAATGCTGATGTAGAGAAACCGTGGTCTATGCCATCAGTATTGTTCTACCATGTTACCTTCATTATCCTTGATATCCGGTAGGGCAAGTCACATCATTTATTTTTCTTCTTTAAGAATGTCTTGATTATTTTTGGCCTTTTGTATTTCCATATAAATTTTATAATCAGTTTATCATGTTTCATGAACAGTTCTTTTATTTTTATTAAAATTTCATTGTAACTATATTTCATGGGGAAAATTGACATTTTATGATATAGATTCTTATTCAACAGCATGATATATCTATCAATTTAGTTCTTTAATGTCTTTCAGTAAAATTTTGTAATTTTCTTTTTAAAGGGCTTACAAATCTTTTGCTCAAGATGGTTTGCCCTCTTGTCCAGTTAGTTGTGAGACTTTTGATAAGTTGCTTTTCCTCTTTTGGGCCTTAATTTCCCTAAGTGGAAAATGTGACATTTGAACTTGATGATCTTTAACACGAAAGATTTCATGATTAAAATGTTAGGATTAAATTGATAACTTTCAATGCACAAAGTAAAAGTAGTACACCGGAGGGAGCTCTTCAGCATTTTATGTCAGGCAAGGTCGTCAGACTGCTGTGAAAATAGAGAGCACACCTGCAGATGTTACTCATGGCAAAGATCTCATCTCAGTGTGGAGGAAAAACAGTGACTCCCTGACATCTGTTCAGTCACAGTTTTGCAAGTAAAAAGGTCTGCTTTGGTCTTTGGAAGATATTACTTGTTTCTGAGTGTGGGAATACAGGAAACACATTTTTGAACTTAGGAAGAAATTTATGGATCATCCAATTTCATTCTTTCATTTGACAAATGAATAAATTTGATTGTGATTTAGAGAGACCTTTAGTTTCTAAAGGATACACAGACAGTTTATGAGAGAGCTAGAACTTGGGTCCAAAAATTTTCATGCTGTTGTTAGAGGGAATGAATTGGGGGGAGTAAGCAGTGGCTATTAGTGGTGGGATGGGGGTTGGGGTTGTATCTAATTTTTAATGAACTGAGAGGTGGGTGATCTGTGAACTCCTGGAATTATATGCAATTTTATATGTATATGTGAGTGTGTGTTGCATTCACGTGTGCATAAATGCAGTACTTTGGCTGGAAATAGGACTTTTGTTATAATTGTTGAAATTGGATTGGACTTCGGTAAGCCAGCTTTCACTTACAAAGAAGGTTACCTTTGACTGACTTTAGAGATTCGTTTAGTTTGTATTCTGGAATCTTTTGGGAACACCTGCCTTGGTAACTTGATTACCAAAATTTAAACTATCGTTCAGTTTATTTATCTTTAACTTGATGTAGTGATTTCCAGACCTCATTTTTTTCTTACTGACTCAAAACTGACTTTTAAAATAAAGTTGCAGTTATTAGATATTCTTTTCAGAGAAGATGAAACTCAATTTTTCTCCATTAGTCATTTCACTGTTTTGAAATGTTTTTCCATAGTACTGAATAGGAGAAATTATAATTTTCCTCAACTCGCATAAGTTTATACTTGGGACATACTCTTGCAACAAATCAGCAAGAGAAAAACAAGCAAGTTTGTCAGTGAGTGCAATGTACATTATGTGGGACAAAAGCAACTCAGGACAATGGCTTAGAATCCCAGCTTATATGAGATCTTCAACAAAGACCAGTAAGTTTTAGAGAAGAGCCAGGATAAATAAAAGCAGTTTAGGCTTCCAAAGGTAGGAAAATATGGGAAGGTAAATTTTTAGGGAAACTAATGAATGAAGTCTGCTCAGATTCCTCTGGTGCTGTCTCTAAACTGATAAAGGTGGTAAAGGAGAATTTACCTGCTGTCTTTCTGTGGCAAAGCAAGGGAGGATAGAAAGACCTTTTGTCTTTATTGTTCTGTGCTGCTTTTAGGTAAACAGAGGGAAGGTAGAGAGCTCTTCTGCATCTGCTTCATAATGGCCTGTAGGTCAAAAAAAATTATTTATGTCAAAGAGACATACTTTGAGGTGACATATTCTGGTTTCCTTCAATAGTCTTATATTTGTGATTCTTCTGATTTACCTGGATACAAACTTTCCTTGAAAACTATAGACATTTAAAAAATTCTGTGTTTCTGCATTTGCCTTAAGAGTAAGATCTTTAGTTAATTGGAATTTTTCCTATGGATATCAGGGATGAAATTTTAAGCCCTTATTTTGGCTTACGTAAATAAAAAGTCAAAATAAAAGTCAATATCCTGCTGACTTCTATGTCAACGTTAAGAACTAAAGTTCTTACATTGCTTTTGCAATGCAATGCAATGTGATATACCATTTTCTAAGAAGCTTACAGAAAAAGATTCTCTGATAAAAATATATATTTAATTACCTTTCCTTTCTTTATCAGGTATGGTGTAGACCAGTTTAAAGAGCACTAGAATTTCCATAGACTTCTGTGTGTTAGTCCAGGGAGTGATGCCTGTGGATCCACAGTAAAGCTGAGAACGGGAAAGAGTGTAGAAAGGCAGAATGAGAACACCAGGCAGCTTTCTAGCTCCTTCCAAGATGATTGAAGCTTCAGTCTCAGTGTGATGTATTGAATATTCAAGGGAAGGAGGATTAATGTTTATTAGAAATAGTTATAAAAGTGAATATTAGGCCAAATGATTTTTGTGTTAATGTACTCTTTCTTAGCAAGTATTACTGAGGATTTATCAATAATTTCTATATGCAACTTACCATCTATAAATTCTAGCTGGAGTTATGAACCAGTAAACATGGCTTAGCCTAGTAGCCCATTAAGAACATCTTTAATCATGAAAATCAAATAACAGAACAAGTTTTATTTATTATTTTAAAAATGTTTCACATATTCGATTCTTATTTTTCTCCATAAATGTTATTTGATGGGCATAATGAATGAGTATTAAAAAGAAAATCATGCTACCGTTGGGTACAATTAGACATGTGTAATAAATTTTATTAAGTATGAGCCCATTTATTATCTGAAGTTTGGAATTATTTTACAAATTCTCAAGGACAAAGGAAGTGGGGACTATTGTTGAAATAGCCGTGTCTTTCACTGACTGCAATAATAGAAAATTTCTTCTTGGTTTTTAGATTTCCTCCTTCCTCACCCCTGAAACCATATCCAAAGAAGCCCCCATACCAAAAGGATGTTATTAAATTTCCAGAATGGAATGATCCCCCACCAGGCACTTCACAGGAGAACATCCCAGTGAGGCCAGTGGTGATGGTAAGTGCCGTGACTGAAGGATGAACGAGGCACTGGTGGCAGAGGGAAATCATCTGTGAACCCCCAGTCTTGGTCCACTGTTTTCTGTTGTTATCTTATGAACATTGATCTGAAAGTACTTTAAAATAATGTCATACCTGCCAACAGCCAAGAGACCAGTAACAAAGAAAGATTGGCTCTTGCATTTTTTCACTCTTGCCTATTGACATTTTGACTGAATAGAGTCATCCCTTGGTATCCATGAGGGATTAGTTCCAGGACCCTCACCCCACCACCCCACAACCCTGCCTTGTGGATACCAAACTCCGTGTATGCTCAAGTCCCTGTTGTAAAATGGTGTAGTATGTGCACATAACCTACACACATCCTCCCATATACTTTAGAGTACTTACAACATCTAATTCAATGTAAATGCTATGTAAATAGTTGTTATACTATATTGTTTAGGGAATAATGAGAAAAAAATGTCTATACATGTTTGGTACAGACACAACCATCCATTTTTTTTTCTGAATATTTTTGATCCACAGTTGGTTGAATACACAGATGAGGAACCCATGGACATGGAGGGCTGACTGTATGTGGTAGCTATTTTCATATGTTCTGACTGAGCAGCTTTCTGTTAAAAAACTTCCTTATAGAATAAGAAGGTTAGGTCATGGTATATAGTGGATTGACCCCAACACAATATATGAAAAAAAGTGGATTCTTCTAGTTTTGGAAAACCTCGGCTCATTGTAGAATTGACAACTTACTTTTTGGCATACTTTTTCCTTAAAATATCCCCAGTACAAGATCACCAAGATTAAGATAATGCTAACAATAAAATAGAGAAAAACTTTTATAAGGCAATTTTAAAGAATTGTATCAAAACCAACATTTAAAGTTAATCAAGTCTTTTTAGACTAGATGTCCAAAATGTATTTTTGTTTGCAAAGATAGGATATAACCCTTTTTAGGCAGTGTAATTAAAAGAAAAAAGTGTTTTTCCTAAAGAGGTTGTATTATATGTCAGCTTGGAGAGAATAGTTCAGAAGTTTAGGCTTTATCAGAGGTAATTCAAGGACACCAGTGACAGAAATTAGGACTCTAGAAGGGCTTGTAGATTTGTCAGGAATGGTGATGAATTTGGATTAAGATATATTTGATGATAAAGATGAGTTATATTCAAAGGAAATGTATAACAGACAGAAGGAGACAATGGCCCTGGAACTTCGAGGAGAGGTCAGATTTGGAATTCATAACTTCATTCACTCAATGAAGACTTATATTGAGTGTCTCCTGTGCCATGTGTTGTGCTAGGCTCTACAGACATGCTAATATGTGCCATGGTGTTTGCTGTAAGGGGGCTCAAAGTCTAGTGAAGCAGGCAATGCAAAATAGATTACAGTAGTCCACCCATGGATGAGGGGGATATGTTCCACGATCCCCAGTGGATGTCTGAAACCACAGATAGTACCAAATCCAATTGCCGTCAGTCAGGACACATTTCCATTCATGTCTTCCACTCACAAATTTTATGCCTTTTCCATCTTAACTAGGCACTTATCATGCACTGTGGCCATAACTTTTGCAGTTGGAGGTGCGACAGCAAAATGACCACAAATTTCTTTTTCTTTCCCCAAATGATGAGGTGAAGATTCGTTTTTATCATAGATCTTACCAACCTTTCCATAGGATTTTTTTCTTTCCTTACTAGAAGTGAAGAACTTTTACCTTTTCGCTTAAAGGAAGCGCTTGATTGCTTCTCTTTGGCATATTCAAATTGCTAGCATCACTACTCTTGGGCTTTGAGGCCATTATTAAGTAGAATAAGGGTTCCTTCAACAAAAGCACTGTGACACTGACAGTCACATTTGATCTGATAACCAAGCGTGCTAACTAAGTAACTCATGGTCAGGGAGCGTGTGCAGTGTGGATCTGCTGGACAAAGGGAGGATTCGTGGCCCAGGCAGGATGGAGCTGGATGGTATTAGATTTCATCATGCTACTCAGAATGGCATGCAATTTAAAATTTATGAATTGTGTATTTCTGTAATTTTCCATTTAATATTTTGAAACTGTGTTTGACTGCGGGTAACTGAAACCTCAGAAAGCAAAACCTCAGATAAAGGGGAACTACCGTATTAGAAAACAAAGCGGAAATATTCTGAAAGAGTGATCACAAAAGGTACTTGGGGATTATTTAATTTATTTGTAATGATGAGTACTTAGTTAATGCCTTGTTGATAGTTCCTGTCCTAGAGAGAGTTTAAATATAAGCTCCATGAAATCAGGTACATTTTTTTGAACATTTGTATTTAACACCTCATCTGACCCTATATGTACAGTGGTTATTCAGTAGGCATTTTTACATTGCAAAGTCATCCAGTATTGTTTGTACAAAAGAGATAAAATCCCATATTAAACTGATACATTTTATGTCAATATAATGACTTCCCTTTTCTGTTCTACTTGGTTCCGTGAAGTTAAAATGTTCATGGTGTCACCACTAGGAAGATTGAGTGTTCAATAGCACATTTCAATCCATTGTACAGGGATTTTCTAGAGCCTTAAAGTGGTATACCACAGTCTCAAGACTCTTCAATTCCTCCTCTCCCTCCCCACCAAACCTTATCGTTAGGTTTCTTCTCTATATCCATATTTCTTCTGGTAACTTTTGTCTTACCTTTTCTCATCCTTTCTTTCCCCTTAAACGAAGTGATAGAGGTTTGAGCGCCCTGCTTTTTATATATTATTCCACTAAAGCTTGGGCTGCTACTTGTTGAGGATTATTCACAGGAAGAATGGCAGAACAGGATATGTTTCGCTGGTGGGGCTTTGATGCAGTTTTTAGAATGATGATGTTAATAGTCAATAAACAAACCATTCATCTTTCTTGAGGAATTTGAACTTATCATTCATTTTTTCTACATTATGTTTTTTCTGTCTCTGCCTTGAGTTTGCTTGTTGTTTCTTATTTTTGTCCTGTCTTCTCTCTTGTCTAGCCATTATATAAAATAAAATAGAGCAAATAAAATTGTTTGTTGTGTTTGCTCAGGGGTCAGTATAATATGAAGGGTACAGTATGGACTTTGGGTTTGAATCTTGGCTTCTCCAGTTACTAGCTATTTGAACTTGTTTCTCTGTGTTTGTGTCTCGGTTTTTTAGGATAATAGTACCCTCTGAGGTAGAGTTGTTGTGAGGATCCAGTGAGTTCATACCTATAAAATGCTTATAATAGTGCCTGGTACACAGGTGCCCAGTAACTGTTAAGCACTGTTGCTATTATTTATTTATTTCATAGAATTATTTATAGAGAAATAAGAAAATAAATTATCCATAATATCATCCAGAGAGAAATACTGTGAACATTTTATTGTGTATCCTTTTTTCTCTCTATATTTTTAACACAAAAATGAGATCATGCTGAGCTGTTTTGTAGCTTATATTCTTCACTTAGAACAGTATGTTATGCCCATTTTGTCATGCTATTAAATATTCAACATTTTATTATCTGCATCATCTAATATGAAAGTAATATATTTGTCCAGTCCTTTACTCTTAAGTATGTATGTATGTTTCTAGTTTTTTAATATATACATAATGTAGTAATCAGTACCTTTATAAATAAACATCTGAATATATTCATGAGTATTGTTTTAGGATAAATTTTTAAAGTGAATTTGCTAGGCAAATGCATGCCTGCATTCAAAAACAAATCTGGTTTGGATACTTAGAAGTTCACACATCATGTGGCCTTTGAATTTCTTTTCTAATTCAGTAATTCTTCAAAAATAAAAACAAAACCAAAAACCAAATCCAAAAAACAACTTTCTTGCTCCTTTTTTCAAATTAATAAAATTTTTCTACAATGTTACTTTTGCAAAAAGCTATTATAGAAAGTTTTTGTAAATGACTTATATGTTTTGCCTTTTAAAGGTCAAAATTCTTCTCTGTGATTACCAAAAGGAAGTTTTAGGACCTATATCTTGTAGCCTAAACGTGAGAAACATGGTACTGAGAATATTGAGGAGGTAAAGTTCTGTTATTTGGGGCAAATTAGTCAACTTCTCTATTCTTTAGTTTTTCCCCTCCAGAGACAGGGGTCCATTCCTTCTCTTCTACTTGCCATCTTCAGCTGTCCTTGTGGAGCTCTTATTTTTCCCACCTTTTGTAGACACCTAAGATCTAGGGGCTGCTTCCCAATTGTACGTACTTGATATTTGCTTATAAAAAATAGAGAATTCTTGAAAGTGGTACATTTTAATTTTATTTTAAACAATTACTCAATTTTGGACAGTGTGTGAATTTGGATAAGTATTCCTTGACGGAATTTTGAATTAATAAAATTTTATTTCTCTGCTACTTCACTGATTAGTTGGAACTCCTACAGGAAAAGGTAGCTAGTTAATATGGTGGTTATTGCCATAGCTCTTTTGTAATTCATGAATATTCGTTTATAATATGACATAATCTTAAGAGTCATTCTTCTCTGAGGTCCATGTAAAGAAAGTTTTTATTTTTAATTATTATTTTAAATCAAATTACAAATGACCAAATCAAAAACATTTCTCATAAAATCATACCACTTTATATTGAAATATTTTTTCTCTCTCTTTCTACTCCTTCCCTCCCTCTTGGATACTCCCCATCCACCTATTAGAATTCTGAGATGTGGTACAAGCGTCACAGTATTGCTATTGGAGAGGTGCCGGCTTGCCGTCTCGTCCACCGCAGACAGCTGACAGAGGCCCACGTAGAAGAGATATGGAAGTCTATGACATTATCATAGTATGTGCATTTTATATTAGTGGGAAATTTGAGTGATTTTTTTTTTTTCTGTTTTGCTTCTTCACCACTCTCTGTATATTTAATATTCTGAAATTATGTATAAAAATCTCAACTTTGCATTATTTGCAGCTGTGCTTAGCAAACATAATTTAACTGAACTCTAGGGATTTTCTATTGCCATTTATATTAAAAATAGGAGTTTAAAAGCTTAAACTTTCTAGTAATGCTGAAATCTTAAGTTTAATAAAATACATAATGGAAAATTTGGTCTCCTAGATATTTGATGTGTACTATAGGTATAAATAAAGGTAACAGTATTATAGCAAATTTGCTTTTTCTCATGAAGATGTAGTAATAACAGTTTCTTACCATAGGATAAACTTTTTTTTTTATATTTTTAGTTATTAAAGCATTCAGGGTGTTATATTATTAAATGCTTGCTATTAAATATTTGCTAAAGACAAAAGGATATCTTTTAAGTTTGTTTTATCATACTGCACTTTTACCCTTTTTGTCCCACAAAGATTGGGTGAAATGCAAGAAAATAATACATTTTAAAGGTTGAACCTTTGCAGTACTAGTTTTTTGGTAAATAATGATTTAAAAAAATAATAATTATTTATCTTTTTAGCTTACAGAAAATCCTTGGCTTAGATTCCTTAGAAGAAGTTTTAGACATCAAACTTGTCAACTCCAAGTTCATCATCCATAATGTATATAGTGTTAGCAAACAGGGAGTCGTTATCCTTGATGACAAATCAAGTAAGTGCATAAATACTATTTTGTTCCTGGTTGACCCACTACATTGGCCGCACAGGTCCATCAGCTCCTATTTGACCTTCCTAAACCCTAAATAAGTTTGCCCCTTCATTACACATATCCTTCTCCCACTTCCAGATACCTTGTAACTAATTGTTTGGATTAAGGAAATGTCATAGAAAGATGACTATTCAGTAGTATTCATCAGTCTCAGCAAAATCTATCCAGAGGCTAGTTGTGTTAGCCACCCTGGGCATTAAGTGGTTCCATATTACCCCCAGGAAAACCTCTGAAAAGTGAGCATGTTTAAGACCTAACTGAGAGCTTGAGTCAGTTTTCAGGTGGGCCCTGGGGGTTCTCACTAGCCTTTTTGTTAGGGTATCTTTGTGTCAGATTTTCTAGGATAACATTTATGTCATTTTTTTTTCTTTTTAATAAGGTAGCTCTTTAAATTTTGAAGGTACTTTAATTTTTTATACCTTTTTCTCCAGGCAGTCCATAAATTCAGGAAAAAAAGACATTAAGCAGCTACCCAACCTGGTTTTTGATGTGTAAAAATGTGTTCACGGTACTTATAGTAGGCCACAATTCCCAGACTGATTTTAAAACATCCTATGGATAAGGACTGGACGAGAATTGGATGAGCTCTTTGATATGTTCTTCCCTTAGTTCAAACCTTTGATGCTGGGTATTGGCTGGAACTAGAATGATCTTTGAACGTGGGAAGATGGTATAGCACTTTTTGGGTTTTTGTAAAATATTAAATTAGGGTTGGAGACTCCTGGGCAGCAGACAGAATGTACCAGAAGGAGCCTAAGAAGTTGTAAGAGAACAAGAGGTTTTTCTAGACCATGTTTCCTGATAGGAGCAGCATCTGTCTTTGAAAACTGAAACACTTCCCCTTTTATAGTCCCTATTATCAGGAATGGAGGACAAATGGAGACAGAAATAGATTTGTGGTGACTTTATGAGTTGTGAGGTTAATCTCAGTGTATAAAATTAAGTTTCTAGAATGAGGGAGGTATAGCCTTTGAAATACATCTAAAATCCTTCTACATTCTCTGAGTATAGCAAATTAATACTTTTAGTTGTCAGTTAGATGACCAATCATCTTTCATTTTACTAAGTAAGGTCTTCAGGAAGAAGAGAGCATTTTGTAAGACTCAGGTTCATTAGATCTAACTCAGTTCAAACAAGCCATCTTCTCAGTTTTACAGAAAGTAGAGAAAATGAAGTGGAAGCCTGAGTGCCGGCCTGTTTCATCAGATGTCTATGGCAGGGCCAGGAAGGAAGAGATTCTGTTCACCAGGGATTGTTTGTAGCAATGTTATATTACTATTACCATTTTAAGGCTGTCCTAACAATAATAGCATAATATTAATATGTCAGTGAAACTTTCTTGGCCTAAAGCATTTTGGAAATGGAAACATGTAAAATGACACTTATATTGGACCTAGAGAATTTACCTTTTTTAGAGGGAGGTGTTTGGTGAACTTGTTTCACAAATGCATTTGATTACTAATATTTTTGTCTTTTTTGTTTTTTCTTTTTCTTCAGTAATTCTTAGGATAAGTGGTTTGTGTTTTGGTTTATTTGGAACAGACCATCAATTTTTTTTTTTTTTTTACTAAATCTTTAAAAGGTACATCTTGTCCTTAGAGAAATTTGTAGGCATAATTTATATGGTGCATGGTGCTAAGGAAAGATTTCCATCTTTTAAATGTTCTGACACATAAATTGATGATTTGTGATTAGCAGATATGTTTCATATTACTTGGGCAAGTAATACATTCTTACAATATCAAGTATGTATATAGTTCCTTGAGTTATGGGGAATTGAATAAAATATCTTCTTTTTATTTTTGTTTTTCCTGTAGAAGAACTTCCTCATTGGGTGCTGTCAGCTATGAAGTGTTTGGCAAATTGTAAGTACTAATTATCTGCCAGTTTTGGGAAATTCAGAGAAATTAGTGCCCTAAATTATTATAGAAAAAATTTCTGCTCAATGGGCTGAACATTAATTTGACACCTGTGAGACCGGCAGTTAATTGTTTTGGGACTACTCTGCTTTTAGTGATAAATTTGTGACTTAATGAAAGGGCTGAATTATAGAACAGTTTTAAAGGGATTTGGTGGTTCCAATTTCTAGTAGATACAATCACACTACAGATAAAGTCTGCACTGCTAATTGTTTCATCACATGAAAGAAAGAAATTAGTTAAATATTACATGTAATATTGTGACAGATAGCTACCTGTTAATAGTCTATAGGTTTTTATTCCTGAAACCTCTATTTTTATTCCTAAAACATGTATTCCTGAATATCCACTGTATTTACATTATCAGTTTGGTCAGCCGATTCTGTCTATTACTAGCTTTCTATAAGGCAACACTTTAAGTGGGAGAGACATATTTTAGAAGGCTGATCTAATTGATATGTAGGATGGCTTAGAAAGAGAAGAACTTGCATGCAGACAAACAAGAAACACCGTTTCAGTAATAATGGATGTAAGATGAGAGGGCCTGGACCAGGGTGGTCTCTGTGAAGATTTTCATAGTTATGAAATCCATTTCATAGGTACATGATTTCCATTTCATTGGTTGTCATAGACACAGGGAAGGAAGAAGTTGTCATAGTATCTCACTAACACTGCCATTTTTCTAGGGACTTTTAGAAGGGTTAACCCAAAGAAGAGATTCTAATGGTTAATGGCTTAACTGAAACAAATGATTTTAATAAGAGTTCTAGTTATTTTGGCAGACTGATAATGGTGATATTTGGTTTAGAGGGCCTTTTGAGTCTCACAGATACCTCAGAGAAGTAGTTTTCTTTCTTTTCTTTTGTATAGGACTAGCATGTACAGAGGTAGGTATAAATTCCCTTGAAATTCTTAAATTAGTAGACCCTGAATTATTGATTTAACTGGAGTTAATTTTGTTTGATTATAGAATGAAACTAAAATAACTATTCAGCCTAATGTGGGTAATTTTAGTGGTAATATTTGGAAAATTATTTTATTTTTAATATTCTGAATATGAATGATGTTCATTCAATATTATTCTGAATATGAATAGTAGTAACAGTTTATGTAAAGCCCAAGTTCTCTAGGTTTAACTATTAAAAATTTCATTGTTTTTTGGTTAATATTTTGGAATTGCTGAGATATAGAGTACTGTGGTTTTAGCATGGGGAAGTGCTTTTTATTCTTCCTGCTTGACCATTTGAAGTAAATTAAATTTAAATTGTATCTTTGGCAGAAGTTCACAATGATGAGATAGAAAGTATAAATGAGAAGTTAAATTATCCATTTCTGAACTCTTGGCAAACCAAGGATTTAGAAGTTGATCAGCTGAGAATGAACATAGGAAGCCAGTATTAACCAATCTAGGCTATAATATAAAATGTTATAAAGTGTATATTAAGATGTGTTTATGATTTGAATTTTCAATGAGGACTGAAATGTAGTGAAGAGTATAATTTTCCCTCAAGCAAGATGTACACCTAAAGCCACAAAACTTCTGCAGAAAGGTTAAAATAACTCTGATTACTTTTCAATGGAAAGGACAAGTGTGAGGAGTGATTTAGTAATGATCTTCATGTGTATTAGGTGGTGTTATAGTAGGTGACAAATGTTGGGAACAGGGAATATGTGTCATATGTATTAAGTGCAATGATTTATGAATGGTTGGCACATCCATAAAATGTTTGTTTATATGTCAAAAAAGGTGGCCAAAAGGCAAAGTCAACCTTTTGAATAGCTTTATAAAATCACTAAGTGTTTCAAAATTCTCATTGACCCTCAGTATCTACTTTGAGTCCATCAAAGTCATGACCTGTTTCTTGTCCTTATCTTTACTAAGTATAGATTCCCATTACAGTCATCTAAAAGGGAACAGAAGGTTAGACTGATTATATGATATTTTGAAGGCCTGTTGCCTCCTTTTCTGTTAGTCTATTGCTCACATCTTTCTCTTTAGGCCCATCTGCATTTATCGTAGACCATGTGTATGTGGACCTGGATACTTTCGTTTTTGGCCAGGCCCAGCCCTGACTGAATAAATACAAAACCGGGTTAACTGTGTTTTTCTTCTTTGTGCATGTATATCACAAGAATTCGATAAAAAATGGATACAAAAAAGTCAAAGCTTTTCTTTTCCAAAATCTGTCAGGAATAATGTTTATAAAAAACTGGATTAAAAAAACATTCTTAATGTTCAAGATGACTAAGAAAGAAAAGATCTTAAAAATATGGTCTCCTCTCATAGGACTCACTATGCACTGGTTTTTTTTTAGGGAAACCTTTTTTGATTTTTGCATATTTTTAACAAGGATGATGAAATGTTCACAAAGGGGAACAACTCCTTAAAATGAGCCACATACTTATCCTGGTAGGGAGTAATTCTAGGCAAAGTGTTTTGCTTGCTGAGACATACCAACCTAATTATGTCAATAGACTGAGCTTAGGATGTGTCAGAGGAGGTGACAAGCAAAAATGGTGGCTACATTTGCTGCTAGGTTGATGTGATACCACACACATAGGTATTTCACAATTTTCATTATTTTAGCCAATCAAATTAAGTTATTTTATAAGAAAAGAATATTGAAAGGTAAGAGAGTTTTTAAAGAGACTAAAAATTTCCATTTGATGATATCCCAGTGGCCTTGAAATGTGAAGGCCCAGAATGTTTTACTGTCCTTTTTAGCTTTTAATCCTCTTTCTTTAGTTACAGCAATTCTGTAAGAAGAATTTCCTTTTAATTTATCTTGGCTGTTTCTTTTGTTCTCCTGGGGGTAGAGGTCTATTTGGGTACAGTTGTTTAGTCTTATGCTAGCCTAGAACTTTCCAATGCGGTCGCACTCTTCATGCCGTAATGGAAATGGAGAAGCCTAGCTAAACTGTTCCTCGTGGGACCACTTGCCATTTTCCTCAGGGTGCAGGAGGCTCCAGTTCATCTCTCAACTTGGCAGCGTAAATCTTTGGTCTGTATATGGATTATTGGGGGCATTTGCTGCCAACTCTGTAGAGAGCATTTCTTGTTCCTGTTTTGGTCCAAAATATGAGTGGATTTTTGCTTTACTTGCTGCTGGCATAAAATATGGGTGGGACCAGGCAGTTTCAGGGTTCCTATTTTTGCTCCAACTTTGCAGTATGACTCTGCTTGGTAAACTATCTTTTGATGGTTGGTCGGAGATCAAATAGAGAGTGTATAATCAGAATGAATTAACAAGACAAAATGTAAAATATCCTTTTCAAGGTATCTTTTAAAAAGTTAAAATTTTTATTAGTCTGAAATAGTTTAGAGGCAGAAATTATTTCACTCAACTCTGTGACTGTAGGATTTTATAATATAGCAATGATGAAATAATGAAAAGCTTTAGAAATTGCTTTGTAACTTTATTATACATGTGAACCGATTGTTATCTTGGTCAGTTTATCAAGACTTGGAAAATATTGAGTATTTCAAAGAAAATTATTGTTTACATTTAATAAAAATGCCTTTCAGAAGGACATTTAAAAAATAAGAGTGGGGGTCTTTTAAAATGGAAGTAAACCTTTGATTTTCCTCATTGTTTTATGATTGATTTCAATTTAGACACAAAGCATATTTGTGTAAGCAAAATATATAGTGCCCATTTAATTAATGTCAATTTTCCCCACGAAAATTTTTCTATATATCTTGAATACCTGGCTATCTGTACATGCCACACTTATTCACAGAAAATAATACTTAGATGTAATTGCTCTATACTGTTTTTCTTTCTCTCTCTTTTTTAAAAAATAGGGCCCAACTGTTCTGATTTGAAGCAGCCTATGTACTTGGGATTTGAAAAAGATGTCTTTAAAACTATAGCAGATTACTATGGTCACTTGAAAGAGCCACTGCTTACATTTCATCTTTTTGATGCTTTTGTCAGCGTATTAGGTAAGTTGGAATATATTGAACATATATCTGCATTATTGATATTGAATCATTTCATTTTTCACTGTCTGGAGACTTTCATTAGCCAAAATTCATGGAATTTTTAAAGTAAAAACTGATAGGCTGCTTGGCATGGCTGGAGTCTTGCTCTATGAAGGAATAAAATAAAATGATTAAACTCTATTATGAAACTCAAAGCAAGGGCTGATAGCTTTTATTTCTTAAGAAAGAATATATATGTTGCATGCCACTTTTGTACAAAGGAGTATAACTATTGATATAGAAGAATGAATTTGACATTTACTGTTCATGACTAAATTTATTATTCTGGATATGACTTCACAAGTAGTCAAGTGTGGGAGGTGTATTTTCATTTAGAAGTCTAATTTCTATTTATAGAAGGAATAGGTTTTTTAGGACTATTTCTTATTTGAGACATGCAAAATAAATATAGTATAATAACTGTATCATTCATTAAAACTTGTTGCTATTCCTCATATAGATTTATACTTTAGAATTTATGCTCTGAAAGAAACATGGTAGAAAGGAGAAAAAAACAACATTATTGCTAGTAGTCTTTCTGCTATTGCTCCTTTCTTCTTGGAAATCAGATTTTCCTGCTGGCTGTTGTAATTGTTCAATAAGTATTATCATTTTCTTGTCAAAAGTTTTGCTTTAAAGACCAAATTATTGCATGGGTATCATATTCTCTTATGTAAATTTATAGGAATTATTATACTCTTGTTTTTTAATATTGTGGAGTTTAACCATCTTTCTCTTTCCCTTCTTTTCATTTTCCTTCTTTTCTCTTGCTTCTCTTTTCTTCCTCCTTCTTTCTATCTGACTTTATTTTTGGAAAGTGTGGATGCTGCCATAATATCCTAACAAAATATCAGTAATATGTGAATAAGTTACTTGATCTCATGGCACAGTACTTTAGAGTTTAAGCTTTTGTAGGTTCTGTGATAATAGCAAACAAAACATAACAATTATAAATCATGTACATAAGAGTGAGCATTTTCAGATAGACCAATATTGGGAACAAATGAGGGATTAAGCTTATTACTGGGTTTTGAGACCATGAGACTTCTTGGTATTTTGTTTCCAATCAAGTAGTATTGAACTTGGGCTTATGCACTTGTGAACATCATGCCTACTATGCTTGTGGACTAATTGAGTAGATTCCCATTATAGCTACTTGCTGCCATTATGCCATTGGTAAAAGAAGAGTTCTAAAGAGTGGATTAAACATCACTTCTTAGATTTTCTTCTCATTTTTCCATTTTTTATAATATTCTATAGTAAAATTATCTGATTTGGAAATTTTTTTAAAAAACAAATTCAATTTGTATCAGTTATATTTATGATATCACTGGTCTATTCTACCACAATTGTTCATTTTAATTTCAGCTAGGAATTAAAGCTGGCTATTTCCACATTGATATCAGAGCCAGCTATTCTCTACAGTATCATCTTTAGAAGGATTAGGGTGGAAGAAGGATGGACAGATTGGGGGAATTTATTGCCATTAGATATCAGTAAGAATAGACTAATGTGGCCGGGCGCGGTGGCTCACGCCTGTAATCCTAGCACTCTGGGAGGCCGAGGCGGGTGGATCGCTCGAGGTCAGGAGTTCGAGACCAGCCTGAGCAAGAGCGAGACCCCGTCTCTACTAAAAATAGAAAGAAATTATATGGACAACTAAAAATCTATATAGAAAAAATTAGCCGGGCATAGTGGCGCATGCCTGTAGTCCCAGCTACTCGGGAGGCTGAGGCAGTAGGATCGCTTAAGCCCAGGAGTCTGAGGTTGCTGTGAGCTAAAGCTGACGCCACGGCACTCACTCTAGCCTGGGCAACAAAGTGAGACTCTGTCTCAACAAAAAAAAAAAATAAATAAAAATAAAATAAAAAAAAAAGAATAGACTAATGCATGTGGATGGTAATGATATATAAACCTTGCCTTATCCAGTCCTGTTCAAGTGAATATATTTGAGACAACTTGCATTGAAAACCATTTTTTTTAGATCCTTCTGTAGTGAAAGAAGAAAGCCTTCTAGATTATAGAAGACCATAATTTGTCATTATTAACAAAGATTATCTAGTGTAGTAATCCTGTTAGAGTCTATGGGAAAGGGTAAATATCTAGATTTGTATGTGAGATCCCAGTAAGGTTCACTCATCCCTTAAACCTTTGACTTAACTTTGATTGGTATAGAATGTCATTTGGTAAAGTATTTTTTAAAGTAAGTAATCAGTCTATTTTGTGTAGAAGCTAAAAATTCTACAGCATTTCCAACAAAAGTGATTTTCAGTTTAGTTAATGAACTTCTTTTGAGGTTTATTCCTTTGCTTCTGGCATGGTTGGGCTTGATGCCAAAGCTCTGTGAGTGCAGTTAGTCATTACTGGTACATGAAACAGGACATCGAAAAGTTCTCAAAAAAGAAAAACCATGACATTTTTGTAGATATAAGACTTACTCTCTACTTACATTTTAAAATTATTCAATTTGGCTCAGGAGTCTGACCTACCAGTATAACTTTCCATAGTAATTGATCTTTCTTCCTAAAAAGGCGGAGCTTGTTGCTTCTTGAATGGGGCGAATGAGAGTGAGTAGCATCCTTTACTCACACTCCACACCTACCCTAGAGTCCATTGTGTTGTATAGCATCTAATAATTTGGCATACTGAGGAAAAGAGGGAGGCAGAGAGGAAACACAAAAGGGCATGGGAGCATGGTAGGGTGTTATGCAAAATTGAGTGACTTGTGTGTTGTATAATCTGAGAGCTCACACTATTAGTCTGTGAGCCAAATGTGGCCCACATATTATAAATACACCATAAATAAGTCTGGTTTGACATGTGTGTTGTAAAAACAAAATTTAATTAAACTGTTAAACCTTAAGAAATAGGAGATTCATGTAAGGATTCATATTTCTGGCTATTTTTCAAAAAATTAGAAGATCTGGCAGCTTTGGGCTTGACTTTTCAGTGACACAAACTGCTGTGGGTGTATAGTGAGTGCCTCCTCTAGAAGAAGCAAGTGTTTCATGGGCAAGAACTCCAATTTGCCAAGGCTCCAATACTCCCCATTACTTTTCAGACTCTGAATCCAAGCTTGCTTAAATCCCTTCGCTTATTTATCCCATTTGTCTGTTCTGTAGGCAGTTGAGCTTGCAACTCCTGATTTATTTGCTAGTAGGCTGAAAGACTGAAATAATAGCTCTTTGCTGTTCTCTTTCTCCTAAATGTTAAATCTAGAAAATGTCATTGCCATTCACTAGACTGATTATGCACTGGATCATCTAACTCAACAGGTTGAGATCTTCTCCTGTATTTTTTAACTTTGAAATATCCATAAGGTTAGGTTTTCCATTCTTTGGATCTTTTGTCTAGTAACTTTTAGGAAACCCTCCAGAGCTGTGTGCCATCTTTGCCTTGTTACCTCTCTGCCCTTATTTTCTTCAAGTTATCTCAAGGTCTTTATCTCATGGTACTTTTTAAGGGAAAATGATTCTTTTTTTCAGAGGGTGCCTAGTTAGTGTGCTTGTCCAGACAGAGGGCTCTTATCTATATTAGTCCAAAGTTCTTGCTGGTGGTGTTATTTGCTCTCAGGGCCCAGGGCTTATGGCCAGAGCTTTTGAATATGCAGATGGGCCAAGGTAATGATGTTGAATCACCCCCCCCCAATGTAATGATTATATTGTCTGTCTACCATGATTATTGGAATGAAGCGGAGTGAGGTACTTCAAGTGGAAATTTAGGGAAATCCCCAGGTATTCCTTGGCTATAACTGAATATATAAACTACATCAGTGATCACTAGGATAACTGACAAACCTTTGAGGGGAAAAAGTTCAAGACCTTTTTCACACCATTTCAGCAGGATAAATTCTAACTGGATTAGAGGGTTAAATGTAAAGAGTGCAAATGTACAATACAGTTGATATTTGGTGTATGGGTCGACAAAGGCCTTTGTAATAATAAAAGCAAAAGAAGTAATAAAAATCCTATAGCAGCTTGAAAGTGCTTCATGCAGGAAAGGGCATCATTTTGTGTGCATGGGTGAATCTATATCTACTTTTAAACGTTTCCTAAAAGTGATCTGTTCGCTTTTTCTTAAAAATCTCTGGAGAAATAGTCTCTCTTGCTGTGTTTCTTTAGGCAAGAAGTTCTTGTCAGTTGATGTGTAGTCTAAATCCTTTTGGCTTAGTATAAACCTTTTCCTTTTTATACCTGTTCTTAGTGAAAATGAAACTGTGACATGTTTTTTTGTTCCTCTGGTTGTTCAAGAACTACACTAACCGTTTTTGAGTCTGTTCTGTGGCTGAACAAACAATGGTCCTTTTGTCCTTTCTGGGAACTCCAGCCCTCTCAAAAGTCTTCATATTTCACTTCTTTTTTGGGCTCACATAAGTAATAGCTTACTGTTGACACTGTACATGTTAGTGGAATGATCAGGTTTACTTTGCAAAAATGAAAAATTAGTGCTCCTAATAATTAGAAAATAGAAATCTGATGTAACCACTGGGGACTAGGAAAGAGGGTGACAGAGGTAGCTGTCACACAAAGCACTCAATTTGAACCTATCATGTGGTCGTCATGGCCTAAGTATAATCTATCCCTGAGTTGGGGAAACTTTTCATGTTGGAAGGCTACATTAATATAGCTGAAATCAAATAAGGCTGCACTCAAGAAACTTCAATTAAATATACTTAAAAATGTACATTATTTTGTAAAAATCTAACTACTATGTACTTAATAATTTCAAAAAATGAAAACTATTTGTTAATTTTATTTTTAATGACTTTGTTTTGTCTGCTTTTTGTTGGAAAGCATTTGAATATTTGGTTGTAGCATGGAGGTCCACAGTTTCAGTTAATCCTCTAGGTGGGTATCAGTCATTTGTGACCTTAAGGGTGTCTTGATTTGGGTTAGGTAGGAGAGTGTATTAATAGATTTGTAGCAATAAGTAGGTGAAAAGCAAGAAAGCATTTTTCAGGCATGTTGCCGAAGGCGTGGGTATTCTGCGTTTTTCTGTATTTCAACTGGATCTTTCTTAGCATCAAACAATGACTTTAAAATGTTAGCTGCTGAGAGCTCAATCAATTTCATCTATAGTTCTTTAGGTGCCTTGGTGATATCAACTAGGTGAAGCTGAAATGCTAATTTGGGTGTGACGTCATAATTCTCAAAGTCAACGAACCTTTCATTGTATTCTCTAATTAATAAGTCTGTAACAGCCTGTGTATTCATCAGTTCATCAATGATTTGCATATATCATCCTGTTCATCAATGACCTTTGCTAACTGGGGAAAATGTTCATCTGAAACTTCCTTTTGAGGAAGTGTTTTGAAAAATGGTAGCTTTTTTCAAAATGCTTGGATTTTTTTGCCACATATCATATTTAGACTCAGTTTTACCTTGCAAAGAAATATTTGAGTCATTTTGATTTTACATGATATCACACAGAAATGCTGCATTCCTATAGAAATCTTCTTTCAATAATTCACATTGGTGATTCTGTTCTTCATAAAATTTATCTGTTCTTGCAGAGATAAAATTTTGGGAAACACCTGATCTTGCATTTTAGAACTATATGGCAGATCCACACTGAATACTTCATCATTCAACTTTAGCATGTTACAAGACTGACCATGCCATGTTGCATTTGCACGAATATAGTTAATGATACTTAAAACTTGTTGCAAAGTGTCACTTAAAATAGTAGTTTTAGTACAGAGGTTTTGCTGATGCAAGATACAATGAAAAGAAGTGAGAGTATCTGGAGCTATTAATACTTTTTTTTTAATCTGTGCAATAAACCCTTCATATTTTCTTGTCATGGAAGGTGCACTGTCTGTATATAGACTCACTAAATTTACCAAATTGAATCCAAATTCATGACATTTATCTTAGAAGTTTTGAAGATATCTATTCCCCATGTTCTGTTTGCAAGAGTACCCAAAGCGGGTAACTCTTTGTAGCAAAGAAAATCTTCTGTTATTACCTGAATGAAGCATGAAACTTGTGCAGAGTTAGTAGTGTCAGTTGATTCATCCAAAGTGATTGAATAATATATATTTTCCTTTTGAAACATTGCATGAAGTTGTTCTGTTAAATTAAAGGCTAATTCATGCTGCTGATCAGTTATGGTTCTCCTTGAAAGAGACAGTTGTTTGTACTTTGAAACGTTATCCGGGTCTAAGGCACCCTACAACTTCAACAGTGCATTCTTTCACAATTTATACATCATTGAATGGCTTCTCTTTTTTTCCCCTGAGTATATAAGCTACTTAGTAAGTTGCTTCAGTGGCATTATTTCTAGGTCTTATTGCTTCTTGAAAGAATCGTCTTTGCTTTTCCTTTTCATCTTTAATTTCTGCAATGCAACCTTTCACACCTCTCCCTCTGATTTAAAATATTTGTGGTCCTTATGAGTATTATAATGCTAATGAGAATTGAATTTCTTTAATGTTAATATTGCAGTATCACAAAGCAAGCAAATCATCTTATCTTTAGCAGAAACAAGATAATATTGCAATTCCCAATCCTCATTAAAAAATCTATTTTCTTCCTTCAGCTTTCTCTTGGTCTTCTTTGACACAATGGGCTGTTAAGCAGATAGAATTATTATAAAAATTGCTGTCAAGCTGCGCAGCTATTTACAAATTCCACTTCAAATAGAAACACAGTGCACCATTGTCAAACGCTGATAACAGACTAGCATACTTGACTCCCATAAACTCTTGCCAGCCAGCCTCATGTAGTAGTGGTGCCAGTCAGGTGGGGCAAGTTAGAACTAAATTATGAGCCTAGAGCCCGTCAATTTAGCTCTTATGGCTTACTAACATTCCAATTGTGCCTGTCAATCTGGGAGGATTATTTTATTCTTTGGTATTTTAAATATATTCATTTAAAAATAAAATAAAAATATAAAAGAACAAAAATGTATTAATAAAAATAAAAGGATTTGTTCTGTAAAATTTGGATTCTGTCAAAAGGCCGCACTTAAGGACCTAAATCCCCACCCCTGATCTAACCTCTAGTAATGTAGAACATTACACATTTCCATGAACTTTGATTGCATTCATTCCTATCATAAGGAACAGTTGGGTTTCCTTGAGTATTAAATTTTTTTTTTACTTATTCCACTTCAGTCCAGCTAAATGATGAAGTATTTCCCTGATTGAAAAAGTGTCACAGATGGATTGCACAAGTTATTTGGTTTGATTGTTGATTATCTTTTCATTATGTTGTTCTTATTTCACCAATGGAAATATCACCATGCTCCTTGGTTTGTTGATCTGGTTGTACCTACTTTGACAAACCACTGCTTTTCTGGCCCCTGTTTCCTCATTGATAAGGCGATGATGCCTATAATAGTTATACATATGAAAACATGAAAATTAAAGCAATGGGCAACACTTATTTTCCTAAGTATCTTTTTTTTTGAAAAATATAAAGAGATGAGGATAATACATGAATTAAGATGGGATAATCATATATTGGTATCAAACCATTTCTTCCCTCAGATGATGGAAGATTTTTATGTAGAACTACTTGTGATAAATCTTTACAATCTATAACTAGGGTAAGTACTATTATATATCATTCAGAAATGCAAGAAAAAAGTTACCTTTGGGGCTATAGAAGCCCTTTGTCATTTTCTCAAGAGAAAGAAGAATCAATATTTTTATGATGATGTTGAGATTATACAAATGATGAAAGATGAAAAAGTTATTCTTAGCTATGTTTAGCAAAATGAAATGAATCCAAAGAATAAAGTAGTTATAACACTGAAACTCTTTGGTTAAAAAAAAAAAAAAAAAGGTAGAATGCTAATGTCTTTCACAGGTTCTTAAACTAGAACCTAAAAAACCCCCACTAAACTCTTTAAAAATCAGTAATAGTTTATGATCTTGAAGAGTTTGAAAGTACTTGATGAAGATGTCTTTTGTGTTCAACTGTAGACTTTCTTGTGTATTTTAAAGCTCAGTTCTCTTGCAATTATATTTTTCTGAATTCTATAGTGTACTTTTGTCAATAAACTTTTTTTGAGGAAAGAAAAAAAGATTAGGTAATGGTGAACAGTGGGAAAGAAGTTAGAAAACAGAAATAGAGAGCTCAGATTGAACTACTTTTGAGAATCTAAGTCTTTCCACATGCATATGAACTGAGGAAAGCAGTATGTAGCCCTCTAAGATTCAGTGGTAGAACTAAAAATGAGTACTGCTTTGACATTTGAATGGGTTGAAAAATAACATCCTTGGGACTGGATGTCAACAAAGATTTGATACACTCAACCTCAGCCCTTTCTCCATGTATCTCTTCGATCACATCCCATTTCGTGGATCACCCATGTGCTGAGGACTTTTAATTTTGTATTTTCATCCCTGATCTGTCTCCTGCACTCAAGATCAGAATGTCTTTCTGACTCCTGACAGTGTATTCCTGGATGTTATATAAGAACCTCAGCTCAAACTCAATAGTTCCCCAAACCATAAAGTTTTTGAAACTTCATATTAGATGTGAAATCTATGTAGTAGAATAGCATTAGCAAAAAATAAGAAATAGAATAATATGCAAAATATCATACTGCACTGTATGTAGAAAGAGTAGGTATTTTCATAAACTTTTGTTTTAGTTAAATACCTATGTATATGCTTATGTATTATTGCAATGTAAAATGTATTTCTTAATTTGAATATGTATTAGTGAGAATGTGGAGAAACTGGAACCCTCATATATTGCTGGTGGGAATATAAAATGGCACAGCCATTTTGTAAAATAATTTGGCATTTCCTCAAAAAATTAAACCTACAGTTACCACATGATATAGCAACTTCACTTCTAGGTTTATACCCAAGAGAATTGAAAACTTATGTCCACATACAACTTATACCCAGATGTTCATAGCAGCATTACTCAGAATAGCCCCAAAGTGGAAACAACTGAAATGCCCATCAAATGATAAATGAATAAAATGTGGTATCTATACAATGGAATATTATTCAGCCATAAAAAGGAATGCAATATTGTTACATGTTACAACACAGATGAATCCTGAAAACATTATTCTAAGTGAAAGAAGTCACAGGCAAAATATCACATATTGTGTGATTCCATTTATATGAAATATCCAGAATAGGCAAATCTATAGTGGTTTCCAGCAGGGGAAGAGAGAATGGGGAGTGACAAAAATGTTGAGAATTAGATAATGGCTATAACTTAGTGAATATGCTAAAAACCACTGAATTATACACTTAAGAAAAGATAATTTCCTAAAAAAAAAAAAAATAAGCAAAGAAACAAAGAACCAAATTGGACTTTAGGAGTTAAAAAAAATACAGTATCTTATATGAAAATTTCACTGGATGGGATTAGGAGCAGATTAGGCACTATAGAAGAAAGGAACAGTGCAGAATATATGCAATAAATCTAGTCTAAACAAAGCAGAGAGAAAAAAAGACCACCCCCCCAAAAACAAACAAACAAACAGACAAAAACCAACAAAAAAACACAGCCTCAATGACTTAAAGGACAATATTAAGCAGTCGAATATACATGTAATTATACCTGAAGGGGGAGGATACCATGTATCTTTTTTCCCCCTATGGCTGCTTTTAAGATTTTATCTTTATTATTGGATTTTAGGAATTTGATTATAATGTATCTTGGTATGGTTGTTTAAATAAACAAAGAGGTATAGCTTATCAACCAATAGTGGAGATAAAGTAGGATATTTAAAAGCACTTTTGAATGCACAGAATCTAAGATGGCCCCCAATGTCATGCTCCCTGGTACCCATGCCCTTAGATAATTTCCAACCCTTGAGTGTAGGTGGGACTTGTGACTTGCTTCTGACCAATGGAATATGTCAAGGGTGATATGCAATAAAACACATCTCAATAAATTTAGAATGACTAAAATTGTTCTAAGTTCTCTGACTACAATAGGATAAAAGTAGAACTATAGGTCCAGATTTGGTGAATTCTACCAAACATTTAAGAAGAGGTAATGTCAATTGTATAAAAATCCTTTTAGAAAATAGAAGATGAGGGAATACTTTCTGAATCATTTTATGAAGCCAGTGTTATCCTGATAATAAAACCAAACAAAGACGTTACATAAAAATAACATATCACATGATATCTGTGATATCACTTGATTAAGATGGTATCTGTCAAGACTTCTCCACTATGTAGTTACTCTTTTTCTCCTTGTAATTAATAGATTTTGTGGGGTGGTAACTTTGAAATACGTGTAAGCTTTCCAACATTAAACTTTCAATTTATTTGTATCGGTATGGACTGAGGACTTCATATTTTATTTACTGGTTTACAATTCATTACCTGATGCTCAGACTGTCTCAGATTTGGCTAATAGCAGGGCCCTGATGCTGGCTCGTGTGGCCATTTGCCATATCCCCATCATTCTTGGACTGCTTTCTTGCATTTTGACACTATAGGCTCACCTTGTACTTTTCCCCCCCATTCTTGGAGTCAGTCATTCCTTCAAGCATTCTTTATTCTTTTTAGTAGAGAATGATATTTAGAAGCCAAGATCTAGGTGATAGATTTGGTCATTGTTTTGGGGTATTGTTCATGGAAAGAAAACAAAATTCTCAAACATTTAAAAAAGTGATTATGCAATTTGATTTCCAAACTTCTTCCAAATATGCCATTTGAGGCGAGGATTATGATTAAATTGGCAGAACAGAGAGTAATATAAGACATCCATGTGTCCACTACCCTGATTTAACACACACATTTTGTATTGTTGGAATGACATCCATGTGTTACTCTATATCTGGAAGCACTATTGTTAGGTTGTTCAGTATTCACATCTTTACTAGTTCTAGCAAATTGCTTTCCCGAGTGGGTGCAGCAATTTACACACCCATGAGTAGAATATTCCTATAATGAGCATTTTCTTACTAATACTTGATTCCAGAAGGTTTTAAAATTTTTCTATTCTTTCTCTTCTTTTTTTCTTTGAGACAGAGTCTTGCTCTATCACCCAGGCTGGAGTGCAGTGGCACAGTCATAGTTCACTGTAACCTCGAATTCCTGGGCTCAAGTGATCTTCCTGCCTCAGCCTCCTAAGTAGGTGGGGCTTTAAGCACATGCCACCATGTCTGGCTAATTTTAAAATTTTTTATAGAGATGGGGTCTTGCTATGTTGCCCAGGCTGGTCCTGAATTCCTGGCCTCAAGCAATCCTCCCACTTTAGCCTCCCAAAGTGCAGGGATAACAGGCATGAGCCAATGCACTTGGCTAAATTTTTGTAATCTGATGGATGTGAAAAGGAATCTTATTGCTGTTTAATGGTCATGAGGGTTTCTTCTTGTGTGAAATATGTTTTCTATCCTTTGCCTGTTTTTTTCCTTTGGTTTTTCTTTTTTATCATTCTAAAAATATATTCTGGATATACTAATTTTTGTACCTTGTATCTTACCAATGTTTCCTAGTCTGTGGTTTGTCTTTTGATTTTAATTGAAAGAAAGAGCTTTTATGTTTTATTTTAGTCAAATTAATGTGTTTTATTTTTAAAATTCTTTCTATAGCTTTCAATCATAGAGATTGTATACTTCTCAGATTTTTAAGTTTTTTTCATCTTTAGATCTCTAACTTGATTCATTTATGTTTAAAAATAACTTTATTGAGGTATAAATAACATACAATTTAAATGCATTAATTTAAATGCAGTTAGTTTTATAATGTATACTTGTGTAATTACTATCACAATTAATAAATATTCCATTTCCATCACCCCTAAAGGTTCTCTTATGCTCTTTCTTGGCCAGCCCTCCACCGCATCACTGGTACCAGACAACCAGAAGTAGAAATTTTCTATCTGTGTAGTTAGGTTTTCTTTCTTAAGAGTTTCATACAAGTAGAATTATATAGCATGTACTATGTATCTGGCTGGTTTTGCTTTACATGTTTTTGAGATTCACTCATATTGGTGCACATACCAGTAGTTCGCTACATTTTATTGCTAAGTGCTCTATTGCATGGATATACCATAACTTGTTCATCCTTTCACTCGTTTAGGGACATGTGGATTATTTCCAGTTTGGGGCTATTATGAATAAAGCTTCTATTAATGTCCATGTACAAGTCCTTATATAAACATGTATCTTTATTTTGTTTGGATAAATAATTAGGAGTGGAATTTCTGGGTCATGTTATAAATATATGTTTTCTTTTATGTGAAGTACTTCTTTTTTCCAAAGTTGTTGTGCCATTTTACATTCCCACAGCAATGTATGAGTTCTGGTAGCTCTATATCCTTATTAACAGTTGGCATTGTCAGTCTTTTAAATTTTAGTCACTCTAGTGGGGTGTAGTGGTATAGCTTTGTGGTTTCAATTTGCATTTTTTCTGATGACTTGTAATTTGGGGCATCTTTTCGTTTGTTCAATGGCCATTCATATATTTTCTTTTGTAAAGTGTTCACATCTTCTGCCCATTTTATAATTGTATTGTTTGTTCTATTATTGAGTTGTAAGAGTTATTTGTGTATCTGCATATAAGTCCTGTGTTAGATACATGTATTGTAAATATTTTGTTCCAGATTGTACTTCTTTTTCATATTCTTAACAATGTCCTTTGAAAGGCAGTTTTTAGTTTTGATGAAGTCCACTCTTTCATGGTTCATGCTTTTTGTGTCTCAAGAAATCCTTGCTTACCTTTAAATATTATACCACTTTATATATAATGTTATTACCTTGCAATAATATTCTTTAATTTTCTTCCTCCTACTCTTTATGTTATTGTTGTCATACATTTTACTTCTACATATTTTATAAACTCTACTATATGTTATTTTTTCTTTAAACAGACAAGTTGCTTTTAAAGAAATTAAGAAACAGGAAGCAAGTTTTATCTACCCACATATTAGTCTTTTCTGGTACTTGTCATTCCTTTGTATAGATCCAGGTTTCCTTTTGGTATTGCTTTTCTTCTGCTTGAAAAACATCCTTTAACTTTTTTGTAGTATAAGGTCTCTTGGCAACAAATTCTTTCAATTTTTTTTTTTCTTTTTCTTTTTGGCTGGAAGGGGTCTGAAAAGTCTTTGTTTTGACTAAATTTTGAAAGATATTTTTACTGGGTATAGAATTCTAAGTTGAGGATTTTTCTTCTTTCAGCACTTAAAAGATGTCAATCCTTTATCTTCTGGCTTGAATAGTTTCTGATGAAAAGTCTGTGATCATCTTAATTTTTGTTCCTCTCTGCATATGTCATTTAATTTCTGCACTTGAGATGTTCTCTATCAGTGATATATTAGGAATTTGAATATAACGTGCTTTTACGTAGTTTTCTTTATGTTTATTGTGCTTTGATTCATTGAATTTCTTTGACCGGTTGATTGATAGATTTCATCAAATTTGGGAACTTTTTGGCCATTGTGTCTTCAAATATTTTTTCTGGGCCTCATTCTTCTTTTCTAATTATACATACGTTGGATCACTTGAAAATTTCCCACAAGTGGCTGCAGCTCTGTTCATTTTTTTTCCACTTTTTTTCTTTCTTTGCTTCTATTTTGGCTAATTTGTATTATGGTATATTCAAATTTCTTGGTTTTTTTTTTTTTCTTGCTGTGTTTAATCTGCTATCATTCTCATCCAGTGAATGTTTTATCTGAGACTTAACATTTTTCATCTCAAGAAGTTCCATTTGCTTCTTTTTAATATCTTCCACTTACTGCCTCATTTACGTTTAGGTTTCTTTTACATATGTGAACATAGTTAGAATACCTTTGTAATATCCTTTCCTGCTAATTCCTTTATCTTTGCTTCTGGATCTGTTTCTATTGACTGTCTATTGATTTTTCTCCTGGGTATTAGTCATATTTTTCTGCTTCTTGGCATGTTTAGTAGTTTTGATTGGATATTGAACATTGAATTTTTCATTGTCAATTGGCTGGATTTTGTTGTCTTCCATTAAAGAGAGTTGGGCTTTATTCTATTAGGCAATTAATTTACTTGAGTTTCTGCTTGCCCATTTGTATGTGATTTTTAAAGCTATTGTTAGGGCATGACTAGATTAGTCTTTACTAAAGGGAGAATTTAGTTTTATTACTGAAGTATGACCTTTCTGGGCTTTTACCTGAATGGTCTCAACAATCAGGAGTATTCTCTTATTATGTGAGATCTGGGAAGTGTTAAACTCACAGCTCACTGATTGTTCTTTATGTAACTTTGTTGAGTTTCACCTTATATGTATACACATTTCAGTATTCCTTAAAGTCTCAAGGGGATTCCTATACACATTTATTGAACCCTTGTTTCACATGGTTCCCTCAACTTGGAAATAACTGTGCTTTGCAACACCCAGCTGACTCACCCTCCCCAAACTCCAGTCTTTGTCTCTTCCACTTAGCCAGACTTCCATGCTCTACTTGATATTCCATCATCATGCCTTGTGACTTGCTTTCCCCGCTATCCCCTTGCAGTCTAATTCCTGTACAGCTGCCACAATCAAAAGCAACTCAGATCAAGCAGTCCTCCTGCTCAGAACCCACAAGGGGCTTCTCAGGTCACTTATAATAAAACCCAGTGTTCTTAATGATAGCCTACAAGATTCTGCATGATCTGGCTCTTGGCTCCGTCTCTAACCCCATTTCTGGCTTGTCTTTTCCTTACACACTCCTCTCTCTTCACGCTGGCCTCATTCCTGCTCCTGAAACGCTCCCAGTGTACTTTCATGTTAGAACCTTTGTAACTGCTGTTTCCTCCACTTTCAAAAGTTGTCCATCCGTTATTTCTCCAGCTTGCTCTCATTTCCTTCAGATCGTGGCTCACATGTCTGTTCCTTAGACAGAAGTCTTTCCTGAACTGGTAGGAATGTTTTTTCTGAGCACATCGCTTCACTCCCCACCTCCTTTCCTGCTTTACTTTTCTCCATAGTGTCTTTGCACCTGACACTGTATTTTTATATCTCTTGGTTTATTATCTGCTGGAAAGTAAGGTCTATGGGATTAGACAGGGATTTTGTTTTAGTTCCTACTGTATATCCCCTCCTAAAACATTTCCTGGAATACAGGCAGGGCTTCATAAATATTTTTTGGAAAAATGAAAGAATGAATTAAAATATGATCATAAACCTTTTTTCTTTCTGTGATTTTATTGTGTAGAATTGAAAGTAGGTCTGCCTAGATCATGATGATGGTAGTCAACAGCAGCATTTCCTGGATACATCTTGCATCGAAACCTGGCATACAAAAGCTCTCTCCTCCTGCCTCGCTTTCCCTCCCATGCACATCCACTGCCAAGCTCCTTCGTCTGGGATCCAGGGCCTCCTAAGACCTCATTTCTGCTGGCCTTTCTAGCTTCACTTCTACCAAGCCCTTGCCCTCACAGCCTATGCTGCGGTCATACTGAGTAACATACTTCCCTTCATGTGCCCCTTGCAGATGTCTCTTGCATCACTTCTCACATTTTGACACTTATTTGTTTATGGATCTCTCTTCCTTGTAGTGCATAAGCTCTTCAAAGGAAGGGGCCTGGCATACCTTTGTACTTCCAGGACCTAGCACAGTTCCTGGTATATCATACATGGTTAGCAAGTATTTATTCAGTGTAAGAGATGGTTTTTGCCTGCAAGTCAAAGACTAGTGGGAGCTTGAAAAGGTTGGATATGCTGAGGTAGGAAGAAGGCATATAATACAATTGAATCAGCACATTCAACTATAAAAAATAGCCTAAGTGGAAGGAAGGGTTATTTGACAGGTGTTCTTTAGATGGAAGTGGAGACATTTGGCAGTGGACTGACTGTGTCAGCATTAGTCCTATTACTTGGTCTTTGAGAGACATGTGAGATGGTGACCCTGCTAATCATGAGGAAATAATACACGGGAGAATTCAGGGCAGCGGTGGTATATTCATGTTCTTGCTCTTGGACCTGTTAACAGTGTGAGTTTTGATGGTTGGGTTAGCATTAGCCTGACTGCTCCTGGTTCAGTGGGAAAGAATGCTGTGAAAATTTACTTACGTCTGTCTAGAGTATGGGAGGAGAAAACAGCTGTATTTGGGTCCATTTATTTGTCATCCCTGGTTGATGGTTTATATTTTCCAAGATGATTTGTGAGTGACAATGGATCTATATTCAATTGGCCCAGTATTGTTGAATATGTGAAAAGATTTTATGTAATTTTAAAAATGTATATTTTATAAAAATGTGAACCTACAGATTCAAGTAGGCTATAAGTTTTAAAAGATCAAAAACTTTTTTTTTTAATTCAGGTTTGTTACAGAAAGAGAAAATGGCAGTTGAAGCATTTCAGATTTGCTGCCTCCTCCTGCCTCCGGAAAACAGGAGAAAGTTACAGCTGTTGATGAGGATGATGGCAAGGATCTGCTTAAACAAGGAGATGCCACCACTGTGTGATGGCTTTGGCACCCGAACACTGGTAGGTTGATTTTTAACATCTGCTGTGATGAGGTTTTGGAATGAAATGCAACTGAGTAAAGTTTGCTAGTTTGGGAGATCAGAGGAACGTGCAAGGCAGGCTTGCTTGAAGAGCCACGGTCTGGTGTCCACCCAGTCTTGTATTGTAATTTTGGTCTAAGTGTCTTAAAGAACATAATGACAAGTAAAGACTGAGTATGGGACAGACTCTGAGTGTAGAGATATCTGCTGCATCCTGTTTTACCACTATTTTTTTAAATTTATTTTTTATCTATTTTAATTACCAAATAATAATTGTGTATATAGGATACAATGTGATGTTTTGATCTATGTATACATTATAGAAAGATTCAATCAAGCTAATTAACATATCCATCACCTCACCAACTTAGCATTTTTTTATGGCGAGAACATTAGAAATCTATTCTTTTAATAATTTTGAAATATACAATACTTTATTATAATTGTGGTCACTGTGCGGTACTATAGACTATTAACACTTATTCCTCCTGTCTAATTGGAACTTTGTACCCTTTGGCCAACACCTCCCATTTCCAACCCCTTGCACCCCCAGCCTCTGGTAACCGCTGTTTTACTCTCTGTTTTTAACAGCATGTGTTTTTAAATAGAGTTTATGTTTAGAATTTACTTACTAGTAAAATCTCTTAATTTTCCTCAAAAAAGTCTTGAAGCAAAATTAGTGCTTCATTGGAATGTATATACTTTCTATATCCTGCTCAACTGCTGTGTACTCCCTGGCGATCCACTGGCCCAGTTTTAGAAGTAATAGAATAAGATCAGAGGAGCACTCCATGCCCAGTAGAGTGATTCTTGACCTCTTTTTTGGGTGAGCAGATGGTAGAGGGCTAATGGACCTTTTTGAAAAGGTGAAGAAATCTTTGCACCTATTCCTATATAGAATATATGTGAAAATTTTGCATACAATTTCAAGGCGTTCATAGATTCCCTGGGGTCCATGGTGTCACTAGGCAAAAAAATCTCTGCCAGTGTGTCCCGCTGCACACGTGAATGTGAGTGAAGATCATTTGTAGTGTGTTGATGAAATGAAGTTTTACCAAACAGAAATACATCATTTCATGCTCATAGGTTTTGAAGTAAGATTGTCAGCAGTAAAATCAGTAAGAGAAGGAAAAGATAAGAAAATCAGTCCAAAGAATAGTATTAAGAATGGAGTAGTTAATATTAATTTATATTATATAACATATATGTTATAATATATTTTGTGTTTCTGCTTGCCATGAAGAGAGTCTCGTCACTTAATGCACTTCTTGTAAAGTCCCATGGCTTTGTTCAAAGATGATTGTCAAATATACACCCAAAATCCTAGAGAAAATAAGCTGACTAGGGAAAAATGTAACGATTGAGGCATACAGATTGTTTAGCAGAATTTTAAAAAAAGCAATAATGAAATCAGGATATTGTTTGACTAAATGGCTATAATGTACTTTGAACTTGAAAGCGCTACATGTTCAAGTCATAGTGATAATAATTTTCAGAATTTGCTTATATATTTGAATATATATATACACACACACATATATTTAAAATCATATGTAAAAGGGGATGCCTTTAAAAACTGCTTAGACAAGCATCTCTCTGCGAAAGTTTCTTAATGAGAAGATGCACATTTTGTATGTACGTACTTGATGAGATGATCACCCCATCTGAGATGGCCAGGTGCCTGGTAGGATATGCACCCTGTGCCTTGGGCCATTTCTCACTGACTATTCACATTTGCTTTTTGCAAATTAGATTTCACGCAGTTCAGAAAAAAACTCATCAGTGTTTATTTACCACACCCCACCCTCCCCCCTTTTTTAGATGGTTCAGACATTTTCCCGTTGCATCTTGTGTTCCAAGGATGAAGTGGACTTGGATGAGTTATTAGCTGCTAGGTTGGTGACGTTTCTGATGGACAACTACCAGGAAATTCTGAAAGTCCCATTGGCCTTGCAGACCTCTATAGAGGAGCGTGTGGCTCATCTACGAAAAGTCCAGGTAAAGGAGAGGATATTATCAGTCCTATAAGATTGGCAGTGGAAAGTCATGTAAGCTTGCTAGGCTTCTTGGGACATTTTGTTATGAGGAGTAAGTGAATTAATATGTACAAAGTGCTTACAACAGGTTTTGGCACATAGTGCTACATATGTTTGCTATTATCATTGAAAAATTTATGGAATTTACTCATCAATGCTGCATATTTTTGGTTACAAATTCCTTGAATGAGTTTGTTCAGAATCTGTATATACTTACTGATAAAAATGATTTACGTGCAACAAATGTCTTGATTCTTAATAGCCCTACAACTTAGATAGTATTAATAGTCTCACTTTTTACATGACAAAGCTCAGGCACAGAGAACTTGATCAAGGGCACAGAGCCAGAATTCAAACTGATGCAAACAGCATCCAAAATCAGTGCTCTAAACTGTCTTGCCATGCTGCCTCTCTAAAAAACATGGTGTGGTAGAAGAACACTGGCATTAGAGTCCTAAAATCCTGGCCAAACTTCTGGCTTACCCTTTCCTAGTTGTGTGACTCTGGGCAAGCCTCTTAACTTCTCTGGATTTTACTTTCCTCAAGTATTAAAATGGTCCATTCTTACTTTATAAAGCTGTGAAGATTAGAATACTATATTGCAAAGAGCTGGGCATGGAGGCACATGCCTGGTGCCTGAAGCCCCAGCTACTTGGGAGGCTGAGGCAGGAGGATCGTTTGAGCCCAGGAGTTTAAGTCCAGCCTGGGCAACATAGTGAGACCCTGTCTCTTAAAAAAAAATACTACTCTGTAAAACCCCTACTGTGAATTTCTGACATATGACAGATACTCTTTAAAAGGAAGCTGCTATTGTTGTGGTGGTTATATTAAAATAAGGCAAAAGAAATGTAATATATTACTATCATGTGGCCTCCAAAGTAGGGTTTGTATGTCAGCCTATAGGAGCAGAAACTTGCTAAAGGCAGGCAGAAAGTCTGCTTGGCTCCTTCTGACTGATTGGACCTCTTTTCTCTTAAGCACTTTTTGAGACTCCACAATTAAGGACTAGTGAACTGCTACCTCCCAAGATATTATGAAAATAATTATTCAGCTGTTTACAGTATGTAATTTAAAAATTAAAAAATTTTGCAGTTAAGAACCTAATACATTGAAAAAATTGGAAAATAAAGAGAATACACACTAAAAATTTTAGTCACACCAAATGTTCACACTCAGTATTATAATTTTCAGTTATTTTTGTGTGTGTTTATGTGCTGTTGTTGGCATGTGTGCCTGCCTGCCTGCCTGCCTGCCTTCCTTCTCTTAATAATACAATGAGAAAAATTTCCCACATCATTAAATGTTCTTGATTGACCAAAAGCACAGAGTCTAGAGCATAATGTTTTTTTTTTTTTTAATTTTTAATTTTTTTTTGTTTCAGCATATTACGGGGTTACAAATGTTTAGGTTACATTTATTGCCTTTGCCCCACCCGAGTCAGAGCTTCAAGTGTATCCATCCCCCAGAGGGTGCACACTGTACCCATCCTCTTCTCCCCCCTCCCACGTTCCTGACACCTGATGAATGTTACTGCTATATGTGCACTTAACTGTTGGTCAGTTAAGTCAGTTAATACCAATTTGATGGTAAGTACATGTGGTGATTGTTTTTCCATCATTGTGATACTTCACTTAGTAGAATGGGCTCCAGCTCTAGCCAGGATAATACAAGAGGTGCTAGATCACCATTGTGTTTTGTGGCTGAGTGGTTTGAATTCATGATGTGCCCTTGGTTAATGGTGGCCTTACGCAAGTTATATAATGTCTTTACTTCAACATCTGTCTCAACATCTCTCTTTTCTCATTGATAAAATGGGAATAATAAATAATACTTAACCTCATTGGGTTGTTTTGGGAATTGAATGGCTTATTACATGTGAAGTACTTAAAATAATGTTTATCACATTGTAAACCTTCAATTTGTAGCTGCCGTTGTTGTTGTTGTTGTTGTTGTTATCATCATTATTGTTATTCTACAATGTCATTATTATTGGTAACATAGTATTCTATAATATGGATATACCATAATTTACTTTTTGGTTGATATTTAGATTGTTTCTATGTTTTTCCTCCTGTTTTGCAAGCAATATAATGATTAATATTTTTATAGCTAGGTTTTTTTTGCTGATCTATGATTATTTTCTAAGAATAAATTCCTAGGAATGGCGTTGATTGGTAAAAGGCCATGAACAAATTTTAAGTATTGATAGCATATTGCCAAATTTCCCTTTAGAATGATTATTTTCCGTTTACATTCCTGTCAGTGATACAAGAAAGCGAGCATTCATTTCTTTGCACCTTTGCCTATTTTGGATATCCCCATCAACACTCATACATAACTTTGCCATTTTCATGTGTAAAAAATGTAATCTTACTGCTGTTTAATATTTTTTCCCCTGACATTTTTATGAGCCAAACTTAAAAAAAGTAAAAATGAAAAGAAATACTTCACTGAATTTCTGCAAGGAAATGTTGTAGCAATAACAGTTTTGCCATGTATACGTGCTAGGTTTGTGTATTCATATATATAGCACAGGCATATATTATAGCAAATTAGCCCCGTGAGCCCTTTGCTGTCCAGTGAAGATCAGAAGGCTGAGCTGTGATGATTAATTTTACTGCAGGTAAACATGATCTTTTGAAGAGGCCCTGCAGTGTGTACTGAATAAAGTCAATGACTACTCAATTGTCCAATTACTTTTTCTCTAGTGGAAGTACACAGTAGAATTGCCAAGCAATTGTTTCTTTTAGCACTCAGAGCTTAAGATCTCTGGTTCTCTTGAATAGGCCCCTAAGCCCCTATGCCGTAGCACGTTTAGTTAGAGCAGTGCTACTCTGAAAATGCACAGTGTTGCTTGGATTATTCTAGTGATTCATTTTGTGGCAGTTTCAGGGCTGACTCTGGGATAAATTGTGAGGTAGGCAATGCTTTTGACACAAGCCTTCCATTTATTGTCTGCAACTCTTTTGATCCCCTTCACTCCTGGGTATCTAGTGTTTTTCTCATGCCCTAGGCTTCTGGCTATCACCCTCTACCTGGGTCTTACCCTTTATTCTGGCCCTTTTCTGTTTTTTTGCCCTTCTTCAAATAAAAAAGGAAGTGTCCTTTGTAGGCCCCTTTCCCTTAGGGTTCTGCTCTTTCTTAGGTTGTCTCTAATTGATTTGATAAACTGATATTGAGGCATGGAATATGCTTAATGTATAATAATAACCCCTCTTGGCAACATATTTATTTTTAGCTGTGACTTATAGGAAAAAAATCTTAAACCAAAAATGTGAATATAATAGTGCAGAAAAACAGCAGGGTGCTCCAGAAAAGACTCTGGACTCTGAAATTAAATATTTTTAATATATGTTCATTTATTCACAGGTCTTGGTTTCCTTTTTTTTCTTATTTTTCCCTTCTCCCTTTTGCCATCTGCAGTGTCTGTACATTTGTTGTTTTCACTTGATTCTCATGGATAAAATGTTTGGAGATAGTCGTAATACCTCTGTCTACATAACAGCTTAGCTAAATACATGCTTCTATCTATCCCAGAGGGAGGGAGAATCAAACTCTCCACAAGTGGGAAAGAGCCTGGATAGTTCACCATGTATGTCCAACATTATTAAAGTTTTGAATTGTTTTAGTCAATATGTTTAATTTGTTTAAATTTCAGATCTTATTAAAAGAAGGCACAAAATTTTTTTTTATTTATTAAAATGGATCTTGGGTTTAAAAAGGTAAAAATCTCATATTTAAAACTGTGGCTTTACATGGAAAACCATTTGAGGGAATTATTGAGGAGAACTTACCTGGTATCACCAGAGATTTAGATATCCAGATACAAGATGGTCATTGAACACCAGGAGGATTCACAGCAAATATAATATCTCTAAGACAAATAATCATCAACCTGGCCAAAGTCAAAATGAAGGGAAAAATTATACAAGCTGCAAAATGAAAGCCACAGCTAATCTACAAAGGAAAAGAAAACCCATCACGCTAACAGCAAGACATCTCACTGGAAACCTTACAAGCCAGAAGGGGTTGGGGCCCCATTTTTAGTTGTCTTGAACAGAATTTTGGACTCTGAAAAACTAATTTTCTTAAATGATGGAGAAATAAAGACTTTTCCGACAAACAAACACTAAGGGAATTTGTCACTACTAGACCTGCCCTACAGGAAATGTTCAAAAATGCATTATAGATGGAACAAAACAATAGATACCAACCAGTGTAAAAACACCCAAAAGTTAAAGCTCACAGCTCTTATGAAACAATAGCATAAGAGGGAAGACAAAACAGTAATGGATCATCAAACATATCAATACTAACACTCAAGGTGAACAGTCTGAATGCCCCACTTAAAAGACAGAATGGATGAAAAAACACAACCCAAATATCTTCTGTCCTTAGGAAACACTCCTAACCCACAAGGATACACACAGACTCAAGGTAAAGGATTAAAAAAGTATTCCACGCAAATGGGGAGGCTAAAAGTGAGCAGGTGTAGCCATTCTCATATCAGATAAAATAGACTTTCAATCAACAATGTTACAAAAGACAAAGATGGCCATTATACAATGATAAAGGGAGCAATTCAACAACAAGATATAACAATTCTAAATATATATGTACCTAACACAGGAGGTCCCAGATTCATAAAGCAAATTCTACAAGATCTAAGCAAAGAGATAAACAGTAGCATCTTAATAGCTGGGGACTTCCATACCCCGCTGATAGATCTAGGCAGATCGTCAAAGCAGAAGATGAATCAAGAAACAATGGATTTAAATGAGACTCTAGAACAAATGGAACTAACAGACATTTACGGAACATTCTACCCCAAAACTACTAAGTATACATTCTTCTCATCAGCACGTGGGACATTTTCCAAGATTGATCGTATCTTAGGCCACAAAACAAGTTTCAGAAAATTCAAAAAAATCGAAATCATACCATGTATCTTCTCAGACCACAGTGGAATAAAACTAGACATCAATTCCAAGAGAAAGAATTCCACACACAGTCATGAAAATTAAACAACCTGATGGTAAATGATCCTTGGGTCAATGATTAGATTAAGATGGAAATCGAAAGATTCCTTGAACTGAATGACAAAGGGGATAAAAGCCTTCAAAATATATGGGCTATAGTAAAAGGAGTCCTAAGGGGGAAAATTCATAGCCTTAAATGCCTTCATCAAAAAGACAGAAAGATCACGAATTAACAACTTAATGTCACACCTCAAGGAACTAGAAAAAGAGGAACAAATCAAACCTAAAGCCAGCAGAAGAAAAGAAATAACAGAGCTCAGTGTAGAACTAAATGAAATGGAAATCAAAAAAACAATACAAAGGATCTATGAAACAGAAAGTTAGTTCTTTGGAAAGATAAATAATATCAATAGACCAGTGGCCTGATTAACCAGAAATAAAAGAGAAAGGATTCAGAGAAGCTCAATTAGAAATGAAAAAAGAGACATTACAATTGATACTGCAGAAATGCAAAACATCATCTGTGAATACTACTGAAATCTCTATGCAAACAATCCAGAATACCTAGAGGAAATGGATAAATTCCTGGAAACACACAACCTCCCAAGCAGAGTCAGGAAGACATAGAAATCCTAAACAGATTAATAACTGGCAGCGAGATTGAAGCAGTCATAAAAAAAATCTTCCAAGAAAAAAAAGCCCCAGACCAGATGGAGTCAAAGCTCAATTCTATCAGACCTACAAAGAACAACTGGTGCCTGTCCTACAGAAATTATTCCATAATATTACGAAGGAGAGAATCCTCCCTAACCCATTCTGTGAAGTCAGTATCACCTTGATAACAAAGCTAGGAAAGGACACAACCAAAAAAGAAAGCTACAAACCAATATATATTATGAACATAGATGCAAACATCCCCAACAAAATACTAGCAGACCAAATTCAGTAACACATCAAAAAGACAATTCACCATGATCAAGTGGTGAGTTTCATCCCGGGGGATGCAAGGATGGTTCAACATATGCCAATCAGTAAATGTGATTCACCACATAAACAGAAGGAAAAACAAAGTCCATATGATCATCTCAATAGATACCGAAAAGGCATTTGATAAACTCTAGCACCCTTTCATGATAAAAACTCTCAAAAAACTAGGCATAGAAGGAACATACCTCAAAATTATAAAAGCCATGTACAATAAACTCACAGCCAACATCATACTGAATGGGGAAAAGTTGAAAGCATTACTCCTAAGCACTGGAACAAGACAAGGGTGCTCACTGTCACCACTTTTATTCATCATAGTATTGGAAGTCCTAGCCTGAGCAATCAGGTATGAGAAGGAAATAAAGGGCATCCAAATGAAGAAAGAGGAGGTCAAATTATGACATTGTATTTAGAAAATCTTAAAAACACCACCAAGGGACTCCTAGAATTGATAAATAAATTCAGCAAAGTCTCAGGTTACAAAATCAGTGTATACAAATCATTAGCATTTCTATATACTAATAACAGTCACACTGAGAGTCAAATCAAGGACTCAATACCATTTACAATAGCTACAAAAATAATAAAATATCTAGGAATAAACTTTTTTTTTTTTTTTTTTTTTTTTGAGACAGAGTCTCATTCTGTTGCCCAGGCTAGAGTGTCGTGGTGTCAGCCTAGCTCAAAGCAACCTCAAACTCCTGGGCTCAAGCAATCCTTCTGCCTTAGCCTCCCGAGTAGCTGGGACTACAGGCATGCGCCACCATGCCTGGCTAATTTTTTTTTTTTTATATACTTTTAGTTGTCCAGCTGATTTCTTTCTATTTTTAGTAGAGACAGGGTCTCGCTCTTGCTCAGGCTGGTCTCTAACTCCTGAGCTAAAACCATCCACCCGCCTTTGCCTCCCAGAGTGCTAGGATTATAGATATTAGCCACTGTGCCCAGCCAGGAATAAACTTAAATCAAGAAGGTCATAGATTTCTACAAGGAGAGTTATAAAACACTATGAAAGAAATCACAGATGACACAAACTAATGGAAAAACATCCCTTGCTCATGGATTGGCAGAATCAACATCATTAAAATGTCCATACTGGCTGGGTGCGGTGGATCACGCGTATAATCCTAGCACTCTGAGAGGCCAAGGTGGGAAGATTGCTCGAGGTCAGGAGTTCGAGACCAGCCTGAGCAAGAGTGAGACCCCGTCTCTACTAAAAATAGAAAGAGATTAGCCGGACAACTAAAAATATATAGAAAAAATTAGCCAGGCATGATGGCACATGCCTGTACTCCCAGCTACTCAGAAGGCTGAGGCAGAAGGATCCCTTGAGCCCAGGAGTTTGAGGTTGCTGTGAGCTAGGCTGACGCCACGGCACTCTACACTCTAGCCTGGGCAACCGAGTGAGACTCTGTCTCAAAAAAATAAAAAGCCTCAGAATCATGAGGTGGTTTTAAACTAATATATTATTTGAAGTATCTAGTAGCTGTTCTTTCCAACAGCTTTATTTTGCATGTAAGCAAAAACTGGCTATTTACTTTTAAAGGTTTATCTTTGTGGTCTTGAGCCATCAGGCATTGTTATTATATCATCTTATGCACCTCTCTTCTGATCTCTCCATATAATGCCTTTCACATAATAAATGATCTATACATATTTGCTGAGTGAAGTAAAGTCATATTTTACATGGGAGTCTGCGGAATGAATTAGGCATAAAGGCCTTAAGTTTTGAGATTCCTCAAAGAAATAAATCTAGAGCTACCATTCAATCCAGCAATCCCACTGCTGGGTATCTACGCAAAAGAAAAGAAGTCATTTTTTTGAAAAGACACCTGCACTCAAATGTTTGTTGCAGCACAACTCACAATTGCAAAGATGTGGAACCAACCTAAGTGGCCATCCATTGATGAGTGGGTAAAGGAAAGATGGTGTACACACACACATCCTCCCCACATAGAGAATTACTCAGCCTAAAAATGAATGCAATAATGTCTTTTGCAGCAACTTAGATGGAACTAGAGACTGTTATGCTAAGTGAAGTACTTGGGAATGGAAAACCAAATACCATATGTTCTCACTAATCAGTAGGAGCTACATGATGGGTACACTTGGGCACAATGAGATATAAAGGACATTGGAAACCACGAAGAGGGGAGGCTGGGAGAGGAGGTGGGGGATAAAAACTTAGCTATTGGATACAATGAACACTATTCTGGTGATAGACCCACGAAAAGCCCCAATTTAAGTATTGTACAAAGTATCCATGTAACAAAACCATTTGTACCCCTTAATATTTTGCAATAAAAGAAGTGTCACTTTAAATCATATTGAAGTTACAGGAATACATTTACTTTTCAATATAGTTTCCCTAAATAAAATTTAGAGGAATGACATGGCATTCCTACAGTGCAAGAAGATATGCCATATTTGATCTGAACTGATTTTTGTAATTTATTTGAAAATGCACCGTTTTCTTTCACTACTAATCTTTTTGCCTCAGATAAAATACCCAGGAGCTGATATGGATATCACTTTATCTGCTCCAACATTTTGCCGTCAAATTAGTCCAGAGGAATTTGAATATCAAAGAGCATATGGCTCCCAGGAACCTCTGGCAGCCTTGTTGGAGGAAGTCATAACAGACGCTAAACTCTCCAGCAAAGAGAAAAAGAAAAAATTGAAGCAGGTAAAAAGGATATTCTTTATAACTCATTTTTTCTTCTCCCTACTGTTCTTATGTTGTTTCTTCTTTTTTCCTCTATTTTAACATAAATAGAGGTTTCATATAAATCTCATCTTCTGAAACATAGAAGTTTTGAAAGTATATTATTCAGTTCATATATTACAGAAGTCTCATTGATTTACACAGTTGTGGTCAGTTTCGCAGATTTTTATTCTCTAATGTAGATCTTATGCCATTATCAAACTCTTCAATTATGGAGCTATTCTCTAATATTTGTCCATTGTTTTGACATGTGGCATGATGTGAATTATCAGAGCAGTTACGTTAAGTTCAGAGAAGCTATCAGTGAAGGCAGATTTCTTGTGATGTTTTTGAAAGGCAAATCAGATGGAATTCACAAGTGTAAAATGTCTAGTTTAAAAGCCATTGGCTTTAGATAGCCACAATCAAATTGGTTTCTTGCCTCAGGTAGCACTAAGTTTTAGTTCCTATTATGTTAGAGGATAGTTTTCAACTCAAAATAGGTTTACTCTGACCATTCTTAAAGATCAATCTCCGATCAGGTGAATGGTTTTGTTTTTAAAGACCGAACTCTTCACAGCTGGATTCCAGGTCATACTGCAAATATAGGACTACACACAGCGCCCCGGAGTTCTACACTCCTAATCATAATCTCAGATTAATTTTGGAGAAGAGTTGAATGGTAAAGATCAAAGGAAAAACACACTGTCTCTCTGTAAGCTTTTCACCAAGAAACGTATACCAAAATGTTCTCTCTTCCAGTTGGGCAAAGCTGGTCGGGCAGAATTGGAGAAGCAGGGAGATGGTGACATGTAATTGGGCTGAAATTTTCTTTAACTGTGTAGAACATAAGTTATTTTCACGTCAGAATTGTCAATATTTTAAAAGTGAGATCTATTTATAGTTGGCAGTTGGGGAATGTTTAAGAAATATGACTAACAAGAAAACTTTATTTGAAGCTTGGGTCAAAGGAAAGATGAATTAGTGCTATTGAAATTGGAATCAGGCCGGGCTCGGGGGCTCACGCCTGTAATCCTAGCACTCTGGGAGGCCAAGGTGGGCAGATCGTTTGAGCTCAGGAGTTTGAGACCAGTCTGAGCAAGAGCAAGACCCCATCTTTACTAAAAAAATAGAAAGAGATTAGCTGGACAACTAAAAATATATAGAAAAAAATTAACCGGGCATGGTGACACATGCCTGTAGTCCCAGCTACTCGGGAGGCTGAGGCAGGAGGATTGCTTGAGCCCAGGAGTTTGAGGTTGCTATGAGCTAGGCTGATGCCATGGCACTCTAACCAGGGTGACAGAGCGGGACTCTGCCTCAAAAAAAAAAAAAAAAAATTGGAATCAAACGATTTAACAAAAATAAAACGAAAACAGGAAACCATGGGATCAGAAACTCTTATTTAAAATGTGGCTGCCTAATTTTATTGGCTCTTGTGTGTCTTTTGACTCTTCTTGGACTTTTTTTTTAGTTTCAGAAATCCTATCCAGAAGTCTACCGAGAGCGATTTCCTACACCAGAAAGTGAAGCACTTCTGTTTCCTGAAAAACCCAAACCAAAACCACAGCTACTAGTGTGGGCACTAAAAAAGCCTTTCCAACCATTTCAAAGAACTAGAAGTTTTCGGATGTAATACTTCCACAGCAACAGGGGTTAGAGACCTTCTGTTATTGTTGTTGTTGATGTTGTTTTGAGTGATTCGTGCTTAGGAGGACTGTGGTGGTTGAAGAAAGAAATGCAAAAAACACAGACTACTGAAATTCAGATAAAGATTATCTGACTTAAAAAATGTTGAGCCATTATCAGTATTTTTGTAAAATTCAGTGCTATTTTTAAAGTATATAAGTCAATAAAAACAATTGAGTCAAATATATAGTGGCAATGTTAACATGTTTGTAATTGTTACCAAATTTAAGGGTAAAGTATTTTCATCTTTTTATTTGTTGTTTTTCACGGTGTTTATAATAGTTGTGTGTACATCCTAGTGACTGATGTCTTTGTTATAACCAAGTCTTAAAAACACTGTGTATACTTGAATAAGAAGACACTGTGTACTGTTACTGTGATCCTGTTGGCTTAATAGCCATTTGTGATTTCTCCTATGTAAATTCCATTTTTCATTGTACAAAAATCTTAATGTCCTATATTTTGATGGCTGTGTCTTTTATTGCAGATTTGTTGGATGCTATGACAGATTTTATTAAAGCTGGTATTTTTATAACATATATATTAGTTGGTGTTTACCTATAAGTGTAGTGGATTTTTATCTGCCTACAATAGTATAGTTTCAGTCATAGCTAAAGATGGAAGGTTGAACTGGTTAAATTATTCAGGTTACCTTAGACCAGTGATTCTAAGTGAAATCTTTGTTGTTTTTATGAGAAACACAAATTGATTAAATAAAATTAGACTACTTCTTTATAAATATATTTTCATCCTTTTGAAAGTACGTGAAATGTAAATAAATACTGTTTTTTTATACCATATCTAGTGTTTTGGTTTTTTTTTAGATTTTGGTATTTAGATCAGTTAACATCCTTAAATGCCTTTGCCAGTATTCTCACATGAGCCATTTATTTCAGTAAGAAAATAAGAAGTGAGATTTGGGCTTTTGTACTGGACTTTAGGAGAGTGTTTTGTCAATTTTTTTGCTTTGCTTTGCCCTTCTGTAAAATAGTGGTGCACTTGGATTATAGAGCACCTGGAAGGCTTCCTCTGAGAGCAACACCTACTGATTGGCTTGTGGTACTGTCTGTTGATTTTTCTTTGCACTTGAGATCTGCCACTATTCTCTCGTAGCAGAATGCCTCCTACAACAGACACAGGGTTTGCTTATTCAAAAATGGATAAAAATATTCCTATTGCTTTGTGTACCACCTTACATTCCAATTATGTAATGTAATGGGAGATTTTTAGTGTTCCAGGATTTATTCTGAGACTTTGGCATTCTGTTTAGAGCAAAGAATAATTCTATTAAATGTTTTCTGTTCTCTTTGCCCTCCAAGGCAGAGTTTATTTTCTGGAATCTCCTCTCCTATTGCTTATCTATGGAAGTATACGTTATTGTTTTCTTTCCTTTTTTTAAAGATTACTTTTTAAAATAAGTATAACATATTTATGGAGGTGTCATAAAACATAACTACTACCTAAGTGTGAAATTGATAAGTAGATAATAGCAGTTTTCCAAAGTATTTGTACCAATTAATACTCCCATTAACAGTGTATAAGAGTTCTTTTGTTTAATGTCCTCACCAAAACTTGCTATTGTGAGAGTTTGAAATATTGTCAGTGTGGTGGATATTAATAGTATCTGATTATGGTTTTATTTTGCATTTCCGTGGTTATTAATGTGGTTGAACACTTTTTCCATACATTTTTGGACTTTTTCACTTTTGTACAAATTTTAATTGTACAAAGTGAATAGTCAGGCTACACACACAGGAACACCCTGTTGAGATTTTGATTTTATTGACTCTATGAATTAATTTAGAGAGAACTGCTATCTTTACAACATTGTCTTCTAGTCCACGAATATGGTTTATCCCTTCATTTATTTGAAATAAAAAAAATTTAAGTTTCTCTGTCAAGGTTTACAAATGTTTTGTTAGATTTAGTTCCTAAGTACTTGATACTTTTAAGAAATGTTAGTAATTTTCAAATATATACAAAAGTAAAGAATAGTACCTATCCTCTTGCTTCATCAGCTATTATTCAACTGGTAAATGATGATGTTTGATCCTATTGTAAGTGGTGGTGTTTTGAAATTTCCTTTTACTGTTTGTTGCTTGTATAGAGTATAAAACTGATTTTTGTTTACTGAGTTTTGTACCAATAACCTTGCTAGGCTTTCTTATTCTAAACATTTCGTGTAGGTTTTTTTTTTTCTTTTTTTGCATTTTCTGCATTCATTACATGTCAGCAAAAATGACAGTTTTTGTTTTTCCTTTCTGTTGTAGACAGCATCTAAAATGTCCACAGTGACCTCTGTCTCCTGGCATTTAATGCCCTGTGTAGTAATCCCCTCTCCTTGAGTGTGGGTTGAGCCAAATGACACACTTCTAACTAATGGAATATGTCTAAAGCAATGGGATATCACTTTTGAGATTAGATTCCAGAAAGACTCTGGCTTCTATCTTGTGTGTCCCCTCTCTCACTCTCTTCCTGGCTTGCTCTGAGGAAAGCCAGCTGTCATGGTGTGAGCTGCCCTGTAGAGGGACCTGTCAGGCAAGGAACTGATGTCTCTGGCCACAACAGCCAGCAAGGACATGGGGCCTGCCAACAATTTTGTGAGTGATCTTGGAAGTGGATCCTCCCTTGGTCACCCTTGAGGTGGCCCTATGCCTAGCTGGCACCTTGATTACAGCTGTTTGAGAAACTCTGAGATAAAGGCCTTTGCTGAGCTGTGCCTGGTTCCTAACCTATAGAAATTGTGATGTAATAAATGTCTTTTTCCTTTTCTTCCTTAAAAAAATTTTTTTTAAGTGTTTGTTTTAAGCCACTTAATTCAGGGATAATTTGTTATGAAGCAATAGATATGATACACTTTTCAATCCTTGTGTCATTTGTTTCTTTTTCTTTCCTTCTTTTTTACCTTTTAGCCCTGGAGACCTTCAGTATAGCATTTTCCCCTTATCTGCATTTTGCTTTCCAGGGTTTCAGTTACCCATGGTCAGCCACAGTCAGAAAATATTAAATGGAAAATTCCAGAAATAAACAATTTATAAGTTTTAAATTGCAGGCTGTTCTGAGTAGTGTGATGAAATCTTGTGCCACCCCACTTCATCCTCCTGGGATGGGAATCATCCATTTTTTTTTAGCAGATCCATGCCTGGATGACTATGTGCATTATCAATGAACAGTAATATTTTGAAAGGAATCTTTTTTTCTGAGCAGTAGGTCTCAACAGTGGACTTAAAATAGTAAACCATGTTATAAACAGATGTGCTGTCACCCAGGCTTTGTTCCGTTTATAGAGCACAGGCAGAGTAGATTTATAGCATAAGGACCTTGGGATATTTAGAGCGGTAAAAGAACATTGGCTTCAATTTGAAGTCACCGCCTGCATTAGCCCCTAACAAGAGAGTCAGCCTGTCCTTTGAAGCTTTGTAACCAGGCATTAACTTTTCCTCTCTAGCTAGGAAAGTTCTAGATACCATCTTCTGCTAATAGAAGGCTGTTTTGCATACATTGAAAATCTGTTGCTTAGTGTAGCCACCTTCATCAATGATCTTAGCTAGATCTTCTGGATAACTTGCTGAAGCTTCTACGTCAGCACTTGCTGCTTCACCTTGCACTTTTTTGTTATGGAGATGACTTCTCTCCTTAAGCCTCATGAACCAACTTCTGCTGGCATCCAGCTTTTCTTCTGCAGCTTCCTCACCTCTCTCTGTCTTCATAGTATTGAAGAGATTTAGGGCCTTGCTACAGATTAGGGTTTGGTTTAAGGGAATGTTGTGGCTGGTTTGGTTTTCTATCCAGACCACTAAAACTTTCTCCATGTCAGCAATAAGACTGCTTCGCTTTCTTATTGTTCACGTGTTCACTGGAGTAGCACTTTTAATTTCCTCCAAGAACTTTTCATTTGTGTTCACAGCTTGGCTTAGAGTTTGATGCAAGAGGCCTAGCTCTCAGCCTCTCTCAGCTTTTAGCATGCCTTCTTCACTAAGCTTAATCATTTCTAGCTTTTGACTTAAAGTGAGAGACGTACAACTCTTCCTTTCACTTGAACACTTAGAGGACATTGGAGATGTTATTAATTGGCCTAATTTCAATATTGTTGTGTCTCAGGGAATAGGGAGGCCTGAGGAAAGGGAGAGAGACGGGGGACAGCCAGTTGGTGGAGCAGTCAGAACACACAACATTTATCAATTAGGATCATTGTCTTATATGGATGTGGTTTATGGCACTCCAGATCAATTAAAATAGTAACATCAAAGATCACTGATCATAGATCACCATAATAGATACAATAATGTAAAAGTCTGAAGTATTTTGAGAACTAACGAAATGTGGCACAGAGACACAAAATGGGCACATACTATTAGAAAAATGTTACGGATAGACTTGCTTGATGTAGGGTTGCCACAAATCTTCAGTTTGTAAAAAGTTCAGTATCTGCAGAATGCAATAAAACCAAGTATGCCTGTTTATATAGGGTTCAGTACTATCCATGGTTTCAGGCATCTACTGGAGGTCTTAGAATGTATCCCCTGCAGATAAGGTGGAGGGACTACTCTATGATGTGGAATACACGTGGGGATAGAAGCTATCATTGTGGTGTTCCTGATTTCACAGGAAAATCTTTTAGCATCAGGGTATTTGTAGATGCCTTTTTATCATGTTAAAAGAAGTTATTTTATGGATATGGTGGCGCATGCCTGTAGTCCCAGCTACTTTGGAGGCTGAGGCAGGAGGATTGCATGAGCCCAGGAGTTGGAGGTTGCTGTGAGCTAGGCTGACACCACGGCACTCTAGCCTGGGCAACAGAGCGAGACTCTTGTCTCAAAAAAAAAAAAAAAAAAAAAAAATGTTACCTATAAAATCCTCAACAAATGCAGAAAAGGCATTTGATTAAGATTCAACATCAATCTTAAAACAAGCAAACAAAAATGTTTTGGCAATCTAGGAGTAAAAAAGAACTTTTGTTTTGAGTCAGTCTCACTCTGTGCAGCGAGTAGTCCCCCCTTATCTGCAGGGAATACATTCCAAGGCCTCCAGGAGAGGCCTGAAACCATGGATAGTACCAGCTAGAGTGCAATGGACTAATCATAGCTCACTACAACCTCAACCTTCTGAGCTCAAGCAATCCTCCTGCCTCAGCCTCCCGAGCAGCTGAGACTACAGGTGGGTACCACCACACACCACACCCTGCTCAGGCAGGTCTGGAACTTCTGACCTCAAGCGATCCTCCTGCCTCGGCCTCCCAGAGTGCTAGGATTACAGGCGTGAGCCACCGCGCCCGGCCAGGTTCCATCTTTTAATCTGTCAGTGGGGTTATATTAATTGGTTTCTAATATTAAAACACTTTGTGTGAGGTGGGCGTAAGTCTAAGTCATGCTGTACTATCATTTTAATATATATCTAGATTCTGTTGCTGATATTAGTTTATTGTTCTTATATCTATGTTCATGAGTAAAATTGGCCTGAAAATTTCCTTCTCTAATCCATTTTGAGTTTGTGATTAAGGTTATATAAATTGAGGTAGAGATTATTCCCTTTTTCTGTATAAGTTTGAATGATTTCTTTCTTGGATCTTGGGTGAAAATTGCTGGCGAAGTCATATGGCAATTTTTTAGTTACCATTTTGTCATTGATTTTTAATGTATTAATAATTATACTGAAGTCACAAAAATGGTTTGTATAATTTTAGTCATTAAAATTTGTTGAGCCTTGATGCATAGCCTAGTATATGGTCAATTTCTGTTAATATTCTGTGTGCACAAGGAAAGTATGAATTTTGCAGTAACCAAACAGTTTTTTTCCTCTCTATGTAAAATCTTGCTCACAGTTTATGTTCCTTTTACTATCCATTTTACAGTTCAGGAAGCTGAGTCGCAGGAAGGTTGGGTAACATCCTAAGATTACTCAGCTTGTGAGTAACGTAGTTGGCAGTCTCAACAAGCACTGCCTGACTGCAAAGTCGAGGCTCCTGACTACTTTCTTGTATTGTCTCCCAGTGAGCAGTGTTTTATGGTCTTTAGCAATTTTTAGATACTTTTAGATACAATTTTAGATACTTACACATGTAAGTTCATGTGGTTTTTTTTTGAGCTTATGTTTTTAAAAATTAAGATCTCAAATTTCTATTTGATCTGTAGTATTTTGATTGTCCTAAGTAGCTTTGCCAAATTCATTTCCAGTTTCTTTTGGTCACTTTCTTCTAATACATGCTGAAGGTTTTTAATTGAGTTTTCTACAATTTCCCGCAAGAAATACTGCAACAGTGATGAAAACTAAGTCTTTTTTTGAGGTTCTATAGACATGAGCGTGTATTTGCTTTATGTTTAGATACGATTTTGATGTTCTATTTTTTTATTTTTTTGGAGTCAGGGTCTTGCTCCGTTGCCTGCCTGGGCTAGAGTGCAGTGGCATCATCAAAGCTCCCTGCAATCTCAGCTCCTGGGCTCAAGCGAGCCTCCTGCCTTGGCCTCCCAAAGTGCTAGGATTACAGGCGTGAGCCAAAAGGCCCGGCCTAGAAATCATTCTTGGAGTATTTTTATCTTTGCTTATAATTGCTTTTATTTCTAGGTATGATGATTAGAAAACATCATATCATTGCTCTGAGAGACTCTGATAAGAAATTTATCAAATGAGTGTTCCCCACAGAAAATTTTAAAAGAGTACTATAGTAAATTTTCAAGGTTGAATACATGCTGTGTATGAGCAGGTGATGGAATTCAGCCATTCGTCATTCTGATTTCTCACACATCTTTGTGTTCTTCATCTGCCTTCAGGGAAGTCGTGTCTGGGAATCTAGCAAATTGGATAGACAACGTGGGTCATGACTTAGCACTTATGTTATCCAGGAGCTTGGTTTTGATTCCCACACCTACAAGAGAGTTTCTGCACATTTTTATAGGAAATGTAAGTTAAAAGGAGCTGGCTTTTGTGAGCTGCTTATGTACAGGAAGAAGAAACAAAAATGTCTTATGTTTGGAATGCCATAAAAATCTTTTATCAGGATTAAAGGAGGAATCAGTTAAAATGGCTCTTTGTTATATGGGTGTGGTTATAGTGAATCATTATGTTTACCGTTGAGAACAAAAGCCTGCAAATATTAAAGCCGCAGAGTAAGAGTGTTATTAGTTACTAAAATCAGCATTTAGGGGAGATTCAACTGTATTTGTATCCATTATTGTAGGATTTTGAAGCACTCACTTCAGAATGAAACAGGAAATTCTATAGTGTTGTCAATCATTCTTGCATTTCCTTGCTTAAGACAATGTAACCTGCAAAAAGTATAATACCGTGACATCATTGCAAATTGGGTCTTCCAGCAAATAAATTACTATAAAACAAACTATGATCATTGGGTCTTAAAGAAAATATTTGCTTATGGATATCCAAGCAATTTGAAAGTTGGGATCTGAGACCACATTAATAAGCAGAGTTTGATAATTTGTGGCAAAATGGAAATATATTTATTATTTAATTGGTAGGACTGATGAACTGCCTGGAATAATTAGAGGATGTATTCATTAATTTAATAAGTATCTTCTGATAGATTTTTTTCAGTGTCTAGGTAACATTCAAGCTTTCAATTTGAAGAAATAAAATGGGAACAATAATGGGACAATAGAGTCCTAACCCAATAAAAAAATGTCACTTTCAGTTGTTCAGCGCATATTTGCATTGCTATGTAAGTTCGATAATTACCTAGTGAATATAAGATTTAGCTAAAAATCTATTTACAGTTTTTGCAAATTCCACCTTGGAGAATTGTTGAGTGAATTGTTTGCTTCATTTGAGGATCTAGAATACATTATGTTTTCCATAAAATGTCACCAACTGTGCTTATTTCAGAAGAAAAATATAGTATGCGTATTCGGCTAGGTCTGTTCACTTTATTATGCCTCTTTTGGGGCTCTTCTGTCACAACTGAGGACACTTACTGTCTCTAGAGCTTTTTCTAGGGACTGTAACAAAAGCTTTTCTTCCCTCTTTCAGCCCCCATAAGTTTTACATTTTGCTGCCAGCATATCTTTCCTAGTAATAACAAGGTGGTCTTCTTGAGTGGTTTATAATAAGAATCACTCTCTATACTTAATGAAAAAAAAAGAAGCTTTATTAAAAAACAAAAAACAAACCCAGAGGACTAGAGGTTATTTTCATGAGAAATAAGTAAAATATGATTGATATTTAAAATTGAAGCCCTTTTATTCTGATCAGTGTTGACTTACCCAACATGGGAACATAGAGGCCTTTTGCTCACTGTTTCCACTAAGAATTCGTGACCTTTGAGGGGTCCTGGCAACAAACATTTCAGTGATAATTTACCAAGATAGCAGAACTGTTTGCTGCTAAAAATAGTTATGCGGGATAAAAAGCAATCTCTGATTTTCTGAGAGCCCAGATAAAACTAGTTTATCTCCAGTTATTGAAACTTGTATCTATATGTTTATGTTTTTTAATCCGGTGTGTTTTAGACTCAGAAGTTATTAAAAAATCAAAGTCAAAGTATGGGAGAGAGATTTTGAAGATAGAATCATGTGGCTGAAAGCTACTTCACTCGAGATCTTATACCATGATAGCAGACGCAGAGGAAATATGACAAATCACATCAGCTTTCTTGCCTACTGATTCCGCATAATTTTTAAAGATTAAACCTGGGTTTTTGTCCATATGCAAATTTGTCCTAAAAATTACAATCTTTTGAAAGCTTTCTGATACTTAGAAAAATTTTAAGACTTTTCTAAATAGAATATACAGGATGGTCAAATATGATTGGATAATAATGCTTTGGTGTTCCAACTCTTAATAATCATTTAAGGCAATAATTAACATTTAAAACATATAGTGACATTTCTGAATTTCTTTATACTTTCTACTTATCAAAATGCCAAGTATAATTATACACAATTACTGCTTAAAGATGATGAAGGTTTTAATTTCAGACAGTTCCTCACTCTTACCTTTTCACAGAGAATGGAATTCAACTATCTATTAAGGCCCTAGGTGGTATCTGCTTTAGCAGGCTGACTTCTCCAAAGTCATGATCTGTCTAACAGGGACAGATGTTCCCAGCAGAGGTCAGTCTTGTGTTGGTAATTATTCTATCACAAAGGAGTAACTAGGGATTTTTTTTTTTTTTTTAAAAGTCCAGTATATTTTATATGGTTACTAAGCCATTAATTGTGGAAAGAAGAAACTCAAACATTGATCATCTTTATTGTAACAAAAATAACTGTGAGTAATATTTTGGCTCCTCTGTTAACCGTATTTTTCCCCCAAATCCCAGAAAGGCCCTATTATTATTTGCTAAATGCTCCCTAAAAGGGAGCTGTAAATGGTAGAAACTAACAATTAACTAAGTGCAGTAGCAGATAATTTGGGATAAATGTCAGATTATTGGATTTTCAAGTGAAGAAAATATATCCTGCAAAATTCAGTTTGAGAAGAAAAACACAGAGGCAGGATAATTTTGTGCAAGTTAGCCCCTTGCCTTTGCTACCTTCCCTGCAATATGGGAATAACCATGCCACTCTCTTTCCTTAAGATAAATCTTGTTTTATTCGTCAGAATAATCTTTTGATCTCTAACCAAGCATTTTACAATAAATGCAGAGATGGCAATCTGGGACAAAGCATATTTACAAGTAATGCCTTTGCAGTTGTTGATGCCAACATACAGTAAGCAAACAAGCATAGCCCAGGACACGTCCTCTAGGTTACTGAGAGGGCAAGTGACTTTACTGGAGGTAGATGGCAGAGTGCAAAGAGCAGTGTGTTAGCACCAATGGTTATGCCACGGGCATGGCTTTAGGAGGCTTTAATCTCCCACACCTTCAATAAACATTATTAAGTAAACAGTGTGTTTGCTGTGCAAATACAATCTGAAGGCAAGACTCCTAGTCCCTTCTTTCCAACTAAGTTATTCCCCGGGGTCTTTCCCATTACAATTTGTAGGATTAATATTTGTTAGAAATCAGAATATTTGGATTTTAACTTGTAGCACTGCAAGGAAACAGTTGGGCAATTGACCTTGAGCAACTCACAACCTCTCTGGGCTTTGGTTTTTTTCCTTCAGTAAAGTGAAGGGATTGGATTTTGGAGGTCACAAACTCCAGTGTTTTCCAGGACCAGGAAGATGTTAGAAGTTGCTGGGAGTGGAGGGGCCAGTGGAGAAATGGAATGTGTGGGCCTTACAACAAAGTATTTGGTACAGATAAAATATTGAATGTCTCATGTTGGCCAAACTTATCCTATATGGAGAGGTGGGCAGATAGATGCAGATGAGAAAACTGAGGTTCAGAGAGGTACCCAGTTACAAATGCAAAACCTCAACTCTGGTCTTCTCTGTGATGATCTGGAGTTCTCCCCACTTCACCACACTAAATCCTGTCACTGACAGATGAAGGTTGTGTGCTTGATCCAAGCAAATCTCTGAAAGAGGGGGCTTATTTTTGATTCCCTATGTCCTCCATTTATGCCCCCTCTCTCTTATTGGGGTCTTTTCACCCTCTGCCTCCTCAGTTGTGCTCATGTATTTCTTGAGCATCGGTTTTGTATAAGACACCTTTTAGGAACTGGTGAAACAGCCAGTCCCCACCCGATAATGCGCTGTCCCTTCAGGCTCACCATCGTGATGTCTACATTTGCTCTCAGCAGGACTTATCCAGGCTGCACTACATTTCCTTACAAAAACCGCTTAGCTAACTACATAGTTAGAGCCCTTTCATTCACTCAGTTTGTTGTAGGCCTAGGCTGGGCAATTACGGAGGAAGAAAGATGGCTTTAACTCTGAAGGACCTCAGCCCAAAGAGGAAAGCAAACATGGCTACATGCAACTATAGACGATGAAATCCCTGCCTCAGACCTCTATAGAGTGCAGGGGACACAGAGGACAGAGAGGTAATTTTCCCAGGGCAGTTGGAGGGATATGGAAGATGTCACTGAGGAGCTAATATTTAAGCTAAGCCCTGAAGAATGTGTTCACCAGTGAGGATGGCCGGGCAAAGGCATTTTCTCAGAGGAAACAGCATGAAATAAGCTTCTGGTGACAACTAGAAGTGATTTGCCATTCTATATGGTCCAGGTGATGCTTTAGTGTAAAGTCTTACATGGCTTTCCCTAAAGGACGGAGTATTAACAATAAGGGGATTGCATGAACTGTGGCGGGCAGGCAGGGGAATTATTTTTAAGTGTGGACTATTTTAGTATTTCTCAAATGGCATCTCCGAGATGGCTTCCTCTTCTACATCTTCCAGCCCAGTTGATCCAGATCCCAGTGCTATTTGGAACTTACTTTTGGATTCTTTTTAGGTTGCTGCTACATCCTGGTTTCTCTTTCCAAATTTTCACAGGGCATGCCTGTGTTCATTTGTACCTATGTGTTTACAACGGTTACAATAAATTGTGGGTGTTGATGAACCTTCCTTGTGCTTTATTTTAAAAAGTAATCCTTTTATTGCTAGTTTCTATTTTTCCACCAACGGCCTGATATTCCATGCCTCTGGGTCTATACTGTTCCATTTCATACCATTTAATGAATGTTAGAAGTGGCTCTGCAAATGCATTGCCTTAATCTTCTTGCCTGCAGTGAGATGATTTTAATATTTTCTCCACATGTGAACTCACTGTTTTCCTTTAGCTTTTCTTTAATTTCCATGTGGTTAATTCCCCACTACTGCAGGGAGCCTGGATATTTATAGATTTTTCCCTTTCACTCTCTCTTCAATAATTTCCTTTTTGCATTCAGTGAACACATCCATCACAATAAATGGTCCTTTCCCCATTTGTATTGACTTGGGTTTATATAAACCAGACTCCCTTTTTATAGTGTTATTAATGTTCGTGGTAATTTTCAATAGCTTGGGGAGCTGGGTATTAGAGCTGGCACAGAGGTTCAAGTTGTCCTATTAGATCAAATGACTCGTCATGACGCCTGGTTTCAAGTTTGTCATTAAGTCAAGACCAAGGTTATATGGGTTTTTTTCCTTAATTGACTCAATATAAAATGAGAGTATTAAATAAGCTTCTCTAAATTATTCCCTAATTCATTAAAATGTTCTTGATTTGATAGCCCTTTTGTGCACTGAAACTTGTAAAATATTCCCATTACCAATGTTGAATATTTTCATATTCAGAAGTCCAATTTTATAAACTCATATAGCTCCTTGTAAGTAAGGAACTGAGTTATAAGCAGTTAATGTTGGTCATACTACCTAGATGCTATTACTTTCTGATAGCTTGATTTATTTTAACAGAATGTTTAAAAATTCTTATTTTTATGCTTCATTTATATTCTTTTAATATAAGTTAGGTTTTTTTCCTGTCACTATGCATGGTGTTGATTTGCAGATGGTAGGGAAGGAAGTAATTGACACGATTCGCATTGCTGTTCTTTAGGCAAAAACAAACTGGGTCTAGAGATCATCAACATTTTTATGCTTGTGGAAGGTTTCTGAGAAAATGTCCTTCGGAAACAGCTCTGTGTGCATCTCAGAACCACCCCCCACCCCCGCTCTTGTCATCCTGCAGCGAGACACAGTCCTGTGCTTTCCTATTACTAACCACTGTAATTGCTCAGCAGCCTCTTCAGATACCAGTGACAGTCCCACGATTCCAGGTGTATATGCTTTTTTCCTTCTTAACTGCACCACTTGAACATGTGACATTTTGGGAGCACTTAAATATTTGGTTCAAAACTCCATGTCTTTGTGACATTTTTCTATAGTAACTTGTGGATGTTAGAAATGCTGAAAATATTTCTTTTTGGTTAGCCTAGAAGCTCCCGTTTCTATTTTTTACTTTTGTGGCTTTTTAAAATTATCTCCAATATAATTTAAAATAAGCAGATAATTTTTGTTTTCTGGATTCAATCATCTCTGCTACCATATTTCATTACTTCTAAGACACACATTTTTCTCCACATTTTAGCATCTCTGAAACTAGAATGCATCTTTCAACTGAGGATGTATTACAGTTCAATTGGCAGCATTTTTTTAGGGGTACAAAAATTAATGGTGTCCTAGATTTTATAAAATGAAGCATTTTATTTTTATTTTCCAAGGACAGATAACGAAAGGTGGTTCATGGTGTCAGTGACTCTATTTATGCATCGAATAAGGATTCCTTAGTGTTCTCCGAGTTTGCATCTTTCTGTACCAATCTTTTCTGTACAAGTTTATCTCCTATCTTGTTCATTTATTTATTCATTCTCCTCAATTAGTGGAAGTATTTAATGGAAGGTAAAAGCTTTTGAAATATATTATGTACCCCTCTCTCCTGAATTTCTATGTATATGACTTTATACCTGGTCAGGTCGAGGAGGCGTCTTTCTGTAGCACCGGATGGGGGAATGAGACGTTCTGGAAATAGGAGTGGGATTAGGACTTTGATAACAAGAATACAAAAAAAAAAAAAAAAAAAAAAAAAAGTCATTCTTCAGCTTTTAATTACCATAGGATGTTTTTAATGATGCTGGTTGGTGATATGGAAAGCTTGACTTTGTCAAGATGAAGGAAGGATTTTCTAAATGTCTCTAAAGCTCAGAAATGTAGTAAAAGAAAAATTTGTAGCATTTCTTTCCGAGTTTAGAGGTTTTGGTTCTTCTAGAAAGAAGGATTTAGACTGGAGCACATGGAGGTCCTGTGTTTTTTTTTGGTTCCGTGGGGTAAGGGTCCCCGCTTTTCCGTAAGGTGTTTGCTTTCCCCCTCTTGGGGCTGTGCCTCGAATGAGGAGAACGTAGAAGCATCAGGAGAGGCACGGAGGAGTCATAGCTTCGGGGCTAGCGGTCTGCTGTTTTGTCAAAGCATCGGAGGGGCCGCAGACATCAGTTCTGGCTTCACTTTAGCCTTTGGCTCTGGGCTGCTAACCAACACTGTGAGAAGGCAATGCCGTGAGGGAACCTTGGAGAAGCTAGAAGTATCGAGACTGAGGCTGTGCTCCTGGCTCCCAGGGCTGCGCCTGGTGTGCAGGGATCATGTGGCTTTCTATGCCTGGAGTTTTCTATCACTGCAGGGACACTGTGAGGGCTGATGGATCAGAAAAGACCTTAACGGAATGAAGAGATTGTAGCGCAAGGAGCCTCTAAGACGAGAGGACAGGATCACAGTTTCTAGTAGTGGTTGCCAGCATTTTCCACCCCAAACCAAGTGTGAACAGTTTTACTCACTGGAACTGGTTCAGGTGTATTCTACCTGCCCGCAGTAGAATACAATGGAGACCCAGAGAACAGCTCTTGAACCTGAGGATGCTTCTCCCTCTCTCTCTCTCTGTCTCACCCTCCTTACATCCCTCCCTCCTTCCCAAAAGAATAAAGGAAGCTTCTTCATATACCTAGATGCCATCTTTGGGAGCAGAGGTTAGGGAAAGAACTCTGAAACGTGAGTGTATCAGTTTGGATCCAATCAGGAGATAAAAACTACACAGTGATTTGAACAGGGAAAATTTAATATAAAGAATTATTAAATAATGATAAAAGAGTAACTATAAGATGTGAGAAAACATTTTATGGTACCCTAAGAGTGAGGAAGGGTACTCAAGAAAAGCAAACTTGGAAGGAACTCCCTCCCCCTTGAGGCTGGGGTTCCGAACTCATTGGAGAATGTGAGATGCAGGTATCTGGATGTTGGAAGAGTTCCCTGGTGTGCCCGTATCAGAGCTTTGTGCAGTCCCTGGGCAAACAGGAAGCAACCCTTCCGGGTGTAGGTGGCGCACAGGTGAGGGGCAGCTGGTAGCTGGATGGTCGGCATGCAGAGGGAGTGAGGATGCCTGGTGGTGACCATCTGGGGGGGTGGAAGTTTGCAGATGAGTCTCAGCTAGTGCCTGGGCAAGTGGAGTGTGCAGAGGGTTTGCAGGCACCAGTGCAGCAAGAGGCCTGGAGTGTTCAGTGTCCGGGCTGTGAGAGTATGGCAAGGTGATCGGTGGGCCAGGCTTAGGCTGGGAGTTGGCCAAGGAACTGCATCTTCTGGACCAGTGGCTGCGGCAGAACACCACCGGGAGCCCTCACACCCACACTGCTGACCCACTGTGCAGCCGCCAGGAACAGTAGGAGAGTCCCTTCCTCACGCAGTGCCCCTCCAGCCCCTTCTGCTGTGATAGTTTACTATCATGTACACTGTGAAGGAGAAATGCTTAAGGGACTTCTATTCATTATCACAGAGTGTGTATCAAAGGGTGAATTTGGAGCTGAGAGGTAATAAGTTGATAACTGGCATGATAAGTCTTTACTCAGAACAGACTAGATCCTCCAAAAGAGACTCTGACAGTTGGCACTCTTTTAACAGACCTCCAGCTAACAGAGTTGTTGGATTAACCAATGCACCCTGTATCCTCCACGCCCACTGTGTGGTGTGGACTCGCAGCTAGTTGGCTGTGCTGTAGTTGGTTGTTCCGTTCCGCTTAGCTCTCACACAGCGGGAGTTGTATTTATTCCCAAATATGTTTATACTAGTTGTGTTAGGTATCTGTTTTTTTTTTTTTTTTTTTGATGAGGTATCTGTTTATTCTCAAACCTATTTATAGTCATTGTATTAGTTTTCTATTTTCTAATAAGTTTCTATTTTATAACAAATTATCTGAAAACGTAATGATTTGAGGCAACAATAACATAACAGTAGTGGGCATTTATTATATCTGTATCCAAGGCTCTGAAATTCTGATCAGCTCACTCTGGGTAGTTCTGACTTGGGGGTCTCTCAGAGGTTGCAGTCAAGTTACTGGCTGGGTCTGCAGTCATGGGAAGGCTTGACTGGGGCTAAAGAAAGCAGTTCCAGAATGGCTCACTCACATGGTTGACAAGCTGATGGTGGCTGATGGCAAGAGGCCTCAGTTTCCTGCCATGGAGACATCTCTATAAACTGGTTGAGTACCCTCGTGACATGACAGTGGGCTTATCCCAAAGTGAGTGATCTTAGTGACAGACGCCATGATGCCTTTTTACAAGGGTCTCAGAAGTCACACACCGTCATTTCTGCAATGTCCTGTTGGTTACACAGGTCAGCCCTATTCATTGTGGAAGAGGACTGTACACAGGTGTTAATTCCAGGAGGAGAGGGTCACTGGAGGTTCTCTTGGAGGCTGGCTACCACATTAATTGTAATTACAATTAATAATTGTAATTGTAATTATTGTAATCACAAAACTGAAGTACTGTAAAACCCAATGAAAAAGTATTTTTTCTATGAAAACCAAGTTAATGTTCTCAAAAAAACTTGCTAAAGGTGAGTGTAGAAAAATCTGTTGTGTTAAATGAGGCCAAGGCAACTGTAAGAAATTAAGGACATTTTGTAAAAATCTGGATGTATTCTGCCCCCAAATAATTTTGCAAATGACATAAACTTTTTGTGCCACTTGAAAGAAATTAAGTGGTGGTGCAAAAGTTTTGGAGGAACAGATGGCTTGAATGTTAGGGGGAAAACTGACCAAAGAGGACACCCATGTGCTGAGCACTATTAGAAAGAAATAATCTCGCTGTTCTAAAAAGTAATAAAACTTAAAGTCAATTCTTGAATTTAACATTTGATTAAAGAACAAGTCTATAATACTACATCATCAGATATTACCTACAAAAATAACAAAAAAAAGAACATCGATATGAGGTTTTAAGAAACATTTTTTAAAAAAAAATCACAGCAATGTCTGCAGCAATGCAGCTATCAAGAGAATAGAAAATTGCTTTTTGTTATTGGTAAATCAACAAATTCTAGAAATTTTAGAAATAAAATTTTTTTTCCCTCTAACTACAGTACCAAAAATCAATTTGGAAGGATTCCAAAATTTTTGTCTGTAATGACACATTGAAAATTCAAAAAAAAATTCACAACCATACTACCTATATATCAGTTTTCTATTGCTGCTTAACAAATAACCCTAAAAGTTAAAATGGTGAAATCAAAGTATTATTTCTCAGGCTTTCTGTGGGTCAGGAATTTGGACAGTGCACAGTAGGGATGGCTGGTTGTTTTTCCATCATGTCTGGAGCCCCATCTAGGAAGTCTTGCAGGCTGGGAGTGACTCAGCAGTTGGAGTCTGGAATGATCTGGAGGAATTGTCACTCACTTATATGGCAGTGGATTCTATCATTTGGAACCTCAGCTGGGCTGTGCTAAGGCACCGACACATGGCCTGTCCATGTGGTCTCTTTGTGCTAGTTTGGGCTTCCTCACAGCAGGGTGGCTGCCTTCCAAGAGTGGGCATTGCTGTGAGAATCAGAAGACAGCTGTATTGCCTTTCAGGACCTCGCCTTCAGAAGTCACATTGCTTTACTTCCTCTGTGAGCACAAGCTTGCTCAGATTCAAGTGAAGGGTTCATATCCCCCACTTCTTGATGGGAGGAATTATCAAAGTCACATTGTAAGAAAGTCATGCAGGATCAGAAATGATATTGTGGCTGTCTTGGAAAATGCAGTCTGCACACGCATACACACACACACACACACACACACACAGAACAATCTTACTTCTCAAGTGAACCTTAAGGACGGAGATGTGTAAAGGCCATATTGTTTACCACTGAATGTAATGAGAGAGGATTTGAGTTCCATTTTGGAAAGATGGAATATGAGAACATGAGTCTTACAGACTAAAAAAGTCATCATTCACGGTGCTGTACTGGAGTGAAATGTGTTAAGAAAAAGATATCCAAAACTTGGAAATACCCATATTGGAGAAATATATAACATATGCACCTATGGATTATTTAATTCTTCAGGGCTATTAACTTTCATGTAACTCATTAGATACTATTGATTGGGATATCTATATGTAGATGGTGTCTTACAGAAAACTGACAGTGATGTAAATAAATCATTTCCAGTAGAAAAAAACACTCCAGGGGATACAGTTAATGTAGGACATTAACCACTTTTGTCTATTTTAGCATTCTTATTTCAGCAATCTTTTTTCAATGACTATAAATACTTCTGTCTCTCCTCTAGTCCTTTGACTCACACTTGCTATCTTACCGGTTTCATATTAATGAGTTAAATAAATCTTTGGTACATACTTAATGACAGTCATGTTTTTAACTTTTTGAAAATTATACTTTGACAAATGAAAGTCCTAAGTGAACATGTACTAAAGCTTGGAAAAAATGATGACCTGGGACTGATAATAACATGAAACAGGAGTTGGCAAACTATGGCCCATGGGACAAATCCACGTGCAATAAAGTTTTATTGGAACACAGACACATTCATGGATTATATCTTGTCTCTGGCTGTTTTGTTCTACTATAGCAGAAGTGAGTCGTTGCAGCTATGATCATGTGGCCCACAAAGCCTAAAATATGTGCTGTCTGGCCCTTTACAGAAAAATGTTGCTGATTCCTGCTCTAGGAAATCCTAAATTTTAAGACTAAAATCATGATCATATTTTATTATCAATCTCAGAAAATTGAAGGTCCTAATGATTTATAAGAAGACATCAAATAATGGAATATTTAATTTGATGATTTACTGGAAAATAAAATTATGAATGCAGAAAAATATGTACCCTGAATTAAACTGATTAATCTCAATTTGGAAAAGAAAAAAATGAAGAGAGAGAATCAAATCTAGAGCCAAAAGTGGCCAATAATTTTACCCATATAGTATAATATATTAAACGGATTGAATCAACAGTCAACAATATAATAAAAAAGTAGGACTATGCTGTGAAAAATCTTAGCAACTTAAAAGGACTCATTTTATTAAATGTATATACATGTGGTTTAAATGAAAATGATTATAGTAAATATGTGTTATATATATTTATGATTCCTCACTTTAACTGACTTTTTAGTCAAACATTAGTCTTGACTTCAGCAGCTATGACAACATGTGGTGTATTAAATTTTGTTAAATTCCAATGTTTTCATTGCCCAGCAGGGTAGAGGCTTGTTAGGAAGATTGGGCTAGTGACTCTAAATATAGCTTTATTTTGCCTTTCCTTCTCTTTTCCCTCCTGCTATCTTGATGTAGGGTGAATGAATTTGCCACCTCAAAGCTATCTATAAGGCTTCTGGCAAAATAGCCACGATATGGGTTTGTGTATAACTTGAGAAGGAAGTTCCTATTCTGCCCCTTCTTTCTTTGGCCAGTGCTTCTTAAATCACAGTTGTGATGGTTGAACAACTCTGTTGGAATATACTAAGAGCCTCTGAATTGTATACTTAATTGGGTGAATTGTATGGTATGTGAAATATATCTGAAGAAAGCTGATACCAAAAAAGAAAAAAAAAAAAAATCACAGGAAAGAAAAAAGTGGTGCCCAGTTCATGACATAAAACTAAAAAGGAAAATATATGTTCAGTGCCTACTGTGTGCTAGAAACTTACAAATGGATAAATATGAATATCAAAAGCAAAAGTGCACAGCAACCTAAAACAAGATAAACATCGGCTTCTCTTAAAGGTCATAAAAATGCTATTTCAAGATAGTGTTTTTATTTATGTAGGTGTACTGCCAGGATAAAGCTATTTTGTTATTATTATCAAAGTGTAGAGAATACAGTTTTAGGCAGAACAAAACAGAGTTTCTAGGTTTAAAGTGACTTTCTAAATTTTCTAGATTTAAAGTAATTATGGATCAAATTTTTTTTTTTTCTTTTTTTTTTTGAGACAGAGTCTCACTCTGTTGCCCGGGCTAGAGTGCCATGGCATCAGCCTAGCTCACAGCAACCTCAAATTCCTGGGCTCAAGTGATCCTCTTGCCTCAGCCTCCCAAGTAGCTGGGACTACAGGCATGTGCCACCATGCCCGGCTAATTTTTCTATATATATTTTTAGCTGTCCATATAATTTCTTTCTATTTTTAGTAGAGACGGGATCTCGCTCTTGCTCAGGCTGGTCTCAAACTCCTGAGCTCAAACAATCTGCCCGCCTCAGCCTCCCAGAGTGCTAAGATTACAGGCGTGAGCCACCGCACCTAAACTGGATCAATTTTTTCTTATCAATTATAATATTATAAAGTATTCTTAGGGCTTCTGTGAAGTCCTGTCATGCCTGGGCTCATATACTCTGCACACTAGGTAGGCAGTAATGAGACTGCTTTTATAATAACCTATATATACATGAATAAACATTCAAATTAATTCAATTCTTTTAAAGAGTGAGATTAAGAAATGTTAAAATGCACTCATTTTAACATGTTTTCATTGTTTAAAACATTTTTGGCACTATTTGTCTTTTGTAGGCAGGAAAACTAGTGTCAAAACTTTATAAGCACATCTTATCTGTGTGTGTGTATGTGAGTCCATATACAGTATTAATTAGCATCATCACTTGTTTCCAAAGGCCTTTTGTCTGTTTCAAAATCCTCAAAGGAAACAAATTCACCACTGTTGAGAATATGCCAGAGAATGTGCTGAATGGGGCTCCCAGACCTGGTTGGAAGATTGAAGAGCTAGGCTCAGGAATCTGGCAAGGACCTTGGCAGTGGAGGACACTGTCCAGGTCACACCACAAAGCAATCTGGTTCAGGGTGTCCCTACTGACACCATTAGACATTTATCCTCACTGGTACCAATTGGCAATGGAGTCTTGTACCACTTCCTTTACACGCAGTCATCCCAGATGGGAGTGCGCGCGTAAGCCGAGCTTCTGTGCCATGCCAGGCACCAGCGGATGGGGTGTGTGAACCCTTTAGGTAGCAGAACACTGTTTCCCACCAACATTCACAGGATGGAGGATTTCCCCACAATCGTCCACTACAAACGTATTTACACTAAACATTATAGATATTATACATGTATCTTTGGATTCTTTTATTAGTTAAAATGAGCATATGTTACTTTTGTAATTGAAAGACTAGAATACAGAATAATAAGAAGAAAGAGATATTTTTCTTTCAAGTTCCAGGTATAGAGTTAGCACCTGTGCTGTGATATGGGGGACAACCGAGAAGACTGCTACACCCAGCTCTTTGCTCCGCGGTCTCCCAGCAGAGAGGAGGGAGCTTTGACCTTTAGAACATTCCACTTACTGGTGCAATAAGTCTGTCCAATTGAAGTTGGTGGGAGAAAAGAAGGAGAAAGAAATAGCAGTAGAATATGCACACATTCCTTTCTTCCCCCCTCTAATCATCAATGGAGCTGTATTCAGCATTCTTTATCTCCACTTCTGTTTAATCTTTTGTCTGATTTGGAAAGGCAAAACAAGATTTTTTTTTATTGTTAAAAAGTAAAACAAACCAAATTTGGGAAGTCAAATGTTCTGCTCTACTTTGTTAAGAGACTGATGTTCCTAAACTCCCCAGGAACCTTTCCTGGCTGTTGCAACTATTGTTACACAGTTGAAAGCCGAGCTCAGGGAAACTCAGGGGAAACATTTTTCCTCATTTTCTTCTCGAAATAGAGGCAAGAATAAGGCAGGGAAAAATATAAACGGGTAAAGATAGTCCTCGTCACCTTGGAATAATTGGTGATAAAATGCTGGTACATTTTATTTTCATTCTATCAAGTCCTTTTCTAATTGGGTGTCCTTGAAACAGTGGTTCACTGCTCGCTGTTCTCTTCCGTTTTCCTGCTAATGTCCTTGTTGGGGGGCAGGGCAACCCTACCCTGATGAACGATCAAATGTTCAGGCAAGTATATCTTGGTGTTGTAAGCTCATTAGATTTCTTGTCGTTTCTTGCAGTACGCTGGCAAGTGCTGTTTACGGCCCGTTTTTGCAGTGTAGAACCTCTCTTCTGTGAGGGCTGTGGAAGCTCCTTCTTTGATAATTAGTCTCCTGCTTTAGGCAGAGCCATTAAGAACCCTGTATAAGCTGCCAACATGTGCACGTGTACAGCCCTGTGAGCTTCCAGTAACTACCGGTGCAAGTAAAAGTTTGAGATGCTTCTAAAGTCTTACTAACTTATCTTAGGGCAGAGGCTCTCAAACTTTAGGATGAAAAGAATCACCTGGAAGGCTTGCTAAAGTACACATTGCTGGGCTCCACCTGAAGAGTGTCTGATTCATTAAGTCTGGGGTGGAGCCTGAGAATTTGCATGTTTAACAATTCCCAGGTAATGCTGATGTTTGTGGTCATGGGACTGTACTTTGAGATCCACTGCCTTAGAGAGCTTTCCTGGGATTTATATTAAATAGCTCAAATGTGTACATGTACACCCTAAGGAAAATGGAGAAACCAGGGCAGTGGATGATTGAACAATTATTTCTTACACATCAAAGGGTGCATAGCATTGTGGAAGGGCTTTGGGAAATATTTCAGGTAAGTGTGTACGACTCCTGCCACCTAAGATCTTAATAGTAACTATAAGACAGCGTTTTTGTTTTCAAAGTAATTTTAATAATCCCGTAGAGAATGTTATTTAACAAGATTCTTCTCCCTTTGGTGTAAAATATTGATCTGTTTCTTGTTTGATATAAAGATGAAATATTATTTCACACAAGCAGCAAGCAACTATTTTTCAGGGTTTTTTCCCTATAATTTGAGGGAGGGCTATTTATATTTTAAAATAGAAAAGGTGTGGGTTTCAAAAAAACTTTGCAAATATGTTGCAGTAACAAGAATGATTTCACTACTGAAATTCATTTGTAAAAGCAGGCTTTGTTTATATTTTGCATCCTATCTTCTATAAATGGTCAGAGTTGCTTTTACTAAGATCATACACTTCAGTGACTTTAGGACCAGGTGGAGGTTATAAGCAGACCTTTAGACTAAGGCCTAAGAGCTTGGCCTAGGGAGGCAAATAGCTCTTTGTGCCTGTGTCTCAACGGTCAGTTAGGCAAATTATTTATTCTCTGTGAAGAACCGGTCTTAGGCTTTGTTGATCTCACTATTGTGTATTTGTTTTCTATTTCTTTGCTTCGTGTTCCTGTCTTTATTTCCTTCATTCAGTTTTCTTTGACTTAAATTTATTAGTTATCTTTGAACTTTGTGAGATAAATCTAGAGCATAGGTTATCAAAATTATATCTTTTCTAATATATACATATAAGGCTATACATTTTCCTATTAGCACAGCTTTAGGAGCCTCCAATGAATTTTTATGTGCATTATTTTTATTATAATTCAGTTTGAAATGTATTCAATTCTATTGTGATTTCTTGAGCCTATGGGTTATATAGAAATATATTTCTTAATTTGTAAACATATAAGCATTATTTGGTGTCTTTAAGCCTCAGATTCTTTATCTTTAAAATATAATAGAGTTGTTGAGAGGACTAAATGAGCTAAGGTAACCAAAATGCTTGGCACAATGTCTAGCAAACTCAGTGTTCAGTAAATTGTAGCTATTGCTATTGTTTTTTCTTTGCTCCAGGGGTACAAGGTAGAAAACTTAGCCTACCTTCCTGTACAATAGTTTGGGTTGGAAAAAAACTCTAATTTTATTTATAACATATATGAAGCACCCACATTGCTTGTACTTTATAGATTTATCCTATGGAGATTTTTTGACTTATGAATTTAGCCACTGTATTCTTTTTCAAGGTTTACTTTCCTGCTTGTCTTATGTATTGTGAAGGCCATGAGAGAGTTTGATTCTAGTCTTTAAGTAACTTTATATCCTAAAGTCTAAAATAAAAATAAATTTTTACTTTTTAACAATTAAGATGTATCTGTATTCTATACATTTAATTTAATCTTCTTTTAACTCACAGAAGTTTGATAAATTAATGTATTTTAACATTTGTTGTATCTTATAATTGAGGAAATAGAATTATTATGTAATTCAAGAGGTTTCTAGCCTGGTCACATAGGTGAGCAATTCAAATGGTTCTGAGTAATTTCTAGCATTTTTCTTCAGGGCTTTTCTCATCTACGGTTTTCCCAAAGTCAGGGGAGATTCCGCCCACATGGTGGGGCTTGAATTTGTCCCAGTACCACCAACTATGGGGCTTTGTCTGGTTGGAGAAACTTTACTCACAAACCTTTTGAGAGAGATGTATGATAGGGTAACCTGTTTTCTGAGGGTTTTTAAAAAATCAAGTTTTCTCAAAATGTTTAATTGCCATTTGGAAAAAAAAAAAAGTGCCCAGGTGATTATAATGTGCAGCCAGGTTTGAGAGCCACCGAGGGTTGATCTAGGACGTTTCATTTTCTCTTCTTCCACTTCCTTGGCCAGCTTTTCCCCAAAATAACTACCCCACATGTTGACAGAAATTGCTTTTTTTTTTTTTATTTTTTAAAGACAGGATCTTGCTCTGTCACCCTCAGTTGGAGGGTGCGGTGGTGCCATCATAGTTCACTGCAACCTTGAACTACTGGGTTCAATCCATCCTCCTGTCTCAGCCTGCTGAGTAGCTGGGACTACAGGTGTGTGCCACCATGCCTGGCTAATTTTTGTATTTTTTGTAGAGTTGGGATCTCACCATGTTACCCAGGCTGGTCTTAAACTCCTGGGCTCAAGTGATCCTCCCACCTTGGCTTCCCAAAGTGCTGGGATTACAGGTGTGAGCCACCGTGCCTGGCCAAGAAATTGCTTTTTATTTCACACTCAGAGATAAAGATTAAATTGTAAAAACTCCTAGGAATTACTCAAAAAATGAAACATAGAATTACCATATGAACCAGCAATTCTACCCCCACGTATGTAACCAAATGAACTGAAAACAGATGTTCAAACAAAAACTTATACATGAAATGTTTATAACAGCATTATTCACAATAGCCAAAATGTGTAAACAACTCAAATGCCCATCAATGAATAAATGGATAAACGGAATATGGTATATCTATACAGTGGACTATCATTCAACCACAAAAGGAACAAAGTACTCATACATGCTACAACATGAATGAACCTTGGAAAGATAATATTAAGTGAAAGAAACCAGACACAAAAGGTCACATATTATGTAATTCCATTTATAAGAAATGTCCAGAATGGGTAAATCCGAAGAGACAGAAAGAAGATTAGTGGTTGATTAAGGCTGGAGGAGGGAGAGTGAGAATTGTTTAATGGGTACAGAGTTTTCTTCTGGAGTGATGAAAATGTTTTGGAGCTAGAGAAAGGTGATGCTCGCATAACATTGTGAATGTACTGGAAATCCTGCCTAGAGATGCCTTTGACTACTAATGTAATATTTTCATTTACCACCAAGAAAAAAAATCCAGAAAAACCCTGGGAGAGGCAAATAATGGGTTAGAGAAGGATTTATCTGAAATTACTGAAGCTTTAGTAAGAGGGTCACTCATTTGCATGGTCCCACATTAAGTTCCTGCATGGGACCCTTGCTATGTTTTTGAAACTACGGCACTTCATCTATTAAATCTACTAGAGTTGTGAAGATTGATTGAGTTTCCTAGATTTCATAAAACTTACCAAAATAATATATTTTAATTGCAACCAGTTAATGCTGCTCTCTCTTTCTACCCTGACTTCTAGGTCATACTTCCCTTTGGATTATGACAGAGAATTGGGCACAGGCATTTTTGGAATCTAGCTGATGGGAGGTTGAATTAGACATGTATTTAGTTTGGGTTATGTGTGAGACATTTATGTTGTAGTATAACTTATTGTGGTAGACTGTGTAGTTGCTTCCAAAGATACCCAGGTCCTAATCCCCGGAGCCTGTGAATGTTGCCTTATATGGCAAAAGAGCCCGCAGATAGGATTAAGTTAAACATCTTGAGATGGTAAGATCATCCTAAATTATCCAGATGAGTCCTACAACAAATCACAAGTATCCTTGTAAGAGTGAGGCATGACACGAAAAGAAGGCAAAATAAGCACTGAAGTAAGATGCTATACTTCTGGCTTTGAAGATGGAGGAAGGGTCCACCAGCCATGGAATGCTAGAAAAGGCAATGGAACAGATTTTCCTCCAGAGCCTCTGGAGGGAGTATAGACCTGCTGACATCTTGATTTTGGCCTAGTGAAACTGATCTCATACTTCTGACCTCCAAAACTGTAAGACATAATAATGTGTGTTATTTCAAACCACTAAGTGTGTGGTAATTTGTAATAGCAGCCATTGGAGACTAATAGAGATAGCTAAGTTCCTGCTAGTTATGAGATACTGGAATGGTTTCCAGTCATATGCCTATTGCCCACTGTGTCAACCCACCAGTGGAGTAGCAGGAAGGGGGAGAGCCAGCTTGTTAGCATGATACAAATATGTCACATGGAGTCTAGTACCGGAACCACGTGTGCAGTGCAGTGCAGTGAGGTTTGAAATGTAGACAGCCAGAAGTCAGTTTGGGGAAAACAATTCCAATTTCCAAACTTGCAAAAGTGTTTTCATTGATTCCTACTTAAGTTGGAAATTCTTTCCTATCAGCAATATGTTCAATAATGCCTCATATCAGTTATAAATGCACCATACTTTTTTCTCCTTTTTGATGAGAAATGTACAAAATAAAATTTATCAGAATTTCCATGAAGGGCCCAAACATGTTGCCATAATACAAACTGTGTGTGTGGGGGGGGGGGCAGGGGTGTGAGAGAGAGAGAGAGAGAAGTCATGGGTCTTATGCTTACCCTACGTATTGGATTGTATTTTAGCATTTCAGAAGCACCTTGTCCTGCTAAAATCATGCAGATACGGATGAAATGGCACACACTATTGCCAGCAATGCAGTAAGGCAGCCAGAAGAAGAAAGTGTACGAGTGACCCAACTTCTAACACTCGTCAATAAGTCAATGTGTGCAGTATGAGTTGTTATAAGAGTATTTAAGGGTAAGTAATATGAGTAAGTGTATAGCTTTATACAATGAAGCAGCACTTTAAAATATGTCTGAATTGCTCTTGGGTAGGGGTTTACACACTATGACCTGAGGCCCAGTACAGCCTGCCACCTTATTTGTAAACAAATTTTACTGGAACATAGTCACGACCATTTATTTACATATTAACTACGGCTGTTTATGTGGTATAAAAGCGGAGTCCAGTAGTTGAGCAAAAGACTGTAAGGTCCCCAATGCCAAAAGTATTTACTATCTGATCCTTCACAGAAGAGGTTGCTAACTCCTACTCCCATGTATGCCTTGATTGCAGATTAACTATATCTTATATAAATTATATATGGTATATTACATATTAATTATATATTATATACATTATTAGAGAATTATTCACTATACTAAAATACAGATACAAAAGAAGTATCCCTTCTTTGGGGAAACCAAAAACAAAAATGGAAATAAAGAAGGCTAACAAAAGCTCTAAAATGTCAAAAACTCTCTTACTGTGTGACAATATAAACGAAAAACTGATGTTCAAATTCATGAAGATAAGGGAAAGAATCAAGGTAACCGAGAACTGTAGTTAATGAAAATGAGGATGGCAGACATAAAGATGCTTATGAGAACCAGGACCCTCTCAAACAGGAAGTGAAAAAGGAGAAGGAAGATGAAATGACAGTGAAGAAAAATTTAATTTATACAGTCAACAGAAGGGGTATGAAGGTCAACAATGGCTACAGTTCTAGCAGGTCATTTATTTTGATAAGTACTGTCATCTTTTGTTATGACTTGTTATGAGCCATATTTCATTCAACAGTGTTTAATGACTTCTTTCAGAATCATGACCCCATAATATTTACCAAGAATCAAACAACTTACAATGAACAAAAGAGACACTTCTTAATTAGATTTTTTTGACAAAAAACCTTCCCAAAAACATTATCATATGACAAGGCAACCAAAGAGTATTCAGCTAACACAGTAGGAATAAAGTATTCTAGAAATGTGTCAGGCTGCTGGTTAACACAAATATTTTATTTTTTTCTGGATTTTGTAACATTTGTGGTCTTTATCACCTTTTAAAAGATTGTACTTTTTTGGAATTTTAAAAATTTTAAATAAATATTTACTTTGTATCTAATATTCTTTACCTGTATCAAATATTTGATATGTGCTTTCATAGTCATTTTATATCAATTTATATATTATAATTTTATTCACTTTATATTAACTTTTATAGTATTCTGATAAATACTAAATCCCTGGTTTCCCTTTTATTTTGTAGATAGGGGATATTAATTCACTGAATACCTGACCATTTTACATACTTAGTAAATAAAATAAATAGTGAAATTTGAGGGACTAAAATTAAGTTTTAAAAATCCTTGAAGGAGCTACATCTAGCTTTCAATTCATTCAAATAAACAAAAATTGCTTAAGCAATTTTTAAAGCCTTGATAAAATGTCATCAACATGATTTAAATGTGAGATTAGCTAATGTAAGTAGCAATTAGAAGTAGATTTAGCTTGTACATTTGGACTTATAATGGAAAACTCTTCTGGGGACTCTTTTATTGAACGCCAAGAAAAATAAGAGAAAGAAAAAGGAGTTGCCGTTTTCTGTATTTTTCCTGAGGAGCAATGCTTTGCAATATCCTCAGGGAGAAAAAGAATAGATGAGTAATATGAAGGAAAACTATATAAAGGATTTAATTATTTCAAAATTACCTGGTTTTTTTTTTCAGCCAGGCGTAACTAGAGGAGTCTTTATTAAAAAAAAAAAAAGGGAATGGTGGAATGGTTGTTATTCTTAAGGAAAATGGCAATAAATATAGTTAATAACTGTAATAAATAATTTTGTAGCCTCATTCAAAGGTTCGCATTCTGAAGAGTCAGATTTTTTTTTTTTTTAATTCCTATCTGGCCTCTGATTTTCTATTTGTCCAGTTCCCTAAAAAATGGTAGCATCAGTAATCTCTGAAGGACAGTGTTCCTAGGCATATTTGATGGCTGTCGAGGCCATTGTAATTTTAGCATTCAACATGAAAAATTTACTTCCATTTGCAAAATTTGCTTAGATATCACCCATATTTACCTTTATTCCTATAACTTATGAAAGAATATTAACATTTGCATTAGCAGAATGTCAGACTCACAGAATGTTCAATCCACAAAGGTGCTCGGAGACTGTCGGCTTCAAGGAGAGAGGCCCAGAAAGGTGAGGGCGCCTTCCAAAACTCTAGCCCCTGTTTCTAGCAATGGGACCAGAAAGACAGCCTTTGGCATTTCTCAGCACACTTTCCCGCTATTATGTCTCATGAGCTTGTCTTTAATGTTGATTTAGAATTGTTCCACATTAAGTCACTTTCACCAAGATGGATCCTTCAGACAGTCTGATAGAACAGTCTATTTGTAAGACATCTGAGAAAAACCATCCACTATCCTCTCAGATGTTTCCCAAAATGATTCTAATTAAAAGCAAATAAAAATGGGCTGGTCGAGTGCAGTGGTGTTTACAACTAATTGATCACAACCAGTTACAGATTCCTTTGCTCCTTCTCCACTCCCACTGCTTCACTGGACTAGCTTAAAAAATAAATAAATAAAAGCAAATAAAAAGGAAACAGAAAGAAAAAGCCAGATACACTTTTTAAAATAAAGATTTTGTGATTCATTGGGTTTAATTCTTGGTTTTATTTTAGCATCACTTTACTACATTTTATGAACTAGAGAGGCAAAACTAAAGCCCCTTTTAAAAGGCAATTTAAAAAACAGCACTGAGATCAAATTCACATACATTTTAATCTATTTAAAGTGTACACTTCACTCATTTAAGTATATTCACAGAGTTGTGTGAAAATCACTACAATCTAATCCTAGAACATGTTCATCACCCCCATAAGAAACCCCATGTCCCTTAGCAGTCACTCCGCTTTCCTGCCAGCTCCCCCCTGCCCTACCTAACCCCCAGCCCGAGGCAACCACTAATCAACTTTCCATCCTCATAGATTTGTCTGTTCTAGACATTTTCTATAAACGGAATCATACAATATGTGGTCTTTGACTCACTCTGGTTTCTTTCACTTGGCATAAGGCTTTCCAGATTTGTCATGTTGTAGCATATATAAGTGCTTTGTTACCTTTTATGGCTGAATAATATTCTATTGTATGCATATATGACATTTTATTTATCCATTCATCACCAGATAAATGTTTGGATGGTTTCCACTTTTTGGCTATTATGAATAATGCTGCTATGAATATTTGTGAACAAGTTTTTGTGTGGCGTATGTTTTCATTTCTCTTGGGTATGTATCTAGAAGCAGAATTGCTGGGTTACAGGGTAACTTTATGTTTAACATTTTGAGGAATTCCCAGATTGTTTTTAAAGTGACTGCACCATTTAGAATCTTACCAGTAGGGTATGAAGGTTTCAATTTCTCTATTACCTTGTAAAAGGCAAATTTTACAGTTATAATTGTTTGGTAAAAATTCATTGAACAATTATTTTTTGAGCATCTACTTTGGGAAAGGTCCGTTTGAGGTGCTGTCTTTTTTTTAATACTGTCAGTTCATTTGTGGAAACATTTAGAAGTTTTCTAAATGGAATTTTTAAAAAGTTATTTAACCTTTTATTGATGTGTAATATTTGTACATATTTAGGGGGCCCATGTGATATTTTGATACATGCATGAAGTGTATAATGATCGTATCAGGGTAATTAGTATATTCATCACCTCAAGCATTTATCATTTCTTTGTGTTGGGAGCATTTCAAATCTTCTCTTCCAGCTATTTTGAAATATATTAATATACTGTTCTTACCTATAGTCACCTTACTGTACTGTTGAACACTGGAACTTATTCCCGCCATCTACCTGTATGTTTGTACCCATTACCCAACATCTCCTCATCCCCTGCCTCTTTCCTAGCTTCTAATAACCATCATTCTACTCTCTACCTCCATGAGATCAGCTTTTATAGCTCTCGCATAGGAGTGAGAACATGTGATATTTGTCTTTCTGTGCCTGGCTTATTTCACTTATCATAATGACCTGCAGTTCCATCCATGTTGTTGCAATTAACAGGATTTCATTCTTTTTTATGGCCAAATAAAAATACACATATTCCATTGTGTATATATACCACTTTTTCTATTCTACCACTGCCATTCATCCATTGGCAGACAGGTTGATTGCATAACTTGGCTATTGTGAATAGCGCTGCAGTAGACATAGGGGTACAGGTATCCCTTTCATATGCTGATTTCATTTCCTATGGATAAACACTCAATAGTAGAATTGCTGAATCATATGGCAGTTCTATTTTTAGTTTTTTTGAGAAACCTCCATACTATTTTCCATAGTGGCAGTGCTAATTTACATTCCTACCTACAGTGTATGAGAGTTCTATTTCCTCAGCAACCTCACCAACATCTGTTATTTTTTGTCTTTTTAATAATAGCCACTCTAACTGTGGTGAGATGATGTCTATCTCATTGTGGTTTTAATTTGCATTTCCCTAATGATTAATGACGAGCATTTTTTCTTATATCTGTTGGCCATTTGTATGTCTTCTTTTCAGAAATGTCTTTTCATGTCCTTTGCCCACTTTTTTAATGGGATCATTTGCTTTTTTTTTTTTTTTTTCCTGCTGTTAAGTTATTTGAGTTCATTTTATATTCTGGATGTTAGTCCCTTTTTGGATGAATAGTTTGCAAATATTTTCTGCTAATCTATAGCTTTTATCTTCACTTGTTGATTATTCCTTTGCTATGCATAAGCTTCTAGTTTAATATAGTCATATTTATCTATTTTTGTTTTTGTTGCCTGTGCTTTTAAGGTCTTAGCCGTAAAATCCTTTTCCAAACTAATGGTCTGAAGCATTTCCCTCACTTGTTCTTCTAGTAATTTTATAGTTTTGGGTCTTACATGTAAGTCTTTAAACCATTTTGAGTTGATTTTTGTAAATGGTGAGAGATAGGGGTCTAGTTTCATTCTTCTGAATATGGATATCCAATTTTCCCAGCACCATTTGTTACAGAAACCCTCTTTTCATCAATATGTATGTTCTTGGAACCTTTGTCAAAAATCAATTGGCTGTAAATATGTGGATTAATTTCTGTGTTCACTGGTTTCTTTAATTTCTATGTGTCTGTTTTTATGCCAGTACCATGCTGTTTTGGTTACTATAGCTTTCTAGTATATTTTAAAATCTGGTAGTGTGCTGCCTCCAGCTTTGTTCTTTTTGCTCAGGATTGTGTTAGCTACTTGGGGTCTTTTGTGGTTCCATATGAATTTCAGGATTGTTTTTCTATTTTTGTGAAGAATGTCATCGGTATTTTGATAGGGATTGCATTGAATCTGTAGATAGCTTCAGGTATTATGGTCATTTTAATAATATTAATTCTTCTGATCCATGAGAATGGGATGTCTTTCCATTTGTATTCTCTTCAGTTTCATTCATCAGTGTTTTGTAGTTTTCCTTGTAGAGAACCTTTACCTCCTTGGTTAAATTTATCCCTAGGTATGTTTTTGTAGCTATTATAAATGAAATTGCCTTCTTGATTTCTTTTTCAGCTGGTTTATTGTTCATGTATAGAAATGTTACTTATTTTTGCATATTGATTGTGTATTCTGCAACTCCACTGAATTTGTTTATAAGTTCTAAGTTTTTGGTGGAGTCTTTAGGTTTTTCTATATATAAGATCACGTCATTTGTAAGGAGGGACAATTTGACTTCTGCCTTTCTAATTAGCATGCCCTTTATTTCTTTCTCTTGCCTAATTGCTTTGGCTAGGACTTCCAGTACTATGTTGAATAAGAGTAGTAAGAGTTAACATCCTTGTCTTGTTTCAGTTCATAGGGGAAAAGTGTTCATCTTTTTTCTGTTCAGCATAATGTTAGCTGTGGATTTGTCACATATGGTCTTTATTATGTTGAGGTACTTTCCTTCTATACCTAATTTTTTAAGAGTTTTTATCATGAAGGGATGTTGAATTTTATCAAATGCATTTTCTGCATCTATTGAGATGATCATATGGTTTTTGTCCTTCATTCTATTGATGTGATATATGATGTTTATTGATTTGTGTATATTGAAACCATCCTTACATTCCTGATATAAATCCCATTTGATCATGGTGTATTATCTTTTTGATATGTTGTTGGATTTGGTTTGCTAGTATTTTGTTGAGGCTTTTTGCATCTATGTTCATCACGGATACTGGCCTATTGTTTCTTTCTTTATTGTTTCCTTTTCTGTTTTGGTATCAAGGTTATGCTGACCTCATAGAATGAGTTAGGAAGAATTCTTTTCTATTCAATTGTTTGCAAATAGTTTGAGAAGAATTGGTATTAATTTTTCTGTAAAGGTTCAGTGGAATTCAATGGTGAAGCCATGTGGTCCTGGACTTTTCTTTGTTGGGAGACCTTTTATTACTGATTCAATCTTGTTACTTGTTTTTGGTCTGCTCAGGTTCTCTGTTTCTTCTTGGTTCAATCTTGGTAGGGTGTATTTGTCCAGGAATTTATCCATTTCCTTTAGGTTTTTGAATTTGTTGGTATATAGTTATTTATAGTAGCCTCTGTGTATTTCTGTGGTATTTGTGTGATGTCTCCTTGTTCATTTCTGATTTTATTTATTTGGGTCTTCTCTGTTTTATTCTCAAACTAATGATGTTGATTTTGTTTATATTTTCAACTAACCCACTTTTCATTTTGTTGATCCTTTGTATTACTTTTTAGTCTCTATTTTTTTAAAGTTCTACTCTGATATTTATTATTTTTTTCCTTATACTAACTTTGAGTTTGGTTTGTTCTTGCTTTTCTAGTTTCTTGGGTGCATCATTAGATTGTTTATTTGAAATCTTTCTAGTTTTTGATGTAGGCATTTGTTGCTATAAAATTCCCTCTTAGCATTGCTTTTACTGTATCCCATAGGTTTTGGTATGTTGTGTTTCTATTTTTATTTGTATCAAAATTTTTTTTATTTCATTCATTGACCCAGTGGTCATTCAAGAGCATCTTGTTTAATTTCCATGTATTTTTACAGTTTTCAAAATTTCTCTTATTGATTTCTGCTTTGTGATCTAAGAAGATATTTGATACGATTTTGATTTTTAAAAATTTGTTGAGTCTTGTTGTGTGGACTAACATATGGTCTATCCTGGCAAATGTTTCATGTGCTGTTGAGAAAAATGTGTCTTCCACAGCTGTTAGACAAAATGTTCTGTAAATGTCTGTTAGGTCCATTTGATCTAAAGTGCAGTTTAAACCCAATATTTCGTTGTTGAATTGCTGTCTAGATGATCTGTCCAGTGATGAAAGTGGGATGTTAAAGTCTCCAACTATTGTTGTATTTGGAGTCTTTATCTCCCTTTAGATCTAATAATACTTGCTTTACATATCTGGGTGCTCCAGTGTTGGGTGCATATATACATTTAGATTGTTATATCTTCTTGCTAAATTGATCTCTTTATCATTATATAATGACATTCTTTGCCTCTTTTTCCTGTTTTTGACTTAAAGTCTGTTTTATCTGATATAAGTGTAGCTACTCCTGTTTGCTGCTGGTTTCCATTTGCATGGAACTTTTTTTTCAGCTCTTTGCTTTCAGTCTATGTGTCTCTTTTCAGATGAAGTCAGTTTCTTCACTTACTTCAGCATATAGTTGGATCATGATTTTTTTTATCCAGTCAGCCAATCTGTATCTCTTAAGTGGGGAATTCAATTTATTTACTTTCAAGGTTATTATTGATAGATGAGGACTTACTCCTGTCATTTTGTTAATTGTTTTATGGGTGTTGTGTATACGCTTTGTTCTTTTCTTTCTCTCTTATTGTTTCTTATGTAGTTTGGTGGTTTTTTGTAGTGGGAACATGAATCCTCTCTCTCTCTCTCTCTTGTGCATCTGTTCTACCAGTAAGTTTTATACTTTTGTGTGTTTTCATGATGGTAGATATCCTTTCACTGCCAGATGTAGGACTCCCTTAAGTATTTTTTGTAGGACCCATCTAGTGGTGATGAATTCCCTCAGTTTTTGTTTGTCTGGGAAAGACTACTTCTCCTTCATGTTTTAAGGGTAGCTTTGCTGGGTATAGTATACTTGATGGACAGTTTTTTCTTCTAACACTTTCAATATATCATCCTATTCTCTCCTGGCCTATAAAGTTCCTACTGATAAACCTGTTATTAGTATGAGGGGAGTTCCCTTATATGTGACTTGATGCTCTTCTCTTGCTGTTTTTAGAATCGTCTCTTCATATTTAATTTTTGACAGTTTGATTATATGTGTATTGGAGAAGATCTTTTTGGGCTGAATCTCTTTGGAAATGTTTGAGCTTCCTGTATCTATCTGAATGTCTATATCTCTTGTAAAACTTGGGGTGTTTTCAGCTATTATTTTGTTAGTTTTTCCTATGCTTTTGCCTATTTCTTCTCCTTCTAGGCTACCCCAAATTTTAATATTTGATCTCTTTATAGTGTCCCACGTGTCTTGTAGGCTTTCTTTACTATTTACTTATTTTTTTGTCTTACTGGTTTATTGTAAAAAAAACCTATCTTCAAGTTCAGAAATTCATTTTTCTGCTTAATCTAGTCTAATGTTGAAACTCTTGGTTGTATTTTTTAATTACATTCATTGAATTCTTCAGTTCCAGGATTTCTCTTTGGTTCTTTTTTTATGATATCTATCTCTTTCTTGAATTTCTTATTCAGGTTGTGAATTGTTTTTCTGATTGCTTTGTATTGTTTATCTGTGTTCTGAGCTTCTCAATATCATTATTTTGAATTCTTTTTGGGTATTTTGTAGATTTCCTTTTTGTTGGAATCTGTTGCTGGAGAATTATTGCGTTCCTTTGGAGGTGCCATGTTTCCTTGCTTTATCATGTTTCTTATGTCTTTCTGTTGATATCTGCACATCTGATGTAACAATGATTTCTTCCAATTTTATGGATTGGCTTTTGTAGGGAAAGACTTTCCTGTCTATAGTGTTGAATGGGTAGGGCGCTTTGGCTTTGATTTTGGATGTGTGTCGTTGTATAGTCTCCATATGATTTTTTGGCTGTAACCAGTATCAGTAGTGTCTGTAAATTCCTTGGTGACTTACACTGTGGTTGTTAGTGGAAACTGTGGTGAGGCTTTTCTGGGGATGGGATAGCAGTTGGGCCAGTCCTCAGGCCCCAGGTATGGCAGTGGTGGGACAAGTGTGGTCCTTGGGCTACTGAGTGGTGTACATGGGTAGCAGGCTGGGCAGGTCAATGCTTGGTCCTCCAGGCAGTGGCATTGGTGGGCTGGGAAGATGGGCAGGTCCTCAAGACCCTGGGAAGCATGTATGGCTTCAGCAATGATGGTAGCAGTGGCAGGCCAGCCCTTAAACTCCCAGAGCACATGCACAGGTGCCAGCAGTGGCAGTGGCAAGCTGGGTGGGCCAGTCCCCAGGTTCCCAGGTGATGTGTACAGATGGGTGTTGGTGGTGATGGTGGTGGCAGGCGGGGTGGACTTCTTGTCTGGTCCCTAGGAGAAGTGTGTGGGTGCCAGCAGTAGTGGGTGGGGCAGGTCGATCCCCAGGCCCCAGATGATTTGTGCAGATGCTGGAAGGCTGGGAAGGTTTGTCCTCAGGCCCTTGGGAGGGGTGTGCAGACAGCAATCATGGAAGGCTGGGCAGGGCAATTTCCAGGCCTCCAGATGATGCATGTGGTCTCTGGCGTAGGCAGTGCCAGGTGACATGGGCCTGTTCTCAGGCCCTTGATGATGCATGCAGGTGAAGGCTATGGCAGGCAGGGTAAAGGGGATTCTTTTCTGAAGGGACCTATATCAGTCGGTGTCCAGTGAGGAGACAGAAATCACAACAACTTGAAGAGGGAAAATTTAATATAAAGAATTATTAACTAATAAAATGTGATTAACAACAAAAGAGGTAAATTAAACATCAAAGAAGCCAAGAATAGCAAATATAGGGAGAAGCTACTAAATCTAGGGCTGCAGGAGAATATTCAAGGAAGAAACAAATATGGAAAGGGTCTTTCTTCCCTCAGATCTTGTTGGAGAGGGAGGGTCTGGGGCCCACTGGGTAGTAGAGAAGTTCCTTGAGGTGCTGCAGGCTAGGGCTGGTGAGCAGGGAACTGTCTGTTGGGGTGACAGTGGGCCAGAACTGTGGGCAAGGAAGTGCCTATTAGGGGGTTGGCAAAACCCACTGGAAGGTGTTCACCACTGGGTCTCATGCATACCACTGGCAAGGAAGCTCCCTGCTAGGGACACAGTAAAACTCACTAGGAAGCCCTCACTAGGTGCTGGTGAAACTCCCTGGTGGATGGGTTCTCCCACACACCACTGGTGGCGTGTCAGAGGAGTAAGAAGAACCAGGAAGAATCAAGAAGGAATGCACCTTCCTCTGCTATGTCTTGTTGTGTCCTTCCTGTACTTTATCAATGAAACATGTTTCCCTGGCTGGCAAAAGATTCAGATTAGTATCACAAAGCAGGGGGAAGAGGGGTGCATTTGGAGCTAAGAGGCAGTATGTTGATAAGTGACACAGTCAACTCCTTTGGCTACTTGGCTTCCACATGCATCCTTGTACACACATTTGAACTTTGGTACAACACAAAGCCAACCCTATTCTTCATAGAAGTGCAAGCTTCTCTTCCCTTCCCCCCACTAAGGAGACGCACAATTTCAGCAGTCATTATATCCTCAGCTGGATGTCTTAAATATCCTTCAAATTCAGTCATAGTCTGAATAGTCTCTTACCTAAAGGCTAACCTGTAGAGTTGATACTCAATAACTTAAATATAAAATAATAATGAGAAGGGGAGAAAAAATGTTAATATATGTAAAAACATTCACATACATAATATACAAAGAGGAAATATGCAAAACTACTACAGTTCTCATTACAATAATTGATCAAGAGGCCATAGTGGCTATCTAAGGCTTCCTTCTTCTGCAGCCAATTCCATATTTCCATTGCCCTTAGATGGTCAGGGTTCTATATCTGGTGGAGTGATCCAAATTTTCATTTCTAAAGGGTTCTGAGTCCTCAATAATCCTGCTCCTCCCTTTTTTGATTCCTGTAGTTTTCTATTAACCTTTAATATTTGAATTCCCAGAGGATCTCCTTCATTCCATAGTTCTTTCCTCCACCATGTAGCAGCAACTCAATTTCCTCCAGTAACCAGGATCAACCATTCCAGCCCATAGAATTACCCCTTTTTCTGTTTGTAGGTTCAGTGGCAAAAGGAGTCTAAAAAGGCTGGATGGCATTCTCATCTTACAATTCAATGGAACCATTGTTAGGTCCCTTGGTGGAAGCATTGCCCCCTCGAGAATTTAGACCTCCAAACCAGCAGAGTTCAAAGTTGCTGCAATGGGAAGCAAAAACTCTGCAAATGGATTGTTATTTATATAGCTAGAAGAGCCACTTTCACTTTTACCCTTTGATTCCCAGATTCATGTATTCTGGGTATAGGGGAGATAGCACCATATGATAGTCTCTGATTCAAGGCATATACTTCATCTCATAAAACAGAAACCCATCTTTTCAGAGTATAGTCTCCTAACTGGTCTTGTAACTGAGTCTTCAGTAGCCCACTCAATATTTCAATCACCCCAGTTGTTTCTCAGTGATAGGATATGTGATAAAATCAGTTAATTAGTTGGACATAAGCCCATTGCTGTATTTACTTTGTTGTGAAACCAACACCTTGATCAGAAGCAATGCTGTGTGAAATATCATGCTGATAGATAAGCCATTATTTGAGTCCATGAATAGTGGTTCTGACAGAAGCATTATGGGCAGGAAGATTAATCCATATCCAGGGTGTATGTCTAGAACAGTGAGGACAAATCTCCACCCCTCTGTAATGGAAGAGGTCCAATGTAATCAAACTGCTACCAGGTGGCTGGCTGGCTCTCTGGGTAAATGTTGCCATATCAGGAGCTCAATGTTTGTCTCTGTTGTTGGCAGATTAGAAAATCAACAGTAGTGGTAGCCAGGTCAGCCTTAGTAAGAAGTCCATATTGTTGAGCCCATGCATAGCCTCTACCCCAACACCCTGGCCACTTTGCTCATGGGTTCATTGCTTAAGCACTGAGGTAGCTGGGGGAAGAGTCTGACTAACATCTGGGAAGCATGACTGTAAAGACTTTTAAGAGCCTCTTCTATAGTGGATGCCCTTTGGGAAGTGGTTACATGCAACATAAATATCTCCACACTGCTCATTCTGACAAGTTCATCCACATAGTTTTCCCCAACTTTGTGGCAATTCAAGCCAGGTAAGTTTGGCCACCGGATCTAGAGTTTTTTCTGTTAGATCCTCTTTTCAGATCACTGGTGCCATTATGGTGAATGTATCCATTTTGTCATTGGTGGTTAATTGCTGCCCTATGGCTTCTGTTCCTCAAGAATCCAATGATACATTGAAATCAGGGGTCTCATCTCAACGGCAGCATCTTCCATGGTCATACTTGGCCAACAAACAAAATGAGCAAACACACGGATACAGGTGTTCCACCCAATGATGTATTTATCAATGCATTACTAAAGGAAGTATATTATGGGCCTTTTGGGGGGAATTAATTGTGAGGTAGGTGTGCAGGTCATACATAATCAATCTTCTCCAACATTCCTGTCCTCCTAAGCTTTTGTATTCCCCGGCATTTCAGCTTCATTAAACATAGGCCACTGCTGAGACTAAGTTTCAGTCAACCAACCACCACACAAGCTGTTAGAGCCACTTCTAGTTGCACAAGCTAACATATTAAATCCAGATTCTGTAGTAATTATACCCATATCAATGAATTTGGCCCAATCTAATGTTGTATTCCATCCTTCTTATTCTAGCACCCATAGAATCTATTCCACACACATTCCCCAGGTTTCTGCCAATATAGTTAGCAAATTCTTGCAATTCTTTTGGTGAATAAGCTATTTCTTTCTGTGTTATAATATGCACCTGACTCCCTGGAGCATGCTAAGAGTTAATCCTGGTTATGGGTCCAGTGGCAATAAGGGTGGGTCTTGGCAAGAATGAGTATCCCCTTTTCAAATCATCTTCCCTACATGATATTATTATAGGGGTTTCAGGAAAGGCTAGTGTTCTCAGACAAAGGAGGACAAGCTATTTCCATTTAAATACATCCAGATGTCCACATTTTAGGGCTCCATTCTCTCCAAATCTGTGCCCTCATTTTCACATGAGAAACTTGGTGAGACTGTGAATTAAACTGATGTTAAAAATTCAGCAACCACATTATTAAATTTTGTGTTTGATTTTTAGCGGTATTTTTTTTTTAAGTAAAATTACTTATTTTAAATGAATAAAAGAAATATTTTTTGTAATATCAGAACTATTGTATCAGTGGCTACAATAAATGAGAACTCTTTTTAGGATTATGAGGAAAATGATCTGGTTCTCAGACGGTGACTAGAGCAGAGTTTAAAGGGTATGAGCTTTTCCTTTTCTTTCTGCAGGTACTCAAAGACACTCAGAAAAAATCCATCCTACCCATAGTCCTTGTAATCATCATGACTGCCATAATGGTCAGGTACAGTAACCACTTGGGCTCCCAAAACATTTACTGCAATCAGAAATTCATCACAATCGATTACCGGTAATGGCTTAACTAATTGTGTTGCCAATGCACGTCATGGATTACTAGCATCATTTCATGGCTAATTTTCCATGTCAACTTGTCTAGGCAATAGTACCCAGTGATTTAATCAAATGTAAATCTAGGTGTTGCTCTGAAGGTATTTTGTATATGTGGTTAATGTCTACAATCAGTTGACCATAAGAAAAAAGATTAACCTCAATAACGTAGGTGGGCCTAATCCAATCAGTTGAAGGACTTGGGAGAAAAATCTGAGGTTTCCCAAAGAAGAGGCAATTCTGGCTCAAGACTGTAACATGGAAATCTTGCCTGTGTTTCCAGTCTGTGTTACGGATTTCAGACCCAAAACTGTGACTTCAACTCTTGCCTGAGTTTCCAGCCTGCTGGCATGCCCTACAGACTTCAAACTTGCCAGCCCCCACAATTGTGTGAGCCAATTCCTTAAAAATAAACCTCTGATGATCGTTACCAGAGGTTGAGAAGGGTTGGGGGTGGGGGATACAGGGAGGTTGGTCAATGGGTACAATCATACAGTTAGATAGAAGGAATATGTTCTAGTTTTTTTTTTTTTTTTTGAGACAGAGTCTCACTCTGTTGCCCAGGCTAGAGTGAGTGCCGTGGCGTCAGCCTAGCTCACAGCAACCTCAAACTCCTGAGCTCAAGCGATCCTCCTGTCTCAGCCTCCCGAGTAGCTGGGACTACAGGCATGCGCCACCATGCCCGGCTAATTTTTTCTATATATATTTTTAGCTGTCCATATAATTTCTTTCTATTTTTGGTAGAGATGGGGTCTCGCTCTTGCTCAGGCTGGTCTCGAACTCCTGAGCTCAAACGATCCGCCCACCTCGGCCTCCCAGAGTGCTAGGATTACAGGCGTGAGCCACCGCGCCCGGCCGGAATATGTTCTAGTTTTGATAGCACAGTAGGGTGACTGTGGTTAACACCAAAATACCATATATTTCAAAATAGCTAAAAGAGAAGATTTGAAGTATTCCCAACATAATGAAATTATACATGTTCTAGAGAATGGATATCCTAAATATCTTGACTTGACCATTACACATTATATGCATGCATCAATATAGCACATGTACCTCATAAATATTTTTATTATATATCGATAAAAACATTTAAAAATAAACCTCTGTCTGTACAAACACACACACACATACACCTATATATATACAAATATGTATCCTATTGATTCTGTGGAGAACCCTGACTGATATAGATCCCATTTTCCACTGGCAAGGAGATCCACACTCTGCTCAACTCCAAGGGTACAATCAAAATAATCCCATAATCCCGTGTTTCATGTTTCAGGGATACCAATTTTTTACCAGTCAGGAGCTACAAACCACATCTGTAAGATGACCAGGGAAATGTCATAGAAAGAGACATTAACTAAGAAAAAGTGATTATTAAAAAAGGGCATTTGTTTTTCCATTCTTGTGATACTTCACTTAGGAGGATGGGCTCCAGCTCCATCCAAGTTAATAGAAGAGGTATTAATTCACCATTTATTTATGGCTGAGTAGTACTCCATGGTATAAATATACCACATTTTATTAATCCACTCAAGTATTGATGGGCACTTGGGTTATTTCTACATCTTTGCAATTGTGAATTGTGCTGCTATAAACATTCAAGTGCAGATGTCTTTTTTATAGAATGTCTTTTGTTCCTTTGGGTAGATGCTGAGTAATGGGATTTCTGGATCAAATGGTAGTTCTACTTGTAGCTCTCTGAGATATCTCCATATTGCTTTCCATAGAGGTTATACTAGTTTGCAGTCCCACCATCAGCATATGAGTCTTCCTATCTTTCTGCATCCATGCCAACATTTATTGTTTTGGGGCTTTTTGATAAAGGCCATTCTCACTGGAGATCAGTGATATCTCATTGTGGTTTTGATTTGCATTTTCCTGATGATTAGAGATGTTGAGCATTTTTTCATATGTTTGTTGGCCATTGGTCTGTTGTCTTTTGAAGTTTCTGTTCATGTCCTTTGCCCACTTTTTAATGGGGTTGTTTGACTTTTTCTTGCTGATTTTCCTGAGTTCTTTATAGATTCTAGTTATCACCCCTTCATCAGGTGTATAGCATGCAAATATTTTCTCCCATTCTGTAGGTTGTCTAATTGCTGTCATGATAGTTTCCTTGGCTGTGTAGAAGTTTTCTAATTTGATCAGGTCCCCTTTATTTATTTTTGTTTGTTTAATTGCCATAATTAAAGCTATTGGTTGTTCACTGTTAAAAGAAAAATAAGAGGTAATACAAAAGATAAAGGGTAAACGAAAGGTTAATTTTCAGTAGCTCCACAACCCAAAGGATACAGTATCTCAACCCACAAATGTGAAGAGAAAACGTATATGTTATGGGCTGAGCTGTGTCCCCCTAAAATTCATATGTTGAAGCCCGAACCTCCAGTGTGACTATTTGTGGTTAGGGCCTATAAGGAGATTGCAGAGAGTGAGCAAAAACATTCTTTCCCTCCCCCTTTCACCCTCTCTCTACCATGCAAACACAGCCAGAAGTCAGCCATCTGCACACCAAGAAAAGAGCCCTCACCAGGAATTGAATTGGCCAGAACCTTGATCTTGAACTTCCAGCCTCTCAAACTGTGAGAAATAAATTTCCGTTGTTTAAGCCAAAAAACAAAACAAAAAAATGAGCAAAGGAAAACTCTTAAGGGAATAGCAAATGTAGGGAGTAGCTACCAATTTGGAAGAACTAACTTGGAAGAGGCTCCTCCACTGCAAGGCTTAGATTCAGAACCCTTTAGAGAGCTTTGGCTTTGGCTTCTCTGGATGGCAGAGAAGTTTGCTGGGTTCTGCAGACCAGGGCTCCTGAGCAGGACATGCCCAGTGGGGTGCTGGTAAAAGTCTCTGCAGGGTGGGTGTCTCTGGGTGCCCCCCACATCCAGAGAGCCAGAGGAAAGCATGCTGGAACCAGGAAGGAAAGCTCCTTTCTTTGCTATGGACAGTGATCTGAAGAGCTGAGGGTCAAGAATGGTGAGAACAAAGGTCAAATTTGAGAACACTTATTCCCAGGTATGGCTACTCTAATGATGATTCCTCTGTGTCTGACTTAACTCTGAGCAGGGCAGGTAATTGCTACCTGCAGGAAAACAGTATTTGATCCCAACTGAGAAAATGGTTTAAGAAGTGATGAGACTGACTCTGAAAGCAGAAGTCTCTGGATTTTCTGATACCATTGGGTTAAATAATACCTTGGCCATCTTCCGCTATGTTACAGTGTTTAGAACACTGAGGATCAAAGAAAACAAAACTATTGTTGCTAACCTGCTTCATTATGTAGAAGTATGTTTTGATGTTTATATCTTGATGTTTTCATCTGCAAAATAATAAACTTTTCCTCCTGACTTAGTGAGCATTGTGATGGCATAAACATTTGTAGTTTTTAAGCCTCCTCACAATGCACTGGTTTCATAATGCAATAAAAATAGGCAAACTTAGTGAATAAAGTCCATAACTGTCTCTCTGTTTCATTGAAAAAGCATACTTTGGCAATTAAATATGTCCTTCATAGTGAGTATGAATCTCAGTCCACAAATATTGGTGTTTTCCCTATAATCCATCATCATTTCTGTTATCAACTCCCATTCTACTAGCATAGTGGACACAATCTCAATCAGGCCTGCATCCACTGATTCTCTCATCTTACACCTTGAGTCCAGGTGCCAGAGAGGTAGCTAATGTTGGGGATGACCCATCTGGTCCTACGTGGGTGTTTGTGACATGACTGCTTCCAGCTCTGGTTCTGGGTCCTTGGGCCGCAGATGCTGCTGCCGAGCTATCTGGTTTCTGTCTGCATGGCACGCTGACTTCAGGAGGCTTCTTCTGCTATGTTCATGCCACAATTGAGGGAGCTGCATCATCACAGTTTCCTGCTTCTCTGAAGTGTTGGGGGATCCACAAAACCTGCATGGACTCCTCGGCCCGGATGCCAGACGCAGCCATTCTTTTCTCCCCATCTCTGTTCTCCTCTACTCCAGGGAAACCTTCTTCTTTTCTGGAGTGGCAATAGTGTGAGGTGGGACATTATATTCCTTTCTTGTTTGTCTCAGACACTTTACAAAGACCTCGGTACATTTTCTTTTTCTTTTGTTTAAAATTTTTCTTTTTAATTTTTTAAAAATTTCAGAATGTTACGGGAGTAAAACATTTTGGTTACATAAATTGCTTTTGTACCATTTGAGTCAAAGTGTGTTCATCCCCCAGGGAGTGTGCGTTGTACCGATTAGGTGTGAATTTACCCATCTCCTCCTCTCTCCTCCCTCCTGCTTGATTTCCAATGAATGTTTTTCCATATGTGCACATAAATGTTGATCAATTAGTTCTGATTTAATGGTGAGTACATGTGGTGTTTGTTTTTCCATTCTTGTGATACTTTGCTTAGGAGAATGGTCTCCAGTTCCACCCAGGTTAATACAAGAGGTATTAATTAGTTCACCATTTTTTTATGGCCGAGTAGTACCCATGGTATACATATACCACACTGTATTAATCCACTCATGTATTGATGGACACTTGGGATGCTTCTACATCTTTGCAATTGTGACTTATGCTGCTATAAGCATTTGAGTGCAGATTTCTCTTTTATAGAATGTCTTCTTTTCCTTTGGATAGATACCCAGTAGTGGGATTGCTAGATTAAATGTTAGCTCTGCTTTTAGTTCTTTGAGGTATCACCATGCTACTTTTCAAAGAGGTTGTACTAGTTTGCAGTCCCACCAGCAGTGTATGAGTGTTCCTGTCTCTCTGTATCCATGCCAACATTTGTTGTTTTGGGACTTTTTCATAAAAACCATTCTCACTGGAATTAAGTGATATCTCATTGTGGTTTTGATTTGCATTTCCCTGACGATTAGAGACGTTGAGCATTTTTTCATATGTTTGTTGGCCATTCTTCTGTCTTCTTTTGAAGTTTCTGTTCATGTCCTTTGCCCACTTTTTAATGGGGTTGTTTGACTTTTTCTTGCTGATTTTCCTGAGTTCTTTATAGATTCTCATCAGCCCTTTATCAGATGTATAGCGGGCAAATATTTTCTCCCATTCTGTAGGTTGTCTATTCACTATAATAATTGTTTCCTTGGCTATCCAGAAGCTTTTAAAATTTAATCAGGTCCAATTTATTTATTTTTATTGTTGCTGTGATTGCTTTTGAGGTTTTCATGAATTCTTTGCCTAGGACAATATCTATAGAGTTTTTCTAACATTTTCTTCTAGACTTCTTATGGTTTCATCCCTTAAGGTTTAACTGTGTTATCCACTGTGAATTGATTTTTGTGAGTGGTGAGAGGTGTGGATCCTGTTTCAATATTCTACATGTGGCTATCCAATTTTCCCAGCACTGTTTATCTAATAGGGATTCTTTTCCCCAGTGTATATTTTTTTCTGCTTTGTCAAAGATCAGATGGCAATACGAGGGTGATTTTATATTCAGGTTTTCTGTTCTGATCCATAGGTCTGTGTCTCTGTTTTTCTGCCAGTACCATGCCATTTTGTTTACTATGGTCTTATTGTATAGCTTGAAGGTTGGTCTTTTTTCTTAGTCTTTTTTTCTCTTTCTTTGAGACAGAGTCTTGCTCTGTTGCCCTGGGTAGAATGCAGTGGTGTCATCATAGCTCACTGCAACCTTAAACTCCTAGGCTCAAGTGATCCTCCTGTCTCAGTCTCCCAAATAGCTGGTACTACAGGCATGTGCCACCACAACAGGCTAATGTTTTCTCTTTTTGATAGAGATGGGGTCTTGCTTTTGCTCAGGCTGGTCTCGAACTCTTGACCTCAAGCAGTCCTCCCACCTTAGCCTCCCAGAGTGCTAGGATTACAGGCATGAGCCACTGCACTCAGCCCATTTCCTTAGTCTTAAGGGTTTAATTCTCACTAGCCCCCTGCCCTGGGAAATCAATGGCAGCAAATCCCATGGGCATTGTCTGCTTTTTGCCTTAATTTGCCCCTTCCTTAAGACAGTAAACAAAGAGGTGGCATGCTGCTTATAAAAGGGGAGTACAGTAAAAAATGAGCAAAATATAATATCTCATAACTTCTTTCCCACCTTTTAATAAATGCTGATAGATCCTAAAATAGCTGCCTATTTGAAAGTTCATCAAATAATTCTTATAATTATAAATTATATATTTGTTATATAATATATTACAAATTTCATTATCGGTGGTACATTGTAACCGTTTCCTTTTAAGCATTTTGTCTTGAACTTTCAACATTTGAATTGGATTCAGAGTACAGAACAAGCACAACTCTTAAAAGTGTCAGACATGCTAGATTTCTTTCTTGGCTCCCATGGAAAAAGTAAACACAACATAAAACACTCATTCAATTTTAGAGGTTAAGAATGTGCTTTGTGTAATTTATGCTAAAATAATTCTTGAGTTATATAAACTTATAGATTACAGATAAAGTATAGTACTTTGGAGATGGCAATGGAGCAATTGACAAGTTAAAGAATTTATACACAAAAATGAAAGGCTTTTTCAAAGAACCAGAGTTTTTTTCCAAGCCTAATGTCCTGAGTAATTTATTTGAAAAATCTTGAAGGATCATTTAGGAGGACTTTCAGAATATACAAAATCATTCTAATGCCCCTCAATCTGGTCTGAGCATGTTGAATTGGAGGACAGGTCAAGAAAGTAACAAATTCTGAAACAGGAGCAAATGAAGTAGGCTTATGTGAACATGACTGTTTCCCATTTCAAAAAACATGATAGTTTATATTATTTTGAGAACTGTGGAGTGGGTGAGGCAGCTCAGCCTTTCCTACTGCGGAAATAGAATTTTCCTGGCCCTGCATTTCCCTCATTATTTGTCCCCAATTCTTTATAAAAGAATTTAAAAAAAGCCTTCCTACATTTTCTTCTGTAATAATTCCATAGTTGTATTTATCAAATCTTTAAGCATGGATATGGTAAGCAGTGAAAATAACTTATTTTGGGGTGGCAGGAAGTGATTGAAAAAATAACTGATTTTTCTAGGTTTCTTTTTGTATCTTCATTCTCCATCCCCACTAGTTGCGGGTAGCTAAAGGGTTTTGTGCAGAAGTCTGAGTTTGCTTTGCCCTAGGAGAGAGCTGAGAGGCTTTTGTTACATAGATCTGTGCCTTTGGAGCTACTTTCCTAGACTGGCATTGAGGGAGGACTAGAAAGTTGAAGGGGAAATGATGATGAATCATGGAAGATGTTGAAATGCTAAGACACTTGGCGGTGGTGCCTGAAGTTGAACATGAAACACTGGCTTTGAGTGGCAGGGAAAAGACTCTAGTGGAGTCTGTCATTTGGTGAATAACAAAATCATCATTCACCATGGAATAAACCACTGGGGCTAGACAATATATTTCAAAGTTCTGTGATTAAATTAGACTGAGGACCACGCTAGAGGCCTTTCCCCAAATGAATTTTATAAGCCCCAGTGGTCTTATGTTGGTGAGTGGGTAGATGATGGCCTGAAAATGACTGAGATTGAATTTCCTGTCAACTCTAGTGGGAGAGGCTCATCCAGTTGGAAGTAGATTTACAAAACTAAAGAAATGTGGCATTTCATGTACCTGTGGGTTGTGGAATAAATCCATACCTATTGTATTTGTTTCAAAAGCATAAACAGATCCTGCCCTCTCCCTCTATCTACTCTATATACATAGTGCATGGAACAGAACAGTATGATCAGGCCAAGGTAAGATCATTTCAGGTCCCTTTCAGGCTAAAATGTTAAGCTCCAAGTTGAGAAAAGTCAACAACTTAGCACAAGAAATATTTACTGACTAACTACTGTATTCTAGGTACTATAAGTATGAGGGAAAAAAATGTGATGTCTGCACTTGAGTAAGCAGGAATAATGCAAAGAATTTGTAAATTAAATCTACATATTATTAATGACATCAGTAAAAGGTTTTTATGATGGATGTGGCTAAGGCTGAGGCTGGGAGTTACACCTCAAACGTTACAAAAGAATTAGTCTTCAGTCATGTTTCTTGGCATAAAAGAGACATGTTTAGGCCCAAAGAATTGGAAGGAAATAGATAGAAATCTTATTTCTCTTCCTCTGCAGTATCAGTTGCCCCATTATAAAACATGTTCATGTAAAAGGTGGTTTAGTAGCCAAGAAATCAGCAGAATTGTTCATTATGAAAATCTGGAGACTTAGGTGCAGATGAAGTTGATATTCTGAAACTACCAGAATTTGCTAACTTATTACTTGGGGGGGGGGGGGGGGGGAAAACCCCTAAAGATCATTACTTGGAGAAAAATATAAATGCCTTTTGGAAGAAAGTGAAATCAGAAATCTTGAGGGCTCCCTTGAAGAAACTCAGACCTGTAGTTCTAACCAAGTCAACTGCTCTTGGTTGAGAATGTTAATGTGCTTTGTGTTAGTGACATAAGCAAATGCCAACCTTTCCAAGGAAGATGGTAGGAAATAATCCTTTATCTTTGACTGGAAAAAAAAGAACTGCTCTTCAAGCCACTATGCCAAACCTTTCCCCTTCTCTCTTAGATTTAAATGATAAACTTCTGAAAATGCCAGAGACATTTTTCTAAAAGTTTTGTTAGTGAATGGATTCCTTTTGATGGAAGTCTAAGCAGTAGTACAGATAAACAGAGAGGGACAGCCATGTAGAAGATTCATCTAGAGATGTAATTCCTACACCAAGAGCCCAAGAGCAGAGCAGAGGGGGCTCTATCCATGCATCCTTCTGCAGAAGATAGACTCTTGGCAGCCTGGGACAAGTAGCATCTAGGAGAGGAAGGACACTGGGAAGAGCCCTGACCACTGGCAGGAGAGCTGGGTTTAGTCCTGGTGTTGCACTGGCTGCTGTGAGGCTTTGGGCAAATCACTTACCTTTCTGGGCCTTCATTACCTGATCTGGAACTGAGGATATTGGATTAGGTCCTTTTTCAAGTCCTAAGATTTTTAAAACTCAAAAGCAGGCATTTATTAATATGACTACCAGGTAGCCTTGGTCCCACATTGAATTTTACGTATAATTTGTGCACGTTTGTCTCCCAACCAGAGGTTTGCAGATTTATTAAGAGCCAAAAAGGGGGATTTGAAGGATTCAGAGCTACAGTGTCTATTTATTCCATGGGAACCCTTAGCCAGAAGATGGAGAAGCTCCTCTAAAAACTCTGCTCTCAGGGCTGTGTGTGGGTGTTGGGTATACTAGAGTGTGGAGAGAGAAGGATGTTCTAGGACCCACGGTGAGCTGCCTCCAAGGCTCTTTGGTTGGTTCAGAAACCCTATGAGCCTCGGAGGCACCAGTGATGAGTCCTTCCTTCACGTGGCCATGATTTTCTCTAGTTCTTCAAAAGCCAGGAATTTTGGGCCATGTTATTTTCTGTGGGGGGAAAAAAAAAAAGAAAAAGAAGTGAAAATACTTCACAGAATATTTTATAGCAACACATGTCTCAGGACTAATTGCTATTTTTAGGAAATGGAGGGGAAGAGAACTTGTCTGTAGAAAAGATTGAAGATGCACCTATCATCTTGGGAGAAAAGAGGCTGTTTTTATGTTGTGTCCACACACACAGTTTTGTTATAGAGATAATTGAAAATTCAAGACTTTCAAAAGTAGAATACACGGACACTGGAGATTAGGTCCCACATAAACAAATTCTGAATTTCTATTCCAGCTATGTTGTCCCTACCGAGGTCAGAGTAGAACCAAGAGGGAAGGGTGGGCTAAAAGCCAAATGCATGAAAAGTGAAGATTTTCAAGAAGGGAATCATCAGCCTTGTCACATGCTGCTGCTCGGACAGGACCGGCCACTGGATTAAGAAACACGAAGGCATTGTGACCTCAATACAAGCTTTTTCTGTGGCTGGATCGAGTTCAAAAGAGAACTGGGAGGGAAGTGGAGTTGCCAAGTGAAGACAACTGTTTAAGGAGGTTTGTTGACCATTTGCTGTTATAGCAAGTGAATTGCAAAGGAGACTTTTATGAGCAGGTAACTTTGTTTGAGAACTGGGTGTCATTGCTATACAGGCTATAGAGAGTCAAGGTTATTTGTGATTTAATCATTTAAGGAAGTGGCTTCCTAGAAAGTTTACATTTTCTTCAAAAGAAGTCAACTTCTCTCATTTGAATGGCTCTCATTTCTCATAAAATGTATCATGGGCTACAATGCAAAGTGCCCTAATGAAAATGCCTTCCCCCGCTCACTTGAGTTTTACATGTTCTGGGTTGAGTATGCATCAGAAGTGCTGGTTGGCTTGAGTTGGTGCAGGGCAGGATCCCACAAGGAGAACAATTCAGCCTCAGAACCTCTCTTCCCTTGACCTTCTACCATTAGTTTCCTGAGAGTTTCACGGAGCGTCTGCTACCAGCTCTGGCTTCCCCACTGCCGGGTGGTGAACCTCACCTCTTGGAACAAATTGGTTCACGGGGTGGAGGTGGTGGGCAGGAGGAATGAAGTCATTGCTTGGCTTCAGTGTCCGCTTTTCCTGAGAGGGCTTTCACAGCAAGAGAGTCTGTATTTTTAGAATTAGCATATTCTGTTTCAGTGTTGTGAACATTTATTTTAAACCTACTATATTTAGTGAAGGTTTAATTACCCAAGTAGGGAAACCAGTTTCAAACCATCACCTTCCATTCCTGGCTTATTAAAACAGCCCCCTGAGAAACAGCAGCTGAGACTGCAATTTCAGCGACACCAGGGAGGGCAACTGACAAGAACAATGCATTGCTTGAGTTCAGCCTGAGCAGGAGGAGCCTGTCCCCAGCTCCCTCCCTCCTCTGCTGTAGCCTCTCTTCTTTCAGTAAGACCTTCCTGAGACGTACCCTCTGGGGCTGGGGTGAGGGGGTGTCTGCTGCAACGTCTGTGGGAAGTGTCTTCCCTCCCCACACAGAAATCGTGATCATATTTTCCAAAATAGCACTCAGGAAATGATCTGTTTGTGCCATTTACAGGTATGTAAGATGTTGGAGAGCTGTGGTTTGAATGATGAAATTGCTTGGATTTTTTCAGCAATGCCATTTATTCCTTCATTTGCTCACTCACTTCTTTTGACAGGGCCAGTCAGAGTTGGGCTGAGGAATTCCAGGCTGATGGATGAGTTTGATGCAGGGAGGCTGGCGGGAGGATGGGGAAGTGCAAATGTCACTGAAAACGCTCTGAGATGCAAATATGACATTGTGCTCATTTATCCACTCATTAGTGCCATGGAGCCTGGCACTAGTTTAGTGGGGGAGAGACACAGGAATAGAAAAAACATTATTTTAATAAAAGCGTAATTACAGAGAGAGAGCTCAGAAGGGATATTTTATGAGTGTGTGTAACAAAGGAACCTGGTGTGACTGGATCAGTGAAGGGAAGTGGTGCTTCCCAAACTCTACGTGTGCACGGCTCCTCTGGGGATCTTGTTAAAGTGCAGATTGCTGTTCTGGGGTCTGGAGAGGGCCTGAAATTCTGCATCTCCAGTAAGCTCCCATGTGATGCTGGTACTGCTGGTCCATGGACCACTTTGAGAATCAAGGATTCTACAGGGCAAGGGTGAGGGAAAGCAGAGGGCCTGGCGTACGTCTGTGTCACAGGGAGGCACCAGTGTGTGCTCGGCTGGTGCGGAGTCTCCACACAGCTCCTCTGGCCCCAGCCACTGAGGCAAAGGTGAAGTCTTTGTTCCACCCGCTCCATGATTCATTCTCAGGATATGTGTTCTCCTGATGGGACATTTCCCCCTTTAAGGCTGCTCTGTATGTTTACTTTAAGATTCATTTTACCTTTTGTAAACACTGGGTTTTCCATTTAAAAGGGTGGACTGACTAAAGATATTTCCTCTACCCTTTTCCTCAGAACTTGCTAGAAAGAAAGGGAGGACAGAAATATGAATTTTACCTTTGATAAAACTCAAAGACCAACTCCCGAAAGATAATAGATGGAGAGGGCTCTCGATGCAGTAAAGGTCAAATGTGGGTGCAAAACGATACTTACAGGAAGTGCTTGTGGACATAGATCTCAGGCAAAGCTGGCAAGAAACCATTTTCTTAAGTAAATGACACTCTGAGGACAAACCCAGCTACCTTGTCTTTGGAATCACATGGACAGCACATACATGTGGGGGGCTGAAGCATCCCTGAGTCCTGCTTGACCTCACAGGAAAGTGGAGCAGCAGAGCTGAATTAACTAATATGTAGAAATGCCACCTTTGGCCTGTCTCTTGGGGAGGCAGAGTGGAGTGAGAGGAATTGTGTCGGTAGCTGCCAGTGTCTGTTGGCTGGAGAGAGGTAAAAACTGAAATAATGCATACATACAGTCTTGTCATAATGAGTTTGTCCCTAAACCAGGGAGAATTCCTGCTAGCCTGGAACTGCTCATCCCTTCCCCAACATGAGCCACTTCCAAGATCCAGGAAGAACACAGAGGCAACCAGCACAGGATCTATTCAAAAATATTACAAGACAAAGGAGGGAGGGGAGAGGGGTATATAAGAAATTCTCATCAATAACAAGTTGCCACCAAGAAGTTGAAAATTATGACCAGATCAATGTCTACGAACCCATAGAACTTAATGAAACAATGGAGAAGCTCAAAGCAGAGTAACTGAGGGATCAGGGACCATAATAAGGGCAGCACCAAAGGAGAGGGAACAAGAATTTCTCAAGCTCAGGAAGGAAGCAGAAGAGAAAAATAAAGCCATCACAGAAATGCAGGCATTGTCATAAACATGAATAGACACTGCTGACATCACAGTGAGGAACAGGAGGGCAGACTAAGAAAAGTAAGCAAAATAACTAGAAATCAACAAAGTTAGAATGGATTAAACAGAACATGAAAGATATGGAAAACAAAAGAATTACGACTTATGCATTATTTGTATCTTTAAAGAAGTTTGGAGATGTTATTCAGTAAAACACTTTAGAAACAAGCCTTGCATCTACAAATGGAGATTGTGGTGCAGGAAAAACTGATACAGAATAGTCAACACTGAGATGTATCCAAGTAAATGTACTGGCCCTCAGGACAAAGAGAAATTCTTCAAACATCTAGGCAAAAATCAAATTATGGTAAGGGGAAAAATTAAGCTGGCATTATAACAAAACAGACTACAGATGGGATATCAAAAGCAAGAGAAAGGAATAATAACATAAAATGTGAGTACCACATTTTGACCAAACATAGACCATAATAATAATTTTAAATTGTCTCACTCATCGATTAAAAGGGACTATCGAATTTACAAAAAAGTGAAATCAAGTTATGTATAATATGTGAGATGCATCTAAAACAATAAAACTCGGAAAAGCTCAAGAAAAAGAATTGGGAAAAGTCATGGAAAGTAAATGAAAAAGAGAGAGAGAAAGCGGCAATCAAAACTGTATGGTAGCATTCAAAACAAAAAGGATTGAATAAGGCAAGAAGGACATTTAATAATAAAGGATGTAATTCATGATGTAACTTAATGTGATGATGAATTGGCATGAAAAACATGGTGTCAAAGCTACAGAAAACAGGAATAGACAGAAATCCTTTAGCAGTAGAAAATTTTAATTCTTATCACTTAGTTACTGATAGATCAAATGAAAAAAAGAAGCAAGGATAGTTGTAATAGCTTTACATCAGCTATATACTCTGAAAACAGATTATACTTTCAAGTATTAATGGAATAGTCAAAAAGTTAACTACATATTAAGCCACAAAGAAAACTGCAATCTATTCCCTCAAATAGAAATAGTATAGACATTATCTGACGACAATGAAAAAATTCAAAAATTAATAATAAAGATAGAAAAAAAGCCACTTTTACCTCCTGGAAATTAAAGAACATTCTTTAAATAATTTGGGGGTTTCAAAGAGGAAATCATTACTGAAAATGCAGAATATTTAGAAAGCAATAAAAGTTAAAACACTACATATTGGAGATGATGAGATCTTGCTACAGCAATGCTTAGAGGAAAATTCATAGCTTTAAATACTTATAATAAATAAGAATTAAGTGACGTAAGAATCCAATACCAGAATTTATAAAGTAAACTGAATTAGAGGAAAAACAGAATAAAAAATTAGTAAAGATAAAAGCAGAAATTAATTAATTTGAAAAATTAAAAAATGGCAGAACTAAGTCTATGAATTATGTCTGAAAAATCATTAAATAAAACTTTGCTATGCTCTTTTAAAAAAGTAATCTTTTTTATTGTGGTAAAAATATACATAACTTAAATTTGCCATGTTAACCATTTTTAAGCATAAATTCAGAGGCACTATTTATATGTACAATGTTATACAACCATCACCATTACCTATTTCCAAACTTTTTTATCACCTCAAACAGAATCTCTGTGTCCTTTAAGCAATAATTCCCCATTCTCCCTTCCCCCATCCCTAGTTATCTCTAATCTACTTTTTGTCCCTATGAATTTGCCTATTCTAGATATTTCTTATGAGTAAAATCACACAATATTAGTCCTTTTATATCTGGCTTATTTCTCTTAGCCTAATGTTTTCAAAGTTCATCCACATTGTAGCATGTATTAGAACTTCATTCCCTTTTATGTCTGAATAGTATTCTGTTGCATGCATATACTGCATTCTGTATATACATTCATCTGTTCATGAACTCTTGAGTTGCTTCCACCTCTTGGCTATTGTGAGTAATGGTGCACCACTCATTTATTTTTAAGTGGGAGAAAGCAGAAATAGATGAAATAAGAAAACTAGAATAGAGAAACAATGACAGGGAAAATTAAAGGAGATTATAGGAGACATATTTGTTCAATCATATGCAAATAAATTAAAAACTCTGGGTAAAATATGTAATTCCTGGAGAAGATAAAGTTCTAAGGCTGGCCCAAGAAGAGTCTGAAAATCTAAACAGATCAATTATAATGGAAAAAATAGGAAAATTGTCAAAAACGCTACCCTTCCCCTAAACTATCAGGCACAGATGTTTTCACAGGTGAGCTCTTCATAACCTTAATGAATCAATCACTCCAATTCTTTTAAAACTCTTTTGGAAAAAGATGAAAGACTCTAGTTTTTTTTTATGAAGTGGAGATTACATTGGTGCCAAAGTCTGGCATAGAGCAACAAAACTAATAAAAAGAAAGAAAACCACAGACCAATGTTTCTTGTTACTATCAATGCAAAAGTCTTCAATAAAATATGAGAAAATAGATTCCTGGGTGACAGTAAAAGAATAACAATACAACAAGACGAAGTGAGGTTTATTTCAGGAAAGGAAGAATAGTTTAATATTAGGAAATCTATTAATACAGCTCACCATACTAATATATCAAAACAGCAAAACCACATATCCACACCCATGGTTGCCGAAAATGTTTGTTATAAAAGTAAAATCCATTATTGATTATGGGAAAACATCTCATAAACTAGAACTAAATTTATGCTACCTTAATAAAATATATTTATCTTACCTCAAAAGTCAGCTTATATTTAATGGGCAAACAATAGAAGCATTCACATTAGCTGGGCATGGTGGCTTGTACCTCTCAGCTCCTTGGGAGGCTGAGGCGGGACGATTACTTAAGCCCAGGACTTTGAGTCCAGCCTGGTTAACAGAGTGAGACCTCACCTTTAAAAATAAGAATAAATAAAAATTCAAAAAGGGAAAAATAAAAATTCCCATTAAATTAGGACAAGGATGCCATTATCACCACATTATTTAACATTTATCTTGAGATACTAGGCAACTTTGCACATAAGAGAAAGAGATATGAGATGTACAAATGGGAATGGAGGAGGTAAAATAACCTGATTTACAAATAATATGATACTGTACCTTGAAAATTCAAGAAAATTAACTGCCAACAATAACAAACAAGAGAATTGAGCAGTGTGGCTAGATATAAAAATCAATAGCCTTTACACATGTAAACAACAACAGTTGGTGCTAAGATATAATTCAAGAAAGGACTGCATACCCGGAGAAGCTGATTCTAAAGTTATATGGAAAAACAGAAAAGCAAGAATAGCCTGGAAAAATCTTGAATCACAATAGTAATTGGAAGCATGAATGCTCTGATGAACACATTGCAAAGTTAAAATTTTTACAGCACTCTGGTACTGGTGCACCGATAGCTACATCAATGGAACAGAAGAGAAAGTTCATTTTTTTTTGTAGCTCATAATAAATATAGTTTGAAAACCACTTTCCTATATGTGTCATATGTAAATTTTACATAAAAATACATGTACATATATACTTGTGTATGCATAGAACAGCTTTGGAAGTATATTCAGGAAACTGTAACAGTTGTTGGGTGGCTAGGAGCTATGGGTAGGAAGCAGTGTTATATTTCACTATATTTTCTTGTATCACTTATGAATTTTATACCAAAAGCAATTCATTATTTTTTTTCAGCATAGGATATGAATAAGGCAAAAATTAAAAAGGATGGATATGGAATGATTTGCTTGGACCACTCCAACCAAGGGATCTGAACTATTTAAATGCCTGTGTTTGGAAGTTCCCAAGGCCTAAACACCTTAAGATTTCAGAGATTCATACCAGAGTGGACTCATAGTCATTTGCTTTTCATCATTTTCCAAGATTTTTCCTCCTCTGGCCTTTCATTTCTTCATTTAGTCTCCAGTGTGGAGGCCAGGGGGTGGCTTGGATATAGGGGCTTAACCACCTCCATCTCCATCAGCTCCACTTAGGTGAAGCTAATGCTACTTTTCTGACAAAATCCAAGGAGCTTCCCAACAATCCTGCAATCTACATAAAAGCAGTGTGTTTGCAAACACAGATGCAAGAAAAGTCCCTCACAACAGGTACATGGAAAAGTACTCAACATCACTAATGATCAGAGAGATACAAATCAAAACTACAGTGAGGTATCACCTCACATGTGTGAGAATGGCTATTACCAAAAAGACAAAAGAAAAGAGGTGTTGGTGAGGATGTTCATGAAAAGGGAAACCTTATATACTGTTGGTGGAAATGTAGATTGGTGCAACCATTGTGGAAAACAACATGGATGTTTCTCAAAAAATTAAAAATAGAACTACCACAGGAGCCAGCAATCCCTTTTCTGGGTGTATATCCAAAGGAAATGAAATCGTCTCATAGCAATATCTGTGTGTGCATTATTCACAATAGCCAAGATATGGAAACATTTGTTGGCAGATGAACGGATAAAGAAATTATGTTTTATGTATATATAATGGAATATTATTCAGCCTTAAAAGAGAAGGAGATCTTGCCATTTGTGACAACATGGATGGTCCTAGGGGACATTATGCTATGTGGAATAAGCCAGACCCAGAAAGAAAAATATTGCATGATCTCACTTATATGTAAAATCTAAAAAAAAAACCCAAAAAACAAAAAAAAAATATTTGAATACATAGAAACAGAGTAGAAAGGTAGTTACCAGAGGTGGGAGGAGTTGGGGAAATGGGAAGATGGAGGTCAAAGGGTACAAAGTTTTATTTACATAGGATAAAAAGCCTGGAGATCCAATGTATAGCATGAAGACTATAGTTAATAATGTTGTATTTCATAATGGAAATTTGCTAAAAGTGTAGATTTTAGGTATTTCTAACACACACACACACACACACACACACACACACACGGTAACTATGTGAGAGACAACGGGTATGTAAATTTGCTTGATGTAGTAACCATTTCACTATGCATATTGTTAAATAAGTTTATGGGAGCTCCCATACTAGGCCCCAACAGACCAAACCAAAATGGAGTCACTCATGCTAAGTGCCACATAATCAAACTGAAGCTTTAATTGAGCAGGTAAATCTCCAAACAGACTTTTCTTCTGAAAAAAAGGAGGTTCCCAGAAACCAACTGGAAAGGGCTCAGTCAGCCTGAGTCAGCATAATTAGGAAATCCCCTCTGTTTTAACTCTTATAGGGAAAGTAACCTGAAGTTAACCAATCTGCTTTTATTCTATTATTCTGTTTTCATCTTTCCACCTTACAAAAACCAGCTCGTCTACCATGCCCAGCAGAGCACTCATTCTATTTTATAGAATGAAATGCTGCCAAATTTTAGAATTGCAAATAAAAGTCAATTAAATCTTAAAACTAAATTTGTTATAATATTATCTTTTGACAATATGTATACCAAAACATCATATTGTTGACCTTTAGTATTGTCTTAGACCATTTTATGCTGCTATAATAGAATACCACGGACTGGGTAATTTATATAGATAAGAAGCTTATTTAGCTCACAGTTTTAGAGACTGGGAAGTCCAGGAGCATGGCGCCTACAGCTAGTGAGGGTCAGCCATGCTGGGAGGGTGGGCGGAAATGAGCACTAGAAATGGACAGCAAAGGGGGACTGAACTTATCCTCTTATCAGGAGCCCACTCCTGAGATAACAGCATTAATCCATCTATGACCTAATTGTGTCTTAAAAACCCCACCTCCCAGTATCATTACATTTACAATTAAATTTCAACATGAGTTTTGGAGGGGACATTCAAACTACAGTAAATACATATATATAAGTTCAGTCCCTCGGGCTTCTCTTTTAGGTAGATGGCAACTGAAACATGGATGTGTTTGTATTGCGCTTTGCCAGTATTCCCACTGGCAAAGCTTTTCGTAAGTAACAGAAGTGGCTAAACAGAATAAATTCCAGTCTTGAAGTTCCTTTTTCATCTGATCTCTTTTGGGAAAAGGCTATGAAAGCTAAGGGTGGCAGCCAAGTCTTGAAGGCCAGGGTCATCATCAGATGTTTGCTGAGAATCTACCAGAGCACACGTCTGTATTAGGTCACAGTTGTGCTGGGAAGAAATGAGGGCTTCAGATATGAGGACTCTCCCTGGAAAATGCCCTGCCACCAGTTCCTTGAGCTGGAAGTCTAAGCTGGGGAGAACTCAGAGTGTCTTCAGGTTTCCAGAGCTAAAGGGCATCCTTAAGGGAGGCAGGACTAAAAGTTGATACGGGGAACATCCAAAAGACCCAAGATCATGAGTGCTCAATTTGTAACTTTCTGCCTTTTTAAAAATTACAAAACATTTATTTTTTAGATCCTTTAAGTTCATTATAACCATGAGAAAAAACCTCATTTCAACTTCATTTCTAAAATGGGTTAAGCACTGATTATAAATAGAAAACTTCCTAAAATGAAAGAAAAAGACAACTGGATTTTACCTTTAAATATATTTTGTTGATGTTTCATTTCAGGTTCTGGTAGCAAAAGGTGCAGAGATAAGGAATCTGACATGGTTAATTTATTGTGCTCTGTATATAGCAGTAAGAGTGCTTTTCCTAAAAATTTTTTTGTTTAAGCCTCTTTCTTGCTGAAATCTAAGTAGCTGCCTACATTATCCGATTTCCCACAGCAAGTTATTCCAAGCTCTCGCTGCTGTTTCTGTTCCCCGCCTTCCTCTGAATCTTCCTATTCATCAGCGGGATTCCTGTTCTTTTCCTTTGCCATCTGGCCGTGTGGCTAACAGTAAGTCACTCTAGTCTCACAGTCCCTTTGTAAAATGATAGGTTTGGAGTAAGCAAGGTCCTGGCCCCAAAGGAGGTGTGTCAGAGTCAGGGTGAAAGGGTCTTAAATGACATTTGAAAATAAAGCAACAGATAAGCTTGACGCTGAGAGTGCCCTGTGTCAGGCTCTGTTTTCTCTATCCCTTAGGAACGAAAAACTACTGATGAGCCAGCAGATTCAATGCTCGTGTTGTTGCCACATGATCAAAAGAAGAAATATGTACCTTTTAAGATCTAAATACATTTTCTGTCAAAGTTACCATTACATCCATTTTTTTTTCTTCTTGATCCTGAATTTATTTCAAAATTTCAAATAACATTAGAGGAAGGCATAAGCTTTTTGTGGCTATCCCAAAGCTGCATTTTTTTTTTTTTAAAGTAACTCAAGGATTTCTAAGGCACTTTTCAGCTCTAAAAATCATATGACCTGCGAACATGTGCCTTTCCTCAGCTCAGGAAGCCCTTTAGAACAAACTTAACTTATCTGCTTTATCCAAGCTTTGCTTACTTCCCTCCACAGCCACCTCCTCCATCTGAAACGCTCTTCTCTGACATTTCCAACAGAGCCCGGGCCTCCTGGCCTCCCTGCCTGAGACGCATTGCTCCATCTGAACTGGACCACTTCATGCAGCCTGGGAGCCTCCTTATCTCTAAGGTAGGGAGCAAAATACAAATGACCGTAAGATGGTGGTAGGAGCAGTAGCCATGGTAGTAAAAACAAAAATAATAATTTTTGTGATAATAACAGCAGCTAACATTTGTTGAACTCCTTTTACGTGCTATGCATGTTATGTTTATTATCTTACTACTCTTCACAATGAAGGTGGGTATTGTTAAGCCAGTTTCTCAGAAGGGGAAACTGAGGCTTAAAGAGGGTTATAAAACTTGCTCAAAGTAGTAAATAGTGGAGCCAGGACTTAAACGTAGGCCTTTCAACTCCCACACCCGTGCTTTTACTTTTAACTATTGTTCATGAATATTCCTATTACTTTACCTGTGTCTGTCCCGCCTGCTTCACGAGAGAGAGTCTTGGAAAGCAGATTGTGTCTTCTTTCATTCTCTTAGACCTTCTCAGAGGGCTGTAACAATGAATGCTCAGAAAACATTTCTGTTTAACCTGCATGAAGTACAAGGCAGGCTGAATATGTGAAGAAATACATAAAGTACCCTGAGGAAGAGCAAATCCTTTCAAATAACTTCTTCCTGGCATTACCTCTTAGGGGAAAAGAATTCTCAAGCAAGCTGTAACTGAGCTGGTTACCACAGTCAGAATGAATTCTCCCCAATCACAGGGTACATTCCACAGGCCTTTGGGGTGACGTCTAAGGGTTTGAAGATTTTGTTTTGAGTTTTTCGTCTGTGTCATTTCCTGGCCATACTCCTGAGTGCTTCAGCTGGCTAACAGGGATTCTGAATTAGAGAGATTCAGGCAGCTCACTCGGAAGTTACGTTAAGGGCTAATAAAGATTTAGCGTGATTTCCAACAAGATAAGATCGGCATCCTAGTATTGAGTTATTTTGGCATATTAATTAATTCCAATTTGTCCTAATGGTCTTTGGCCTTCTGCTTAATGCCGATTGAGGCAACAGATTAATTCCCCTTAAATAGTGTCTTGTTATGTCTTGTTGCTTAATTCTTGATTTTATGAAGAAAGAAACAAGATGGTTATTTATCAATCAAGCAAATTACTCTGCTGTGTCCTCTAAAGCCCTTGGGGTCAGTGTCCTACTGTAGCATCACCAACAGTTTTTATGCAATCAAGTGATTGATAACTGCGTCTCAATGATGAGTCTGGTGATGCTTCTGGAGTGTTCATTTTGGATTGCCTAAGAATTACAGTGTCTAGAGTAGCTCAGTTATTAAGCAATTTGGGGATTATATCATACCAGAGGGAAATAACCAAGAGGGGAAATTTTTAATAGTGTAAATTGCTCCAAGATATTAAAGATCACCGACTACCCACTCCTTTCTTTGAATCGGGATGCTACATCATATTTTGTTTCTTACTGTTTATCTGGGTCAGGAAGAAGCTGGGACATCCTATTCATTCTTTACCTCTCTTATCTCATCTAGAAAATGCCTGTAGTTCTTTCCTTTCACCTTCTACCATTTTTGGAAGAAAACTTTCTCCCTGTCTTCTTAGAATGGAAGGCCTGAAGGGAGGAAAGGACAAGATATCTGTGGGCGTTACTTGTGATCTCGGCCTCTCCTGTGCCTCAGCCACTGGCTCACCACTCTGTGTTTTTTCTATTTCCTTTTCTCCTCTGCTCCTTTTCAGTTGTCCTGGCTCCTAGGACACTGGCCAAGCTTATCTAAAAAATGGAACAATAGCACCTACCTTAGAAGGCTGACATGAGGATTCATGGGAAGCACCTCAAGCAACATCTAACTCCTAGGGAGTGGCCCCTAGATACTAGTTATGATCATTTTCTTTCCTTTTCAGCTTCTGGTTTCTTGGCCTCTGGTCTCTGCTCTTCCAATATATTCTATATAAGATGACCAGATTCATCTTCAAACAATGCTGTTTTGATCTTAGCTGCTACAAAAAAAGAAAAAGAAAACCTTCAATGGCTTCCCAAGGCTATGAAAGAAATCAAATTCAAATTTCTCATTATGATGGTATTCAAGGTCTTCTATTATCTCACCTTAACCTGTGGCTCTGACTGATGCCCCATTCTTCTACTGCTTAGGACCCTTGGGGTTATAGCCACCGGGTTGATAAACACCCTGCTGATTCTGATGAAAGTCATCTAGAGGACATTTTGGGAAACATTGCTTTTATGTTATCTAGCATGATATTGTGTGCATTGCATATTTTTATGTATAAATCTTATTTCTCTAGATGTTAATTGCCTCAAGATAGGGCTCGATCCTTGTATCTGTGCAGAAAACAGTTAACATAGCAGCCTTGAGGCTGCTACCCGTAGAAAGTCCTATTTGCAAGGTTAGCCCTTGGTTGGTGACTGGGAATGTGGCCCTAAGAATGCTCTCAGTCAACAGGTAACTGATAAATATGGTTCACCGTGCCTAGACTTTTGTGCAAACAACACAGTTTATGTTTGAGTGCCTGCTTTTCTTCTGGGAGTTTGGGATGTTTTTATGTGCTAGGCAGAGAGTGCCTATGTGACCAGCCCCCACTAAAAACCTCAGGCATTGAGTCTCTAAAAAGCTTCCTTAGGCTGAAACATCCTATACAAGTTGCTGCATTTTCATTGCTGGGGGGAGTGTACGCCATGCAATCTCTCATGAGAGGGAGAGCACACAGAAGTCTGGGATCCTTCAGACCATCCTGTGCCTGTACACTTATTACATTACTGGAATCAATCTTAGCTGTAAGCACAACCATGTGCTGAGTCCTATGAGTCCTTCTAGTGAATGTCCAAATGTAGGGGGGTCTTGGGTACCCCTGACGCAGTATCTCTTTCAAAATAATTCTTAGAGTAGGTACTAAATACATATTTTATAACTGAGCATCATACTTCTTCTAAACATTGTACATGCTTAAAAAATGTAAGCACTTTCATTTCTTTGTACTCTTTTCTATTTATTTTGGCACCTTAAAGTTGTACCTACATACTGTCAGGCCAGCATCTGTAACATATGGTAGATTTGAGCTGTTCTTTGCCTACAAAGAATGGTTCTGGTTTTGCTTATTTTTCTTCCCTACATTTCAGGCAATGTTTGATCTTGCCAGACCAGTCCTTTTAGGCTTTTGTGATGTATAATCAAGGGAGAAGGTGGAGGGATAGAAGGTCTGTGTCCTGGGCCTGGGAGAAGAGCTTTGGTGGGCGGGATTGAAGGATAGAGGCACATGACAGGGCCTGTATGATATGACATGACCACATGAAAGGAAGGGGCTTTGTGAATTGTTGCTGCGGACTGAGATTCCCTTTCACAGTGTCTGAGAGATGTGAAAAGAGAATTTGTTATTTTGACATGACTTCTTGGTGGCTGAGTTGTTTTTCTTTAATAATGACCCCTATCTAAGAACAAGTTGTGGTTCACAGTTTAGGCCTCGAGGTTTTCATTGATTTGGTTTGATGGTAGGAACCTACCATTTGTAGTTCTAGATTAGCAGGTGCAAATCCTCAGTAAATTCTTGATGGTAATGACTGATTGTTTCATTTACAAGTATTTAATGAATGCTTGCTATGTGCCAGGCATTGTGTGTAAGGAATGTAGAGATGAGCAGAAAGAAGTCCCTCCGCACATCATGGAGGGGGGTAGACTTGCACACACACATTTCCAAGCTAAGGTGGTCAATACTGGAAGCAGAATATGGGAGCCCAGAGGAGAGCATCTCTCATGTCTCCTGGGACATTACTCCCTGCTAGGCTTACCGTGCATGTCATGGCCTTGAATTTCACTGACATTTATTTAGTGGTGCTGAGGAAACACTTATAATTTATTATTTCATTATCTAATTATCAATTTCAGCTGCTGGTTTTTACCTTTCTTTAGCTGCTGTTTATTTGATTTCTTTAGCATTAATTAGCATCAATAATAGATTTTTGGCCAGGTATGGTGGCTCATGACCGTAATCCTAGCGCTTTGGGAGATTTAGGTGGGAGGATCACTTGAGACCAGGAGTTCCAGACCAGCCTGAGCAACATAGAGAGACCCCATCTCTACAAAAAATTAAAAAATTAGCTGGGTGTGGTGGTGCATGCCTGTAGTCTTAGCTAATTGGAAGGCTGAGGCAGGAGAATCGGTTGAGCTCAGGAGTTTGAGGTTGCAATGAGTTATGATGACACCACTGCACTCTAGCCTGAGCAATGGAGTAAGACCCTATCTCCAAAAAGAAAAAAACAAAAGCCAAAACAAAAAAAAATATTTTTCCAAATATATTGGAACTTACTAATGCAAAAGTGCCATCCATTAGCAAAGAAGGCCACATAATGGTTAGAATCATAAATTCATAGACTGCCTATGAGTTTGCATTTTATACCTATTAATATTTAGCTCACAGTGTAAGTGATCTGCCCAAGGTCACACACCTCGTTGGTGGTGGATTGCCATACTTTTACAATTCATATTATTTTGCATTTGCATATATCTTGTTATTTTATTTGTACTCTGTGCCAATCTCTCTGTAACAGAATGTAAGTGTCTTGAATTCAGGCATTTTTATTTTTGAACCTCTAATGCCTAACATATTGCCTAGGGATGAAAAGATTTGTTGGATAAATGATTAGGTAGTATATTAGTCAAGATTCTCCAGAGCAACAAAATCAGTAGGAAATATATGGATATATAAGAGGAGATTTATTATGGGAATTGGCTCATGCAATTACAGAGGCTGAGAAATCTCACAATATGTCATCTGCAAGCTGGAGAAGCATGAAAGCCAGTTGTGTAATTCAGTCTGAGTCCAAACCTGAGAACCAGGGGAGCCGAAGATGTAACTGTCAGTCTGATGTCAAAGGCCTGAGAAACTGGAGGCCCCTGGTGTAAGTTCCATAATCCGAAGGACCAAGAACCAGAAACTCTGATGTCTGAGACCAGGAAAAGCTGGATGTCCCAGCTCACGAAGAGAGAGTTTACCTTCCTTCACTTTTTTTTCCTATCTGCGCCCTCAATAGGTTGAATGCTGCCTGCCTATGTTGGTGAGGGCAGATCTTCTTTATTCAGTCTACTGATTCAAATGCTAATCTCTTCCAGAGACACCCTCGCAGACACATCCAGAAATAATGTTTTACAAGCTATCTGGGCATCTCTTAGCTCATTCAAGTTAACACATAAAATTAGTCATCACAGATGATGGTAATGAAACAGAAAAAACATGGGTTTCTGCTTGAGTCCTCATGAGATATTTCTCTCACTACACCACATACAAAAAAATAAAAAACATATCCATTACTTATTTAGCACATATTATACTTGAGGCTCTCTGCTCGGCACTATATTAAACAAAGATGATTAAGACAAAGTATCTGTTCCAAAGATACTGAGACCATAAGAAAAATAACAGATGATTGTAGTGCAAGGTAGAATTTAAGTGCCCTACGGAAGATACAAATACATGACTAAAGCAAATCAGAGAATGGAGCTATCACACATTGTGGGAGAAAGAGAGAAAGCTTCATGGAGAAGTTGACTTTTGACCTAAACCTTTGAGGAGCATCTGAATTCCAGAGATTAAAAATGAGGGCAGAGGGGATGAGGGCAGGGTGGGAAGAACAGAAAATAGGAATGTGAATCATTTTTGGAGAATTGCAAGAAGTCTCTCTTGGCTGTGGTGTGTGAAGGGAAATGTATGTATGTGGAGGGGAATGAAACAAGGTAAGGATGGAAAGTCAAGTTTCCAGGCATCTTTGCCTGGTCAAGCCCACAGCTTTGCACTTGGTTCATCAACCTTTATGGGTTTCAAATGTGAGAGTGACAACGTCGGGTTATTTGGCAGCAGGAAGTGGGCTGGTTTTGAGGAGCAGGAGAATGAGGCAGTGAGAAGAGTTGGGAGGGGACTACAATAGTTCAGGAGCAAGGTAGGCAGCAAGTAAATCACGGGTGGCATCAGAGATGAAAAGAAGGGCAGAGTGACAACTTTGGGGAATGACGCAGCATGGGAAATGCAAGATCGAGAAGGGCCAGAGATGGTGATGCCATTAGTAGTGTGCATGGCATACTTATCACAAGCTATTTAAAATTTCTATGTAAACATTGATCTCCTCATTAGACTGTGAGCTCCTAGGAGAACAAGCCCATGTCATCTTCATCTACAAAATGAACATGGTAGCTGCTTGGTAAGTGTTAGATAAGGGATTGGAAGTCAGGAGAGTTGGCTTGGTGATGGCAGCTAGGGTGTTCATGGAAATAGCATCTTTCGTTTTGGACATGCTGGAATTTGGGGATGTGGTCTACTTTTTAGATGCAGTTTCTAGGTAAAGATCTTCTAAATAAAGATAAGTACTTTATCTTTCTAGATAAAGAGTAGAGAGATGGTACACTTGGGCATAGAGAGCACACAGTAGCTGTTCCCTTCAAGACAGCAGGTGAGATTGGAGAGAAAATTCAGCATGGCATCCATCAGGGTGAATTGGAATGTTGAGGGAAGCCAAGAAGGATGGTAAGGACTGAGGTGGACATGTGGGCTGTGTTAGTGAAAGCTGAAGGGAAGGGGTGAAGGGCAGGGAAAGTATCGTAAGTGGGAGGCAGCAGAGCTCAGAGTTACGCATGCAGCCTCAGGAGTCAGACTGCTGGAGTTCAAAGCCTGGCTCCTCTACTGATCTGATATGTGACTGTACTTACTTCAGTGACTTAACTTGCTCTCTCTCACTTCAGTTTCCTCTTCTGCAAAATGAGGTTAGTAACGATACCTGCATGAACACATGCACAGCACTGAGAACAGAACCCGGAATGTAGTAAGTGCCACATAAGCATTAATTTCTCTTCTTCTTACTGAAACCCACTAGGACGACTTTGTGTATGTTATCCTATTTAATCATTAATAATTGCGTTGGTAGGTGTTTTTATCTTCATTCTACAAATGAGGAAACCAGAGTGCAGAGAGTTTTCATAATTGGCCCAGATTCACAGCCATTCCTGATAGAGCTCACCTAAGAGTCTGGTCACCAGGCTTGAGCACTTCCTCCTGTCACACTCAGCCTAAGCTGGGTAGAGATGGCAAGACCACTGGCCGAGCAATTTAGATGTGATCAGTAGGTAGTGGAGAGCTGTGGCAGACGCTGGAGCAGGGGGACAATGTGAGGAAGCAGCAGGCTGGGGGGATTCACCTGGCAGTCTTGAGCAGGCAGAAAGAGCAGGGTGCCGAGGACCAGACCAGAGATGGCAGAGGAGGTGGTGAGGCGTGTTGCACCGCAGTGGAGCTGGGACGCGAGAATTAGTGGAATTTGTGATGGACTCAGATAAGGTGGAAATGGTGGTAGATGATAGAAACTGACTAAAGGATGTGTATGGGAGTTGAAGGTTGGAGTTTCAACTTGAAAGTTTCAGACATGGGACTCTAAGAAAATATTGATCCTATAAACGGTAATGAGGAAGTTGGAAGGGGACCACTGTAGTATCTGCTTCCTTCAAGAAAAGCATGTTTAGAGGAACTAGCTCAGAGAATAGTGTCAGCATCAAAGTGGGGCCACTTCATTATTTTTAGTGGCAGTTGGTTCTGATGAGGACACCTTGGTGGCCTTTACTTCGCCATCAGTCTGACTGCCAATTCTTTATTAAGGAAGGAAGATGGTGGATTTTTCCATTCTTCCCTGGAGTAGGATGTTTTCTGTACACAATTAGCATGTGAACTCCTTTAAAAAACAGAAAAGGAGGTTTACACCTTACTCTAATTCTCATTCATAACAGAGTGCAGTGATTTGCATTTGGGGAGTTAGAAAAATCAGTTCTGTTGACTTCCTGTTTTCTATTTCGGGCCTCTGAGCAGAACTTCCCATTCTAGTGGGACCAGGAAGAACACACAAAGCTGAAATTTTCTCCTGAAATTGATTTGCCATGGGGATAAAGTAAGTTCATGGTCTGAGCTGTTTGTCTCCCTTTGCTCCTGAAATTTGCTCTTGTTTCTATACTCCAGGGAATGAAATGAGGAAAGTGTTTTGGTTTTTTCCTGCAGGTCAAAGTCCCAAGCTTTAGTGCAGGAGTCCATGTACTCAGGAGTTCAAAACTTGCTGCTCAGACTGAGATTTTGGCCACATTTGGAAATTACAGTGGCTTCTCCCTTTGACAGTCCCTAAGAATACTATATTTGGGTTCTCTTCTTTAGGTTTCCTGTCTGAACATTTTATTTTACCTGCTAGTGTGAAAGGGTGAGGAAGGGCAGATCTTTTCAGTTTTTCTTCCCCTCCATGTGCCTCTCCTCTCTCCCTCTTTCTCTGTCCTTAGTGTAAAGGTATGTTTACTTTCATTATCTCATTTGCTTCCTGCATAGCGTGCTGTGAGGCAAATATTGTAATTCCCATTTTACAGAGGGTGAAACTGAGGTTTCAGTGAAATTGAGTGACTTGGCTGAAGTCGCTTGGTTAATAACCATGCTGAGAATGAATCCCTAGTCTTCCGTATTTAGGTCTCTTGTGCTTTCTTTTTCCCAATATTGTACCACTTTCTGGTGGAGGTTGTAGTGTTTAGGGTGCTGTCAGAAAGGAGGGGCTGAGAAGCCTGAACAGATCTCATCTACAATTGAATTGTGTACCCCGATTAATAAAATAGAAAATGTTAACTAAATATACTGCCATGCACTTCTTCAAGCATATAGGACTGTGGGTTCCTTTTTGTGTCACAGACTTCAGGGTGATGTGATTTGAGGGAGTCCTTCACTGCATGCAAGGGGGTAACTAAAAGGTGAAGGATAATTGGTATTTCACACCTTGTATGCAGAAGATGTGAGTTTCTCTGTCGTAGGTTGAGCTTAGGATGGTAGCAAAGAGACAATGCCATTTCCCTGCTTCCCAAATCCTGGTGAGGCAAATGGGGGTGGGGGAATCTGTCGTGAGTTGGTGTCTATCATGAGTGTCTGGACCTTGGCATCTAATCAGTCCCAGAGTAGGAAAAAGGGATCCGAATTAGTGGCTGCTTAGAAGATGCTGGCAATGGAGCTTTGCTTGTTAGGAATGAGTGCACATTAGGACAGGGCAGCGAGGGAGGCCCGTGGAGACCTTGGCTGCCTGTCTTGCCTGGCACGGCTGTGGAATGACCCTGCTCTGCCAGCGCTCTGGGAGGTCCCCTTTGACTTTGGGGGAGTCCTCAGGACTATGCACATGACCAGGTTGTCCTGTTAGTACACTCTAAGGGGCCTTCTGTGCCAGGGCCCCAGGCCAGTAGATGTTTTCCTGACATGGTCTGTGAGCAGTACCCAACCCAGGCGGTGCCTTCTCTTCCTGAATCAAGCCCCTCCCTGCTCAGCCGCAAAGCAGAAGTGGCTGGCGGATGGTGAGCTGGGTGCTGGTCTGGAGCCACAGCCCATGGGCTGCTACCTGCACTGCTGTCAGATGCTGACCTTTCTTGTTTTCTGAACTAACAAGATGACAGAGAGTGAATGAGGGGGAAAATCAAATATTGTGACAAGGAGGGGCTGACAGACATGGGCATGGCCCACAGAAGTCTCCCACTGGAGTGAGGAGCTGAGAGAGAAGGATTTTGGGAAAGAATCTCAGAAGCCTCTCTCCTAAGGCAAAGGATTAAACAAAGAAAAATCAGACTTGGGCTTGAATGTGGTCCAGGTATGGGTTTAAGTGGTGCATGGCAGTAAGCACTGTGGTGGTGATGGGGCGGGTTGGGACACAGAGGGAGCCACAGAGGGAGGGGACAAAGGAGGTGAGAAAGGACACAGTCCTGCAATTGACCAGAGGCTATCTGGCCGCACGGCACCGTCCTCCAGTTAGGGCATCTGTCTCTGTATATTGCACTAACACAGCTATGCAGTGTGTTCTTAAAAAGCCTGTGAAGAAACATTTGTAAATTGAATTATATTTTGAAGACATGAGGAGGGGATCTTGCAACTTAAAAGAACCTCATGGGAATTACTTTTGAAAAACAATCAATCATTTTAGGTGGTAGAAACTCTCTCCCTGATGGGTTTTGAATCTCTGGATTTTAATGTATTTGCTCAAAGTAAGATTCAGTTTTTCATCCTTTCACTGGGAGTGGATTTTTTTTCTCTTACATATATGGGTTGCAAAGTTCTTAACTAAGGATAGTAATGAATTATTTCCCCCAGCTATTTTTACTTTTGATGTACTAAAACTGTTCCTTATAACAGAATTTAAACAAAATGAGAAAGTTATTTTCTTTATGGTACTGCTGTGCTTTTTCAAGGAAAGGCCTCTTCCAACAGCACTTGTGGAGACAATTTCCAAAGGAAAATCCCACCAACAGAGACACTCAGTCTTTAAGTCTGGCTTTGGAAAATGAACATTATGCTTTTTTCTAAACAGGACGCTGTGAGCCCAGTCATGTACACTATGAAAATAATTGGTGTGTGTTAGTACGCCTTGTGCCAGATTTCATGCTTGTTGAAAGGTGATTGGATTCAAACCAGCACATTTAAAGGTCAACTGGTTGTTCTTAAACTGTGCAGAATTTTAACTCTTTCATTATCATGGATTTAAACCAAATGGCCATTTTAGGAAGGGGGAGAGACTGCATGCTGTGTTTTAACTTTCTGACCTTTTTGTTCTTTAATTTTTGGTAAAGTTCTCAAGGATTCTCTGTGGACGAAAAGGGTCAGAGAAATGAGTTCTCGGCTGGCATTTGAAATTGGGTGGGAGTGGAGACTTAGTTCTTTTTAAACCACTGAATTTAGGTCAGGGATCTAACACGGCTGTGCACATCACATAAGCAGTGTCTAAATGTCAGGCTGAAAGTTCTCTCTTTTAAATAAGTACTTAAAATTTGTCAGTAATAGCTAGGCTTCTGTCTCTTTCTTCCTTGTCTTCCCACCTTTGGGCAACTTTCTAATTTCCTTGAACATTGTGGTAGAGAAACCACCATCTAATGATCAATATTTAACCCAGCTGTTTGATGTTAGCTCTGTTTCTGGAGCAGGTATTTCACTAGGCTTTGGGACTTTGATGACATTTTTCCCCCCAGTGATTTTGGGTTAAATGGTTTATTTTGCTGACCTACCAGCCTTTTTGCTGGATTTCCCAAAATAAGGTAGGGGATCTGACCTGTCTCAAGTAAGTAGGGTGGATTTTAGTCACCTGGTGATAAAAGTTTCTTGGGTTTTGGATTAGTGTCCTGATGAGCCCCTAGAAACTTTTCAACATTTCATTATGAGGACTAGTTTGGAAGCTAGAAAGGCAATATCTTTCTTGAGGAAAAAAACCTTTCTGAGATTAACACTGGCCATTTCTAAAAATGCCACCCAAAAGTTGACAGGTAAAGGCAGTGAGAATTCACCTTGAGTGCGTGTGAACTCTTATAGTTCTAACTAAAGGCAAATTAAAAATGTATAGAGTCCCATTTTGTCAAGCTGATGATTCAATATTCTCTTCTTTCTTGGTTACTTTGTAGTCTGCTCTTAGTTCTTTTATTTTTATATTCTCCATTATTTTTAGCTGTGAGGATGTGTGCTACTTGTTTAAAAATTCTGTGCCTCATTTGCTCCATCTGCAAAATGGGGATAACATTACTTACCTCAGTGTTACTGTGAAAATTAAATGAGCTAGTCCATGTAACATGCTTGAAACAATGCCTGGCACAAAATAGATGCTCAATAAATGCTAACTCTCATTATTATTATCATAATTTTTGGCTATAATTCTAATCTTTTATTTTGTTATGCCCTTGGGAGATATTTGACCCACAGAGTTTCTTCTGGGTGGGGTAGTTCAGGTTAAAGGTGTTCTCCTCACCTCTCCATACCTCCATCTCTTTTGCCTAAATGCCAGCTGAGGCTGGCTGGGAGACATCACACAGGAGGGGGTGAACCTGACCCAGAGAGATGGGAGAGCAAATTGCCATGGCGGTTCTTGAGGGTAGAAAGGAGTACAGCTCAGGAGTGGGTTGCAGAAAGGCACCAGTAGGGGGGAGCTGGAAGACAGCCCGGATAGAAGACAGCTCCCCAGAGAGCTGTCCTTCATTCTTGCTCACTGCTGCTGTAGCACTTCTGCCCGCTTCTTAAAGGGAGTGCATGTTTCCTCTAATACCCTCCCCAAGCTAAAGTCCAGTTGTTCCAGAACATCCTCTTTCAAAGACATTGAGTTCTGGTTACTTTCATTACATTGTTGATCTCGTATTGTTGTCTAATTAATTCACTCATAATCTATAGTTCTTTCTTAAATGCATACATTAATTATGACTCTTTCATCATTAACTTTTGTTCAATTCTATCCCATCACAAACTTCATATTCACAAAACTAAGGTTTACATCTGAGCTAAAGCAAAAATGGTATAGCTACAAAATACCTGTTAATGGTATATACCAGGTATTATAACATGCTGTGATATTTAGAGTTCTGTTGGTAGTTTTGAGAGCATAGTTCTTCAAATATTTTTGACTGTAGTCAAAAATAAGAAACAGATTTCACATCATGGTCTATATACATGTACATATATTTGTGTGTGGATGGCTTAAGCAAAAGTGTCATGAAACAATGCTTTAACCTTACTTCACATGATGCACTTTCCTAATTTCTATTCTTTTCTATTTTAATGAAAATAAGGCTGATTGTAACCCACCAAACACATAATCTGCAGTTTGAAAAACCTTGATATAGAGGACAATCCGGTGGTTGTCTCTTGAGCTTTTCTATTACACGTATGATACATGATAATTGTGGCATCTCAGTTGCATTCTGAGGGATTGCCTTCTCTTCTCATCCTGACTTAAAAAAAATAGGAAAGGAAAGAAAACTCAGATCAAGAACTAGCACATTACCTGCCAAACACATAATCTCTCCTTCCCTGTATGCTCTTTCCTAATAACTGTTGTCAATTCTCCAAAAGTAACCATTCTATTGATTTCTGACACCATAGATTAGAAATTTAGAAACCATTTTTGAAAGAAATTAAAGATCTAAATAATACCTTCCATGGATGGGAAGACTATATTTTATAATAATGTCAGTTCTCCCATAAAGGCAGTGCTATTTCAGCCAAAATGTCAACAAGTTTCATTTTTTATGAAAATTCACAATCTTATTGTAAAATTTATATGAAAATACAGTTAGCCAAGAATAGCCAATAGAGCCCTAAAGAAAAAGAACAAGGAGGAAAGACTTATACTATCTGATGTCATTACTTATTATAAAACATATTAAGTGTGGTACTGACACAAAGATAGAAAAATAGTTCAGTATAGTAGTCTTATGCATCTTTTGTTAGATGTAGTTCTATGTATTTGTTATTTGATGCTGTTGGAAATGATATTGTTTTGTAAATTTCACTTTCTGTTGCAAGTATCAGAAATACAATTGATTTTTCTCTCTAGCAAACTTATTGAACTCCCTGGTTAATTTAAACCCTTTATCTACAGATTCTTTTGAATAACATAATCACATATTCTAAGAATATTTATATTTTTCCTTATTCTTTCCCAGACTTATGCCTTTTATTTTTCCCCCTCCCCGCCTTATTTCTTTGACTAAGATTTCCGGTGTTGAATAGAAATGGTGATGACAGGAATCTTTTTCTCATTCCCGATTTCAGAAGAAAAGTTCTTAACATTTCAGTACTAAAATTGACTTTTTGTGATGTTAAATTTTTTTTGTAAATACCTTTATTATATTAAGAAAGTTCTCTTCTGTTTCTAGTTTGCTAAGAGTTTTCTTATAATAAATAGATGTAAAATTTTATTAAATGGTATTTTTGAATCTGTCAAGATAATAAAGATTTCTCCTTCATTTTATTAACTTGGTTACCTACATTAAATTGCTATTTTGAATGTTAAATGAACCTTGCATTCCCGGAATAAACTGGACTTAGCTACAATGTGTTACATTACTGGATTTAGCTTGTTAATATTTTATTTAAGATTTTGAATTTGTCACATGAGAGAGTTCTGGCTTGACGTTTATTAACTTTGTCACATTTTGGTATAAAGGGTATGCTGGCCTCATAAGTTTAATACATCTGAAGGATCTTTAGTAATGTCCCTCTTTCGTTTCAAATACTGGATATCTGTGTTTTTTATTTCCTTAATTCCTTCTTGATTAGTCTCACTAGGTGTTTATCAATTTTATTAGTCTTTTCAAACAACCATCTGTTGCCTTTGTTGATATTCTCTATTGTATGTTTTTAAAATTTCCATTAATTTCTATTCTTATTATTTCATTCCTTCTATTTTCTTTGGATTTAACTTGCTATTCTTACGTAATGTCTTGAGATAGAGCCTGAGATAATCCATTTTTAGGCTTTATGTCCATCTAATATATACATTTAAGACTATAAGTATCTTTCAAAAGTCAGATTTGGCTATATTGTACAAATTTTCTACTGTAGAGTTTTCATTTTTATTCAATTCAAAATGTTTTCTAGTTTCTATTGTGATTTCTTCTTTGACTCCTATGGTCTTAAGATATTTGTTACTTAATTTCTGAATATATGGGGATTTTCCATTTATCTTTTTGTTATCGATTTCTAGCTTAATTCCACTGTGGTTACTTTAAAAGATTATGTATTCCTGCCATTGCTAGGGCTGTGTTCTGTATATGTTAATCAAAGTTTTAAAATCATGTTGTGCACATTTTCTCTATAATTGCTGATTATTTTTCTGCTTATTAATCTGTTACAAGGAAGGTGTGTTAAAATGTCTTATTATGACTTGTGGATTTATCATTTTTTCAAATTCTGTCAACTTTTGTTTTAAATATTTTGAGTGTATGCTATCAGGAGCACATACTTTTAAAATTATCTTATCTTGCTAGTAAATTCAGCCATGTATTTCCATTTTGTATCCCTCTTTATCTCTATTAATGTTTTTGTCTTAAAATCTACTTTGTCTGCTATGAACATGGCTACTTCAGCTTTCTTCCGGGTTAGCGCTTACATAGTGACATTTCTTCCATCCTTTCACCTTCAGTCAAAATTTTTATATCCTTATATTTAAGAAATGTTTCCTGTAAGAAACATATAGCTTTTAAAATCTAGCCTAACAAATTTTGTATTTTGATTGAAATATTTAATTTTATAATTTATGTAATTATATTATATTTTTGTAATCATATATTATATCATATAATTATAATATATTATATTTATGTAATTATTTGAGTTTAAATCTATCATCTTATTATTTGCTTTCCATTCATCCCATTTTTTCTGTTTCTCTTTTTTATCCTTTTTTCTTTCTTTGATTGAGGTTTTTAAAAAAATATTATTATCCACTTTTCCTGCTCTATTGGCTTCCACTGTTCCCAACTTAAACACTTGTTGATATATTTTAATTTTATATCAGTAATTAAACCCCTCAGGACAATATTATCAAATATACTTAATATTTTGACTCTTCATTTTTTTCACTATCTCAGTCTTCCAGCTGTGATCATTTTCTCTCTGCATGAAGAGTGAGTACCTGTAGTGCTTTTTTGAGGATGTGACTGCTGTCGAGCAGTCTCTGAGTATTTGTTTTAATGAAAGTGTCTTTATTTTGCCTTTGTTTCTGAAATATGTTTTCACTGCGTATAGAATTCTAGGTTGGTAATTTTTTTCTTTTGATATTTGAAGATGTTCCATTGTTTTCGGCTTCCATTGCCATCCTATGTCTTCTAAATCTTACCTGGATAGGTAGAAATATTTAATTTCACTCAAAGGATGAATAAAAATGCATCTAAAACCTCATGGTTCTATTTTTGATAGCATTTAAAGTTTACACGTATTAGTATAAAATATTTTTTTTCTCTGCACAGTGAGTGCAAATGATCAAAGGAATCAAGTATTTGATTACTCAACGTAGAGACATTTGCTTAATATATAGACTAATGGTCAGTCCAGATTTATTGAAACATAGTCTAGGAAGTATTTTTCTAACTCATGAAAAGAGAGAGAGCATAAAATGTATGTAAATCTAGGTTAAAAGAAATAGGTAAAAGTACGTAAAAATAATGCAAAAAGCACATACGCAAGATATGCACATATCTTGCTCAAACTTGACTTCCATAGACTCAGAGTAGTTCATTCTCTAAGAATCTCATATGATTCCATATCTTTTTCATATCAAGTCAGTCCAAAAGATTCTGCCTTGTATTAGTTTTCCAGATAATTTACCCTTTTTGTTTGTTTGTTTGACAGGGTCTCACTCTGTCACTGAGGCTGGAGTGCAGTGACGTGACCATAGCTTATAGCAGCTTCTTACTCCAGGGCTCCAGTGATCCTCCCGTCTCAGCCTCTCAAGTAGCTGGGATTATAGGCATGTGCCACCATGCCTGGCTAATTTTTTTTTTTTTTTTTTTTTTTCTTTTGTAGAGATGGGCCAGGCTGGTTTCAAATTCCTGGCCTGACGTGGTCCTCCCACTTCGACCTCCCAAAGTGCTGGGATTACAGACATGAGCCGTTGTGACTGGCTACACTTTTGTTTTTCTGTAGTTGTTGCTTCACTGTGTTTCATTGAATATTCTCATCTTTCGATACCAGTAGTCAGAAAAATAACTAAATGTGATACCTTATTACTGAACATATTTGGTCTATAATGGTGTATTTGACTTATGACTGATTTTTTTTCACCTAAAATGTATTTTGGCTTCAATATTAACTTCTTTTAGCATTAATATAAAACTTGAAATGTGAACTAAGTGCTTTTACTTTTAAAATATTTTTCCTATACTAAAATGCACTACAGTATAGTGTAGCAGTTAAGAATATGGGTTTTATATTAAGATAAATCTGAGCTCAAGTAGCTCTGTTACTTGCTAGTTGTGTACCCTTGGAAAGATAACTCCAACTTTTTAAGCCTTAGTTTCCTTATCTGTAAAACACAGTCCATAATTTCTACCTGACAGTGCTATTTTAAGAATAAATGAAATGGAAAATATGTAGGTATCATGTCCATATATTGGCAACCATTATTGTTTTTATTAATTTCTATAGTATGATATGACTACTAAGTTTGTTCACAGAATAATGTATTGTATTGGCAGATAATATTCTGGTAGAATGGTTCTTCTTCATTTTTTTTTTTTCTTGTTTTTTTGAGGCAATCTCTCTCTGTTGCTCGGACTAGAGTGCCATGGCATCAGCCTAGCTCACAGCAACCTCAAACTCCTGGGCTCAAGCAATCCTTCTGCCTCAGCCTCCTGAGTAGCTGGGACTACAGGCATGCATCACCATGCCCGACGAATTTTTTCTATGTATTTTTAGTTGTCCGGCTAATTTCTTTCTATTTTTAGTAGAGATGGGGGTCTCGCTCTTGCTCAGGCTCGTCTCGAACTCCTAACCTTGAGCGATCCTCCCGTCTTGGCCTCCCAGAGTGCTAGGATTACAGGCGTGAGCCACCGTGCCCGGCCTAGAATGGTTCTTTATAAAATAAACAATTGAAAATAACTTACCACTTTATTTTTTAGAGTTCATAAAGATAGGTATATTTGGTGACCATGGGAGCCAACAACATATAATAAATTCTGTATTCTTAACAAGCATTCGTTGAGTCTCTAACAACAAGCTCAGCACTTTTTAAAACACCGTGGAGGGAGGAGTTTCAAGCATGTGAAAGGCTACCCCCAAGTCTCTTGATTCTGCCTCCCTGATGGGTGTCTGTCTCTTTCCATCCCTGCTGTGAGCACCATATTGCAGCCCAGCATCTCTTGCCTGGGCTTTTGCAGTGGCTGCCTTACCACTTGCTTCCCGTTCGTGTCTCTCCAATCCATCCTTTATAGTTTTGCCAGAAACTATCTTTCTAAAACAAAATCACGCTGTAATCATTCACACGTTCATAGACAGCCTGTTGCCTGTCATAAGCGGTTCAACCTCCCTAGGACAGCCAGGATCTCCACGACCCTGTCCCACCAGCCGCATCACTTCCTGCTTCCTTTCCCGCACCCTATGCTCAGGCCATAAGGACTAACTGCAAGTCTGCCTTCGGACCATGTCCTTTTAAGCTGTTCTTTTAGCAAGAACTGTCTTCCGCTTAGCCACTTCTGACCTCTCAAAATCGTACTTTTTCTTTAAGATACAAGTAAACACCATCTTACCTATAAAGTATCCCCAAACCTAGGAGATGAATTTAAAGTTAGGCTACAGGGAGGAGCGGGGGTTGTAGCATTCCCAGATAGGGAGACAGTGTAGAAAGAAACCTTGAAATGGAAGCCAAGGACAGAAAACTTGTAGGATGCTGTCTCTGCTGGCCTCCTCCCCCGTGCTTCAGAGGTGCTCTTTCCTTTCTGTGTTCTCTTCCTCTGACTGGCCGCTGAGCATTACTGCACCTGGGAGCCCAGAGGACATCTCATTGTTCTTTCAGCATCTGGAGCTTAGGGTTCTCTTACTTGCCTCTCTTTTGACTCCCTGGGCTCCTTTAAAGCCGTTTACTGCCTAGACCTTCCCTATACTTTTTCCTCCCCTTAGTCCAAGACCTGGCCGCTCCTTCTTGTCTTTCCTCAGAACTGGCTCATGGTATGATCTGTTGTGTTTAAACTGGCTATGACAAAGTTCCTCTGCTTCCTTTCTGCACCAATGGATTGGGTTCCTAGACCTTGTGCTAGCCCCATGGCACCAACCCTGGCCCTGTTCATTCCCTTCCATTGTCCTCCACACCCAAAGTTCCTGTGCTGTGCCAGGGAAGCTCATCAGGCCAACTATACATTATAAATGTTCATAAATATAACCTCATTTTAAAAGAAGCGTCTCCAAAGAATGTGGCCCTCTAAGGACTGAGGACATGAAAAAAGGGTAGGGGTGGTGAGGAAGTGGAGCAGGACAGAGTGTGGAAGGGAAGCTGTAGGAAAAGATCAGGCGCTACTGGAAGAGAAATAGGCAAAAGCCTTGGGCAAACAGGCCAGAAGTACAGCCAAGAAGAAAGGGTAAAGTCAGAGGTGGGTTAAAGGAAGGAACGATGAAATGAGAAAAAAAATGCAGAGGCTGTGAAGTGGATTATTCATAAGGAGGGAGGGAGAGAGAGAGAGAGAGAGAGAGAGAATTTCCAGGAGACTTAGCATTTGAAGGGGGACCTCAGGTGCCAAAAATGACATAATAATAGTTGAAAGGAGAGAAAAATCAATGTACCGTCAATCCTCATTATTCACAGATTATGTATTTTAGATTCACCTACTTGCTAAAATTTATTTGTAATCGCAAAAGCAATACTTGCTGTGCTTTTGCAGTCATTTGCAGACTAGCATAAAGCAATGAAAAATTTGAGTTGCCCAGCACGTATGTTCCCAGCTGAGGTTGAACAAGGCAATTCTTGGCTATCTTGTTTCAGCTCGCGTACTGTAAGCAAATGTCCTTTTCATGGTTTATTTAATGCTGTGCTTTTGAATTTTTGTACTTTTTGCCCGTGATTTGCCACTTGAAATGATCTCCAAACATAATGCTGAGGTGCTGTCTAACGTTCCTAAGCGCAAGAAGGCTGTCACGTACCTTTTGGAAGAAATAGGTATGTTAGATAAACTTTATTCGGGCCTGAGTTATAGAGCTGTTGGCAATGTGTTCAGTGTAAATGAATTAACAACATATATTAAATAAGGTGTCTTTAAACAGAAACACACATAAAACAAGGTTATGTATTGATTGGTTGATGAAAATGTGACCAGAGGCTCTCAGAAAACTAACCTTGTATTTCCCCTAGGAGCAATGGTGCAGTATTCACTAATTCTATGGCCTCAGTGACTTTAGAGAACATAACTACCACAAATAACAAGACTCAACTGTGAACACATTTTATTTAAGCTGAAAATATGGTGTATGCATTTGCATGTTTAGACATTTTGTAGAATTATAGTCAACCCAAGCAAAATGGAACTCCTTTTATTTGACTTTGGAAGATACTTTATTCTCTTTTGTTTAGAATAAAACTTTAAACAACATTCTATTCTTTGTTTTGGTTGATTTTAGCAGACATTTACAGATGAATATGCTGAGTAGGTTAGGCACAGTTGAGTTAGACACAGTTTGTGCTCCCAGGGAATTCCCAGTTGATCATGGAAGACAGGAGATGTGTGCAATCAGCAGTATTGGCATTAATTTGTATCATACAGAGTTGAAGAAGGTCTCAGCTGCTCCTGGACATCAAGGAACCCAGCCTGGGCACAGATAATAACCACAGACTGTGCACAGAGCAGATATCTAGAACATGTTGGTGAAGGCTAACATCTTAGAGCTCCAGGGGGTTACAGATGGAAGAGCTCCTAGAGGTCCAGCATGTGGCAAAGACGGGGGTGTGTTTAGACATAGAGCTAGAACTGAAAACCAAGCCTCATGGCTGAAGCTGAACCATACATGCTCTATGTGCCCTAGTCATTGGGGTCCTGGCTTCCACATGAGCTCATGTTCCAGAAATTCCACTTAGGTCAGATGTTTAGAAGTCAGACTAAGGTTGTTCCAGGATGAGCTCCAAGGGGTCTATTTTGCTGTATATGAGCATTTTTACAGAAAGAAGCTCATAAACTTCTTATGATTCTCAAAGGATTTCATGACTCTAAAAAGTTTAAGAACGCCTATGCATATTCAGAAGTTAACTTTGTACTATAAACAGTAAACTGGATTTGGGTTAATGGTGTCTTTGACATTGTATTTTGCCCCCCATCAATTCAACAGAATTTTTTTTTTTTTTAAATGCTTATTGTTGGCTAGGGTGTGGTGAAACAAAATTTCCTGTAAGGTCAGTGGCAGTATAAGTTGGTACAGAATTTCCAAAAACACATTGTGTACTTTTTGAATCATGTACCAAATTTGTCCTTCAATAATATATTCTAAGGAAGTAATTAGAAAGTAATTAGAAAATGGAGGTAATTAGAAATAATATATGAAGATATTCACAACACTTTTGTTCATAATATAAAAACTGGAAATCAAAGTGTCTAAAAATTATAGGTTTAAAAAATCATTTAATATCATAAAAATGGTCTATGACAACACATCATGTGAAAAAAAAACACTGCATATATAGTGTAATCACAATTTGTTTATGTGGGACCAGGAGAACACATGTCAACAGAGGTTATCTTTTGGTAATGAGACTATAGATGCTTTTTTTCCTTCGTTATCTTTTCTGTACTTTTTTTTTTTTTTTTTTTTTTGAGACAGACTCTCGCTCTGTTGCCCGGGCTAGAGTGAGTGCCGTGGCATCAGTCTAGCTCACAGCAACCTCAAACTCCTGGGCTCAAGCGATCCTACTGCCTCAGCCTCCCGAGTAGCTGGGACTACAGGCATGCGCCACCATGCCCGGCTAATTTTTTCCATATATATTTTTAGTTGGCCAGATAATTTCTTTCTATTTTTAGTAGAGATGGGGGTCTCACTCTTGCTCAGGCTGGTCTCAAACTCCTGACCTCGAGCGATCCACCCGCCTTGGCCTCCCAGAGTGCTAGGATTACAGGCGTGAGCCACCGCGCCCGGCCTCTTTTCTGTACTTTTAAAATTGTTTAAATGACTACGTATTTTTAAAATCAGAAAAAATATTAAATGACATTTTGTCCCACTTGAACTATAATTTACCTAAGGGAAGTCCTGTCCTTATTTCTTAGTTCCTACCTTTTAAAATGTCCCATCACTCATTTTGGCGGGAAGTTAAAATGGAATGTCAGCTATTTCACATTTATTCAATTACAAGCCCCTTCTTTTCCCTCAGTATCATTTCAGCTTAAACCTTTGTATTTGCATTTACAACTCTGGTCTCACTTCTTTTCTTTGTCCTTTTTGTTATTTCTCTCATTTTTTTTTTTTTTTAATTTAAATTCTGCCTTCTTTTCTTTGGCAGCATTAGCCATTTTCTCCTCTTCTCTTCTGGGGATATGATCCATATCATTCAGTTTTTCAAATATTCACCCTCTTTCCCCTTGTTTCTTTATCCTGGTTTTTTTTTTTTTTTTTTTTTTTTTGAGACAGAGTCTCACTCTGTTGCCCAGGCTAGAGTGAGTGCCGTGGCGTCAGCCTAGCTCACAGCAACCTCAAACTCCTGAGCTCAAGGGATCCTCCTGTCTCAGCCTCCCAAGTAGCTGGGACTACAGGCATGCACCACCATGCCCGGCTAATTTTTTCTATATATATTTTTAGCTGTCCATATAATTTCTTTCTATTTTTAGTAGAGATGGGGTCTCGCTCTTGCTCAGGCTGGTCTCGAACTCCTGAGCTCAAACGATCCGCCCACCTCGGCCTTCCAGAGTGCTAGGATTACAGGCGTGAGCCACCACGCCTGGCCTATCCTGGTTTTTATAATAATTTTGTAAGGTAGAGGAAGCATTCAGGGAATAGTTTCTTCCAAACCTTAGAGCCTTGGTAATAATTTTGCATTAATTAAAAAATTTTTATTCCCTTTGAGATTTCCCAAAGTATTGTCCCATTATATCAGGAACATGTATGTATATGTGTGTACATAGATGTGCATGAGAATGACTATGTTCACATGTATGTATGTGTGCATTCATATTTATGCACATGTGCAAGTGTGTGCACGTGTGTATGAATACATACTCTGGTTCCTCCAGGTCAGGAACGGTGTCATTTCCTATATACTCTGCAGCAGCAGGCACTCCAGTAACACTGACTGTGTGTTTGCCTGTCTCTTTTGAGCCACCTTTCAGAGCTTTCCATCTGGGCCTCAGACTGTCTGCACAGGAGGGGAGTGCTCTAATCCACTCTGATACCAACAGGCTTGCGTCTGTACTTTGAAAACTTAGATGAAGATGATACAAATTGGGTTGGCTACGTGGGCTCTCTAGCTTCTTCCTGGCTGGGCCGGAGACAGGCAGGATGACTGTTCGTGTCTCCAAAGGCCTGCAAATTAACAGAGAGATACATGTATTAGATAAGATAGTGGAACTCAATTTATGTAAGTGTAAAGGTAGCTTGAATTAAAATGGCACCTTGAGAAAGCAGGTAAGGACCAAATCAGGAGACTCTCTGAGTCAAAAATCAAGGCTAGGATTTATAGGATGAACATTTTTATGTGTAAATTGGAATTCAAAATACTTATTTGTAATTGAAGTACTATGCTTATTTTATTTCAATAAACCTAAAGTCTGTCTTTGAAGTTAGCTTCAGGATATATCCATCAGCACTGAGCCCTGAAGATTTGCCTGCTAAATCAATCCGAGGATGCAAAGAACCAGGCAAATATAATATAACACTGGCTTGCAGTGTGCAAACACCTGTGGCTGTATTATAGGGTGCTCAGCTTGGTGTCTCACAGTGGAGAAAAATGTGCATTGATGTGAGTTCTGGGATTGGGAGCTCTTCATTCTTCATCCAGAAGACATACTGGGTAGAGAGAAGGATAACCAGTGAGAAGAATGCTTTATCCCAATGTTATTTTGTTAAAACTCAAAATCCCATGGTGAAAATTGGGCTTTATTAGATTCTCCTGATTGGAAACAAACATGCAAATTGTACAAGATTTCCAAATGTGCCACAGTGGCAGGGAGAGAGCCCTGATGTGCACGGAGAGTGATGAGTAATGCTGATGCCCTAACACTGGCCCTTGCCATCATAGGTTTTTGGAAACATTGTGAAAAAGTTGATATTTTTCTCCCCTTTCTGTGCTGTCTTATGGTGTGTCCTTTCTTTTTCTCCTGCTTATCAAAAGCCCCGTTCGCAAGAAATGCTAGCTTTCAGGAATGACCAATCAAGTACACATTTGTGCAGAGGTAACATTTATGTTAATTCCATTTAGATATTTGAATTGGACATTGAGTCTTTTATTTAGGAACAAAATGAATATTTCCGACATGCAGATGAATGAGGCGTTTATGCTTTTGTGTGGGGAGGGGAGGTTTGGGGGAGCTCTCCTGTTTGCAGCCCCGGCTTTAAACCCCATCTGGCATTAAGGAAACAAACCACTAAACAGACAGAAACTCTTCTAGTATTGGGAGTCTGGCTTCTTGTTTAAAAGCATCTCTCCTTTTTTTCTAACCATAATGAATTTTAATTTTCAAGTAAAAGTCACTACATCAACTTTAACATCAAATAAAATTGAAAAAGAAGATGCAGACTGTTGGAAAAGATTGGTGGAAATGATTATATTCCAGGCTTGGAGCTTATTGAAGTTGATCAACTGTCTAACAGATTCAGACTGTATTTAGATCATTTTGGTTTAGCTTCCCCACTTCAGTGTGGAGGAGGCTGTTTTGTAGCCTGATCTTTTTTGCAGGGAGAATGAAACTGCCTAAGGGACAATAAAGAGCACTGGAGAGGAATGAAATAAAGTCTCAAGAGCTTCTGTGCTATACCACCTACCTCAAACAGTAGATATTGCAGAACTGCTTTTTAAAAAATGTTGCCTTTCACATGTCATGCTAAAAATATGTACCTCAAAAGACTTTAAAAAACTTGAAAGAACTAAAGAAGTAGGCTGTAGTTATATAAAAGCAATATGCAAGATCATGGAAGTAAAATAAAATACATAGAGTAAGACGTATTAGAGCTTTCCTATGTTCCAGAGGAGCTTTTGAAAATATATTTAAAATACAAATAAGAAAGGTAACAGAGAACTGAATAGTGCCTACAAAACTACAGAAGGCTGTAGAAAATTATTTAACAACATTGATGAGTCAGGTAGGATGTCTTTATTCCCTTTAACTTCTCATCTCTCTTTTCCCTTTTAAAATTCACCTTCAGAAAAACTTACATGATCAACTCTACTTGACTGACTCCAATTTGGTCCTCTGTGTGAACTCTAGTTATCTGCACCTCTTGTAGATGTCCTCTCCAGTTGTTCATAGTGTGGCTCTAGACTTACCAAGGTCAAGAAATACGTCTTTCATATCTGTAGAATTTTCCTATATAGTTCAGTATAATAATTGTGTTTGCAGGTGGTGTTTAACAAATGTTGCCTGGCTCACTGGATACTTCCAGATTGAAAAAAAAGTTAATAGATCTTCAACTCTGCTTCTAGTGTTAATATTTATGTGTTATATTCTGAAAAACTTGTAGAAAACCAGATAAGAAAAAAGCAGGAGGAACAAGTTGCAGATATAATAGAGAATGTAAAAGGCATTTAATAAAGTCTTAACATGAAATAACAAAGAGTAATAACAATACAACAACCTTATATTCTATAGATTCTTGATTCTTCTGAAAGCCCTTTCATATAATAAAGAACAGAGGGATAAAATAAGGGCTAGAAATAAGTGCAAGAAACACCAAAGAAATGTAGATATAAAAAAGCAAAAGGATCAAAGAAAGGCAAAGAACGTAATAGCCAAGAATAAAGAAATGGAAAGAGAACTCGCTAACAACTTGGAATGGTTGTTGGCTAAATAGTCCAGTGGGCAGCGTATCAAATAAATATTTACAATGTTGGTGTTCCTGTAGCAGGTAGGGTACACTGTGTAGAGATCATGGCATGTTTTGACTTGTTTTCTACTAGGTAAATTGGGGAGGAAGTGTCGTGAATTCTCTCAATCTCTTTCTCTTCCATTTTCATTCGCTAGGGTTAATACTGATACTAGTATGGCTACATTTACTCCAAATATTCTATCCACAGCATCAAAAAGATGTGGAAGTGTGACACTTAATTTCAGTAGCTTAGTTAGTGATTTCCCAAAAGCTCTGTTAGGCTTGCTGCAGAGAGCACCACTGAATTTTGCCCTTGCTGTAAGGTCCTGAAAATTTCCTAACCTTAGGAAGCAGGTCTAAAATTATTGTTAATAGTGCTAAATGTAGTAATTCATTATAAAGAAGTTCCAAGAAGAGAAAGACATCCTATTTATGTTATAGAACTGATATTAAATCTAGAACTGAAGATACTTTTTTACAGATAAAAAAGTTCTGCCTGCCACATGTCAGAGGCTATAAACAGTCCTAAAACGACCTTTATTACTGCTTTGGATGGGAGGAGCTTCATATTTTAAATGATATTTTAACTGCTGACCTCTGGCAGCATTCCGGAGGTGGCAATCTTCTCTTACTTTTGGATCTGTTTTGCTCAGAAATATTAATTCACTTTAGTGGAAGGGCAGGTGACCCCCTCCAAAACGCCAGCATTAGTAAATTTTTGAAAGCAGTTTGAAAAAGAGATATAAGTGATGGTTCAAATAAAAGTCATCAAATTCTTACAAAGTTTTGGCTGTATCCAAATGAGAATATTTTCCCAAATTAAATCTTGTTCCTGTGGAGAACTCTATAGTAGAGGCAAAGTTTTAATTTAATTGTCTTCTTTGTTGCTGAAAGTATGGATCAACTGTTAATATTTTCAAGATTCAGAAATTGACACTTCTGTTTTGGCAATAATTATACTTTTCACACTTTGAGTTTTGAAATGGTGCAGAGGGCTCTTTCCTCTGGCATATTGAAGACCTATGTTCCAGTCCTAGCACTGGCATTTTAGTGGCTGTAGTGACTGGGTGAATCGTTTAATCTCTTTCAGCCTCAGTTGCCTCAGCTGTTAGACAGGATAATTATATCAGTCCTGCCTTATAGTTATAGCAATAATTTCCATTTCCAAATGCCTGCCATGTGTCAGGCTTGCTGTGCTTTGTATTACCTTTAAGTCTCTCATCTGCTCTGCAAGGAAAGAATGATTATCATTCATGGTTAGAAGGCTGAGGCTCAGATTATTTAGTAAGATGCCTGAGGTCACAGAACTGAGTGGCAATGCCAGGATATAAAACCTTCATGTGTATGTTTGCAAAGCTCCTGTTTCATCCTCCATGGAATTTTGAGAGTCATTTAAAATGACATGCGTGAAAGTGTTTTGCAAATAGTGAAGTTCCTTGTCAATGTATGTTATTATTATCATTATCCTGATGAATATAAATTAATTAACATATATTTATTGAATTCCTCACAGGAATAACTAAGTATAGCACTGAGTCAGATTTCATTTTGGATAACCTATGGAATTTGGTATTTTCTCTAACTAGTATCGTATAAGTTGTATTATAAATAAATCTTAAATATTTCCAAATGGAAATCTCTTCCATCCTGGGGATCAGGTTTTAGTTTCTTTTATATCATTTTTGGAGAAAAAAAAGAAAAGAAGCAAATTTGCTAACCAAAATTGAATGAAGTTTCAAGAAACAAGAACAATAGAATGTAGTTCAACCTTCAGAATCAGCAAATAAAGCCCCCTGAAACTATGAACATTGATAGGAAAACTCCAATAGAGATGAGAGAAATATACCACGGGGATTAGCAAATTTCTGCTGAAAATCCATGTATTCACAAACACTCTGGACCAACAGTTTAACTGTCTCCGTCTGGTTCTTTGTTGCTTAGTTTTAGATTCTTTAATGAGCAGTGGGGTTGCTGAAATTTACTTGAGGAGTTTATCCTTGATTCAGAGGTATCAGACTTTCTGTGTGAAGATGGCTGGGAATCCACACAACTTTCCTAAAATAAGCACCAAGTTTTGGAAAGAATTTTCGCTTGTGGAAAACATCCTATTCCCAAAGAGAGGCATCAGCATGAGATCACTTTTCACCCCCCAAAAAGGAAGATGAGGGGAGTAAGTCTGTCAAGCAGCCAAGAATTATTAACTTTCATGACAGGTTAACACTCAAGACAGACTTTTCCCTTGGTCTTTTGGAAGAACTGCTAAAGTCACAATGAAAATTCATGGAATTCTACAGAAGAATGAGCTGAGCCTAGAAGTAAGCTGTTCCTTGGCATTTCTTTATAAAGTGTGGATAAAAAGGAACACCTTAGAAAGTCATTGTGAGGATTAAATGGCAGAATGCACGTGCTTCTCCTGGCACAAACCAATCATCACTACTGAATCCTAGGCCATTTTCCTAAATATGCTTATCCAGTTGTCGTTTAAGTCTCAGTGTCAACTATTGATTCTGTTTGGCTCACGTGAATATTTAGAGTTCAGAAAAATGTTTTCAAATTGAGAAAAGATGGAGGAGGCTGACTTTCTAGGCCTCACCAGGGATCTGTGTTGGGTGGACTATAGCTTTAGTTTGGGTTTGGCAAGAGCTTCATAACAGGACCAGCATGAGTATTGTAGAGGGGGAGCTTATGTCATTGAGTAGGTGACCAGTTACTTATCTTTGGTCACCTAGGTGGAATGAATGTAGGGCCACTCACCCATACATTTTTCTGCAGGTGCGATGGGATAGGATAGCCCTTGTCCAATTCTTCTCTCAGAGATTTTGATCATATTTGGGTGTCTACTGGGCTAAGGCAGAAGCCCATCTGGAAGGACAGGACCACTACATGGCCAGGCATGGTTTTCTTTAGCTCAGGAGACTGGATTTGGCTGAATCTGAACAGACAGGATTGAAAAAACTAAGCTAATTATACAAGTGATATTTGTAAAGAAAAAAGCTGGATAGCACAAGAGCTGGATACCAGCCCTGTTTTGCTGTTTGGATTTGGTCATATTCTTTCTTGAGTATGGGAACAACAGGGCAGCCTAACATTGTCCCTGGAGCCCTCTGCCCACAGCCAATCAGAACTATGCCCAGCCTTAGAAGCTAAGATGCTGGCCAGACATAGGGTCCAGGCCCCCTTTGCCCAAGTTCCTGGGCCTGGGGTAAACATACATTTGTTATAACGCCTTTTAACATAATCCTGGCACTTTGGGAAGTGGAATCAATGTTTTAAGCTTTGGGGACTCCCCTTGGGCTTTGTGCTTTACCTCTGACCAGTGTCCTCTAGTGGAATAAGCTCTACTCAGGGAGTCAGGGGATTACTGATTGCCAGTTGATTTTTAGACAAGTTATTTTATGTCTGTGGGCCTCATTTTCCTCAGAGCAAAGGTATCTCTAAGTTGGGTCTCAGTGCAAACATTCTATTAGCTTTTGCAGTCTGCTTCTGCCCGGAGCACAAAAGTGTATGTGTGTGTGTGTGTGTGTGTGTGTGTGTGTGTTTCCTCCCCATGTTCCTGCCCCTGGTTTGGGGGATGTTCCTCTGAACTGTTCTTGGCTCCTCTTCTTCTATCCAAAATTTTCAGTGCAGAAGTACAAGATTAAGTTTGAATAGATCATTGTTTCTTTTAAGATAAACGGCTGCTGATAGGGATGACCTATTTCTGAAGCAGACAACTGAGGAGAAGTTTATGGCTTTTCAATTCTTTAGACTTAACTAGTTTTCCTTCTTGGAACATGTTGTATGGAACTTGACTAATCACCCTGGCAATATGTTGCCGATGTTATCTTGGCTAGAGATCAAGATCTCTAATACACCAGCACATCAGCTCTGCAGAGCCCAGACAATGAGAAAACAGTAAGAGGTGGGAGAAAGCACTTGCAATGAATTTTGGAGTCAGAATCTAATAGAAAAGTAGAAAGAGGACAGGGCTAGTTAATTTCTGGAAGAATTGCAGGTGACCAATACATAGAAAAGATTCCTAACTTCCGTAATGATCAAAGAAATGCAAATAAAAATAACAGCACTATCATTTCTCCCCATCATTTTGGCAGAAATGTAAATGGTTGGTTAAACCTGGTGTGCCTGAGAGTTTGAGGAAATGGGCACGCTCATGCAACTACTTGATATAACCTTTTGGAGGTCAGTTGGCTGATATGTACTGAAATGTAAAACGTATAGTCTCTTTGCCCAACAATTCTCAGCCCAGGACTTATCCTAAGAGGATAACTATGCAAATGTAAAAATACATTTATGTAGTGAATACATTTATGTAGTAGTGTGTTTGCAAAAGCATATTCATGGGGAAAACTAGAAATAACTTCAATGTTTATCAATAGTGAACTGGCATAGTAAATTATGATAACTACCTACTTACTGTGAAATCCCATGTAGTCAATACAAATGATGGTGTAGAGCTTCATATATTCACATGGAAAATTATTTAGGAATACAAAACAAGTTATGAAACAGAAAGATCACATTTATATACAGATATAATAATAGAAATATGGGAGGTTATTCATTTATATCTTAACAGGTAGGATTTGAGGCTACCTTTACTTCCTTTCCCATTAACTCCCTGTCACTTACCATCTCTGTATCCTTAGGGAAACTTATTTACCTTTTCTTACTCTTGGTAAAAATAGGGATAATAATACCAGCCTCTTAGAGTTTGTCATGAGAATCAAGCAATAAAACGCATGCCAAACACCTGGGGTGGAATTAAAAAACATACTCGAATAGTTTTTTCATTTACAGTTTCCATTTTTCTTTTGTTATATGAGTGCAAACAGCTGTGTTCCTATGCCCAAGACTCAGAGAGAAAGCTAAGTGGGCTTTGAATAGCTTCCATTTATTTTAATGCAGGAAGAGCCCTAGTTCCAAATATGTAGAACAGTATTTTCCTAAGGCTGCAGTGTGTCAGAAAAAGGCCATATTGAGTCATTGTTTGCTGAAGCCAGGAAAGGAGATTGAGTGGCTGATGCTGGTGGACGGCCTAAAATAATACTTCATTCTTGTCATCCTTACGCAGTTTAAAACCAAGTGATTTTGGATAGATCTACAGTTTCCCTCTTAGTTCAGAAGAATAAAGCTTTTGTTATTTATGCTCTTAAACAACAGAGCTTTGTCCTATACTCAGGAGCATGCAAACCAAACAGAAGATTTCCGCAAGGGCCATCCCATTTACTGTGAGGAATGAGTCCAAGTGGTAAGTAGACACACTCAGCTCCAACCACCACATCATCAGCAAAAGGAAATAGCCAAGTCTCATAGGAACACAATAGCTGGTCAGGTTTGGGATTCAGTTCTCTTATATTGTGCCAAAGTTGGTGGGCTCCGCCATTTTGAAACTGCCTGTTCACTTGGGGCCTGGTTTGCTGTACAAAACAAACAAATAACCTAGTTTTGCTTTTCATCTGAGATAGAAAAATGAAAATGGCAATATTTTGAGTGTTTCTTACTTTGGGCATTTCTGGTCCATAGATAATTATTTCAAATACTCCTATGTAATCTTTTCAGAGATGTTGATGCTGTAGAATAGGTGATAATTAGGGCTCAAGAGATTCAATCAATGGTTGAAGAATCATTAGAAAGACACATCCTGTATCCCCATTCTCATATAGTTTTCCTGCACTAAAACAACTCCTGGCTAGCTGCTACCGTACAGCCCTACCCATGTGCAATTTTCACTTAGCAAAAGGTCACATCTAAGTAGAGTATATGAAGTTGGGAACAATTCTGATTCATAATAATTATAGCTAGTAAGTGTGAAAACTTCTAATGTGCCAGGCTTTTTGTTATGTGGTTTGAATGCACTCTCTCTGTGTTCCTCAAGAAGCAATCCATGGATAACTGGTTTTATAAGCATTGAGGAGTGGTGGAAGTGGGCAAATGAAAATGCAGATTCCTCAGCTCTATTCTAGACCTATGGGATCAGCACCCTGTAGTGGGAGCCAGGGATTTACCATTTGAACAAGTGCCTTGGGTAATCCTTATGCACATGAAGTTCAAGAGGCACTGTGTTATTTTATAGTATAAGCTTGACTCAGGTGTGATCTGCTTTCCTTCCACACTTCTGATTTCTGTGCTTAAATTCTCAAGGCAAAAGGAACAAAGTCTTATGGACTTTGAGACACTGAGCAACTCATGTCTCTTTTAGTAGCTGGTGATTACAAAGGTATCTCCACAGTCAAATTGTTTCTGAGGCACTCCACGTGGTATTTACCTCTGTGGTGGGAGGGTTAAATGATTGAGAAAACTTTTCTTGCTTGGTGGTGGCCTGTGCTCTGGATGTAGAGAGGGAAGACTCGGGGGCCACAGGGCCAGTGGGACTTATGGTTGGTTGTACAGGTTGTATAACCGTGTGTGATGGTCCTGCATGGACAAGTGAAAGCTTGGCATTCTCCTTGGTCTGGGGCTGTGCACATAAAGCTGGCCACTCCTAAGAGGAGAAAGTGGCTGGTGTGGTGGTGTGATTCTCTGGACCCAGAAAGCCCTACCTGCCTCTGTCTTCATTGTCATTCTCCATCGGGCCTAAAATGTTCACCGGTGGTGGTTTCTTTGGTTCTCAGCTTTATTTCTAGAAATCCCCTATTAAAATGAAAAGCCACTTGAAAGATAGCAGGAATACTTAATCCTATTTTCACAGATTGGTTTAATCTGCTGCTCTGGGGATGGCATACAAAAGGATTCATTTGATGGTAAGGGAGGACAGGCCCCTCTGCGGGCCACTCTGGTGGAAGAAGCTAGGGAGGACAGGGAGACTATTTTGTGTTGGGGGGAGAAGTGAGTGGGAGAGGGGCTAAAGACAAACTGGACCTGTGCCACAATTCTGAGGGCTACCCTCCAGAATACATTCTTCCTTAAAATTCTCCAGCCTGTTCCATCCTCCTCCTCTCCAGTGCTGAGGAACTATTCCCCCCGTCATGAGACTGGACCACAGCCATGCTGCAGGTGGTGAGGTCTGAATGGCGCAAGTGGGGACTGGAGGGAGACTTTCTGTCTCACTCTGTAGCTGCACCAGCAAAGCGTGGGGTGGCAGGAATAATTACCCACCTCTGTGTCTGAGACACCTTTGGCCCCCTGTGCATTGTTCTGCCAGGAGCAGGATAATTAGAATAAATGAGATTTAACTTAGCTCATTCAACTCCTAGCCTGCCCCATACAAAGCTTTCAAATATGTAGTCATTTTCAGTGACTGTGGTGGGCTTCCCTGCATTTCTTTATCAATTTGTTGAGAAAGATCAGAGATGATTCTCTAACCCTGGTATAGAGCTTGTCTGTGGGTCTATTAAGTCTTAGCCTTTGATTTCATTAGAATTTTGATTTTGCATAAGGTGCTCTATGTTTCATTTTTATAGCATTTTTTGTTAAACTGAAAATCTCCCTCAATTTTTCCAATGTTTGTTTGTCCTTTCATGCTAATTCATGTGGTAAGTGCTATTGATTCATTAATTCACTCAGCAGGGAGTAACCACCTTCCATGGAGAGGAGGTGGGTGGGGAGGGCTTCCCAGTGAAGGAGCTCATTTTCCTTGGTCTTCGTGGTGGGTGCTGGGGAAGGGCGTGCGGATGGAAGGGCTGCATCTGCCTGCATGTGGCTCTATGCACAAGTGTGGGCTCTCTCAGGAACAGGAAGCAGGTAGATGTTTACAGGGGAGTGGAGGGTGACAAGGGTGAAGATCACTCATCAGTGAGTAAGTGAATGAATGAATAAATGAATGATTGAGTGTAGAATTCCATTCTCCTTCCCTTGGGTGGCTGTTCCTTCACAAAATGAACTGTTTTTTTCTCTGCCCCCTCTTAGTGAGCATGTCTAAACCTCAGTTGATTCTCCTGCTTGGAGAAATCCCTCAACAATGGGTGGAAAGGAGATGGTTAGCTCCAGCATTGTCTCATGTTTAAGCTGAGAATTCAGCATGAATTCCAGACATGGTTCAAGTATTCTAGATAATCAGCATGGCTGTTCATGATAGGTAACCCTCTTTCCACCCCACCCCCCCAAATCTTTTTTGGTTAGGATACGATGACTGAAGATTAATGGCTTCCATTATTTTTTTCCCTTCATGCAGGAATCTTTAAACTAGCTTGAAGCTTGTACCAACTATCATATGAATCATGTCTACTACAAGTACCCCTTTTGTGTCACATCCTGCATTAGCATCCCTGCATGACATGCTAAATGCAGGGCAGGGTTAAAAGTGTCAGGTGATAAGCAGGCAGAAAATTGATAATTAACAGTGACTGACACACTTCACTGTGCTGTTATCTTAGAGGCCTTAAGACAATACTTATAAATATTACTTGAAATGAAATATATTAGTAGATGTTAGTAGATACATTTCACCACATCTGGCTCTTCAGGAATTCACTTTTATTTTGAATATTGTGTACACCTATTTCAATGAGCTTAATATAATAAAAATGGCAGTTTTCTTTTCATGAACATTCACCATGTAATTGGCTCAGTTCTAAGCATGTAATTACCCATTTAGTCTTTACACCAGACCTAGGAGGTAGTTATTGTGTGTGAAAACATTTTACATATGAGGAAACTGAGGCACGCACTGTCTGTAAATAGCTTGCTCAAGGTCCAACAATTAAAGGTGGGATTTGAATCCAAGCAGTCTAGCTCCAGAGTTTATGCTATCAACCTCCATATTATACTGCTTTACATATTGCTTGAAGCAAAGAGCTGGTTTTAGCATCAAATATTAGGAATGTACTCCCTCCACTGCAAATTTTCTCTCATTCAATATAATTGCCCATTTTTCTATATGTCATGTAATAATGTTTTTAAGAAACTTGGACAAAGAGCAAGACCACAGAAAAATCAATTCTTCTGTTCAGGTCTCGTTACCTAGAAGAGTTTTGACTATAGTATATGAGTGCAAAAGGTTGCTAATTTATATTACTTTTAAATGTCATATATTTTAGAATCTTGTCACATGCATTATTAGTATGATCGCATATGTTCCTGTTCTTAGGAGAGATTGAATTAAAAGACAACAACAAAACACTAACCAAAAATTCCCTCCATGTGCCAAGAACAAATTTGAATTTGAAGTCCATGTGCCCAGATAAAGTATTTTGTTATCTGAACAGAGAAAATAAACTTAATCCCTGCAATGATCACAGACTCATATCCCTATTACCCGTGTTTTTTCACTTAAATTAAAACACGTTTTGCTTTGTTAAGGTGAGGCAGGCCTTCTTGCTGATATTTTTTTAAGCAACTATTTTTTTTTCAGGTCACACCATAAGGTGCTGGCTCCAAGTGTCAGCACTGGAACCTTAGGCAGTTCCCTACCAAGGAACTAGTCCCAAGGTCTAGGGTTTCTTAGGCAGAGGCTGGCGTTAGGAAAATAATGGCACTATTTGTCCCTGTCACCTGGAAAGGCATTCATACCCTGCCAGTCTTAATTGGCTTGACAAGCTAACATGGTGGGTCTGAACGTTTCCGATAGTTTTCTCATGAGTGACTACTTTAGCTACATAAACTGCAGGGCCAGACAAATTAGGTTATGGGCCCAGAAATCATTCTTGGCCCAGGTTTTGAGACACTTTTCAGTCAACCATAGCTGCTTGGATACTTGAGATTTGCTGACAGTTCTCAGCTCGGAAAAGGGTTCACATTCCTGATCTTTTACCGGGATCATCCTAATTCTTGTCTGTGAGGTTGAGATACAGGAAATATAAGCAAGGACTGGACCCAGCTGTTTGGGTGACCCTTGTATACCATGAGCTTCTTAGACAAAGCTTGATGTGATAGCCAGCAAACATTAATTGATGGTGATGGCAGGAGGTAGTCTCCCTAACCAGAACCTGCTATTAATAATACAAGTCCTGATGAACTGAGAATGATGTCTGCTGCAGACAACGTGTTGCATGAACAATTATAGGCAAAGGAAGATTGTAGTATTGGTATGTATATTCTTTAGTTTCTTCCGCTATTGCTTGGTTTTGAATAAGGCAAAGACAACAAATGTAAGCAGTGTAGTAGGCTCAAGTTGGATCACACTGAGACATCACTTCCTTTGTTTCAGTTTTAGAAAGCTCTCATCATTAATGTGTTTTGGAGTGAACATTACTTACTAACAGCTTGAAGCTGGGCAAACAAAATTTTAGTATTTACAGGGGTCAGGGACCCAGGGGCCAGTCTGTAACTTAGTTAATGTGGAGACAGAGAATGTACAAAAGCCATGAAAGCTTCAACTCAGATGACTTGCTGGATGGTTGCTGACCATTATCTTGGGCAGTGAGATGGTGTTCTTCACACTTGTAAGAGGTGAGGTCTTCCTATGGGAAATTTCTGGACAAGGATACATGTGAAATGACTTACATGCCTCGTTTGAGAGGATTCTTGGCCTTGTCTGTCAACAAATGGATATTTCTACATGGGAGTTCAAGGGGATTTTAATGGAATTTTATGAAGGGGATGAAAAGCAAGATTCAATGACAATATTAAGTTAAAGACTTGTTTTCCATTTCAGACTAGATAATCTATGTTATCTTTGAGTAAAGGGGACAAAAATCCTAAAAACCTGGCTTCCTTAGAAGTTTCCATTCTCACATAGTCACTGTAGGCAGCAGCACTGTCAAATAAACAAAGGTTTAATTAAATAAAAACTATTTAAACAGAGCATAAATATTCTTCCTTGGCTAGTCACAAATTGGACAATTCAAAGAACAAACCCTGGGGGGAAATTGCCAATGGATTACTTCTTCTGTTCTGTGTCTGTGTCTACTGCTGTTTTTCATCCTGGTGTCAAATCTCAAGCTGAATTCAGTCAGTTATCTACAGCCAACAAAAAGTGCATAAACGTCTCTTCTGTTACTGTTGTTTATATTTCACCACTAAACAAACCAATTTTTTCCTCCCAGCTTCTTTCTTTAGAACTTTTAGGTCCAACAACACAAATAAAATATTGTATATGTTCTGTTACCACTTTGGAAGCATAATGGTTGATTTAGTTATTTAAAATTTTATTGCAAAGATTTTTTTTTGTTGTTGTTAATGTTACACTCGCTACTAAAGTTGTTAAAGAAACACAAATTTGCTGAGGATTAGGAAGGATTTGTCATTAGGTTGAGTACGTTAAGTATCTTAGGTGTGTGGTGTTGGGGTTATGTGCATATCAGTTTCATTTTTTTTTTGATTTCCTATTTTAGTCACCTCTATAATAATTTTGACTTAAAAATGTTTTCTAGACATCCTTTAACAACTACAGATTTAGAAGTATGGTATAACAAGTAGCTGGTATAACTAACACTAAAATGTAATGGGAAACAAGGAAAATATTGTAAAAAAAAACAAGAAAAACCCTGACCACGGAGCACTGTTGACTCTCTTTTATGATTTTTAGGATTCTCTGTCTCAATCCTCCTACCATGGACATTCTTTCATGGCCCAAGTGCCAAGGGCCAGAGGAGCTGGGCAGTAACTTACCTTCCCAGTTTTCTCTCAGAGCATAGGTATTTTCTTTAAGATATGAAAAACATTCCATCGTGCTCCTGAAACCCTGTCCCTCTCCTCCCTGTCTCAGCCCGTTTGCTCTTGCTTCTGTGGGTGGGTGAAAAATCCTGCCCATCTGAAAAGGTAGCTCTAAAACTGTTCTGGAAAATTATCTATTTTCTTCCACAAATGATCAATTTAGTTTCAAGTTTATTTCAGGTACATTAAGCCTTCCTCTCCTCATGCTTAATAACAAATGATCCTACAAAAGATGAGAATAGAAAAAGGTAGAATAAAATTGAAGCATATCTAGTTGCCTCAGCGACTTAATGCTTCTCATTTTCACTCAGCATTATTCCTACTAAAAATAAAAAAGAAAAATGAAAATTACCTCAGGCTTCTGCTGCTGTAGTTGCCCTTTGGTTTCTAGGGTGGCTCAGGTCTTGGAATGCCGGCACCGTTGGGACTGCCAAGCCAGGAAGAGATCTCGCTCCAGGTGTAGCTGCCTTGTTCCCAGATCACCTGTCCTTTCCCCTCCAGACAATGAAGCTGTGATTTTTCTCTGGCCTTTCGAGGCAAAGCGATTCCAGATAAGCAGATTATTGTGTGGAATATCTCATCTATGTTGTTCCAGTGCAGCCCTTTCAGCTTTCCAGAGCCAGTTAGACTTGTTATGAGGAGCTAAATGATTGGCTGGATCTGGGGCTCAGTTTCATAGATTATAGCCCAGCGTATGAGAAGCAGGAGTCCTATAGTTGCTGTAGTCCAGGGCCCTGCCAGTTCCTGCTTTAATGCACATGTTGTGGTAACTGAGTTCTAACACGGCCTTGGATGTTTCTGTCCTAAATAGCTGACATTGCATCTTGAAGACTGTGTGAGTAATCCTGACTTTTTTTTTTTTTTTTTGGTAAGCTCAGTAAATTAATTACATGTCCCGGGAGGGAGTGATTGTAAGTAGAAAATACTGAACTAGCAGATGATTTGTTTTCAAGGTGCTGTACTATATGTATCAAGTTCAATGCGATGAATCTTAAAGCTTCTAAGACTTGGCAGGGTTATTCCAGCTTTTTGCCATGAATCACAGTCAAAGCTGCATTTGGAAGGAGGCTGTTCCATGCATTTGCTAGCCCTGTTTGTTTTATGGGGTCAGTAAAGTGATAAAGGGCCAACACGAGCAGGTTAAAACAGGATGCTGGTATCAAAGGAATGGCTTAGAGAACACTCGGGTCAGGCAAGTTTCAAGGTTTCCTACCCCCACCATTCAAAACTGAGAGTGAGCAGCAAATGATAATAAATCCTCTTGGGACACAGGTACACAGCAGTTAGAGCACAGAAAAAGGAGAAATGTAAAATGATTGCAGCAATACTTTTTCTTCACAGCAATCTGAAGCTGATTTATGACAAACACTATAAATAACTAAAACATTTTTATATGTACAGAAATGTTCTTTGGTGCTTCTGTTTATGTGGTAGATTGTTGAATGAGAAACCATGAGCTTGTTTTAAAAAGCCTTATAAGAAGTACGTTAAACACACACAGAACCATAACATAAGAAAGTATGTGGTTTGGAATTTGTGGTTGGAGCAGATCAAATTATCCCAGGGAAGCCTTTGTTAAGTTTGTGTAATTGCTGAGGTAACTTCTGTGGCTAACAAGGTTTAAGATAAAGCTGGAGCGGATTGAAATGAGAAATGAGAAAAAATCAGCGTTTTATTGCCTTCTGTATTATACACTGCAGGATGGAATTAATACTGAGTCTAGACTGGTAAATGTAAGCAGTTTATTTTTTACTTTTAAATCATTATTGATTTCTCCTAGCCTATAATAAAAAGATATAATAGAACTTTTGTCTATGTTTAGTGCTTAGAAATATTTTTCTTCCTCCCAAATAATTTTTGTACTTTTTCTCAGTACAGTACAGAGCTAGGTCATTTCTTATAATTTGGGGTCATTTTTCAGGTAGCTTTTTGTCTACCTTTTCCTCTTTAGACTTGTAAATACATATGTATATATTTTTTGTTATGTAGAAATCCCAAGAATAAATCATTTGAACAGGATTTTAAATCACAGGTTCTGTGGCAAATATAAACTTCTGATAGCTATAGTAATTAGTTGCCAATTCCTATAAAAATAACATTACAGACTCAAAGCAGTTAATTTTTGGTTGCACCTATTTAAATGACATGATTTAGCCAGTAGGAGAGAGATATTATGTTTTTGCAAAATTTTATGTTTAGATCACACTGAAAATGCAAAGTTTTGTTGTTAAAAATATTTTTGCTTTCTGAAATATGACAGCCTTTTAGATCACACCAATGGATGAAGTTTATAAAAAGAAAGAAAAGTAACCAACATAGATTCCTTTTCTGTATCAACCAAATATATATAAATAGATAGTTTTAAGGAAATGTAATTTTAATATTTTGTTCTAGAAACACATTTGCTTTATGAAAAAGTGGCGTAATGAGTTCCTTTACTGAGACAGACTAGCAAGTTCTTTTAGTGAGTTTCTGTCACCATAGTCACTAATAGTGATAGTTGGCTCCTTCTTAGTTATACATTCCTAACTGACTATTAGTGGAAGGTGCATCTATAAAAGGAATATAATCCCATTCCTCAAGGTGCCTGGGGCCCATCTAGGTGTAAGAAGTGGTGGGGGTGGAATCCGCATTATTTAAATTAGCTTCTGTCCTCTAACTCAACTCCTCTTCTTCCCTGGGTCCATGTAGCTGTCTTGCTATAGCATTCACATTCCCTCTCACCTTTTCCTGCCTTACCCTTCACATTACCTTGCCTGGGCTCTTATTGAGATGAATCAAATAAAAATGACTTATGCTTGATTATCAAATGCTAGTCAAATAAATACAGTTTGATTCATATTTATGCAATTCAGTGGGTGTTTTAAAACCAGGGCTCAGGGAATTCTGGTGGGTATATACTAGGAGTATTTGCATCTTGCATTGGTGCTTCCTCTGGAACCTCTATCTTTTTAGTACTCCCAGAGATGCTAGAGTCTCACTTCTTTCTTGTGAAAAGTCAGGACATTAAGAAAAGGAGTTGCAGGGCACCAGGTAGACCGTGGGCTGTGGGCAAGGCACAGTAGGAAAAGGAAAGTATCTCCTAAACAGCAGTGGTTGATCTTTTTTCTCTCCACTCCTCTCTATTTTTTAAAGTCATTTTTGTCTGATGGTGAAAGTTCTTTTGCAGATAAGGTTTTGTAAAACTATGCATATCTGCCATAGACAGATGGATTTGACAAAAGATGTATCCAAAAAGGAAAGTATCACATCATGAACTTGCTAAGTGCTCGTGAATACACACTGGCATTTGGAGACTATTAACACTACCTACTAAAAGCAATGACATAAATCCAAACTGAAAAAAAATATTTCTTGATTGAATTACATTTTCCAATGAGGTTTTTTTTTTTCTTTTTCCTTTTTTTTGGTAAATTTTGTTTTTGGAAAAATTTGCTCTTCCCTAAAATGTTTTTCCTGTGTTATATATAGGACTGATCTGATTGCTTAATCTTGTCCAAGAATTTAATTAATTATTCCTACTTGGCATTTTCAAAAGAGTTGCTGTTCCACCTTGATCATGTTTTAAAGAAAGCAGAGCAGAACAAATGAAACAAATATCCCCCCTTCCCAAAGGAGTTAAATGCCTAAGATTTGTGTAATTCCTTCCTTTTTTGGAGTGAGACACTGGTAGAGGGGGAGCTTTCATTTAATTTCAAGACAATCAATTATTCTAATGATTATATGCTGTGAGGAGGTGATATATTTTCCATTATCTTTATCATCAGCCAAATTTGTGTTCTTCTGATTTCTGATTTCAAGGAACAGAACATCTTAGTGAATTAATCATGGAGTCAATGGGATCATTTTCAGGTCATGAAATTTTTCTAAGCCTCAATCTCTATGTCTGTAAAGTGAAAATAATAATACATGTCCTGGTATTTTACTGGATTGGTGAGTATCAGCAACACAATGAGAAAGTGCTTATAAAAGAACATTTTAATGTGTAATTTGTAATGTGCACAGTTGTAATGTGCTATACAACTGTATGCTATTATTATTATTACAGCAGCTCATTGCACTGGAGTTAGCATCCTTTACTTCTAAAAGCATATTCCCAATAATAGATAATACTTTAAAAGAAAAGGACATCTTCACTGTTTGATCTCGAAAAGTTATAAAGGGTTTTGGAGTTGCAGTCTTGATCTGTGTTACCTGAGTATTAAAAATACCAACAGATCTACTGCAAATCAATATGGTATTGTATGTGAAAAAATAATCAGTAAACTTCTGAGTGCTACATAAATGTTACTTATTGCAATTACTATCAGCACATTAATAAAAGGTATTTACAAATTATCCATTTTTTGAAATGGAAATACCAAAACATTTCTTATTGATTAGTTTGATTCACTTTCTAAGCTATGTCTACTTTCCTCAAACAGGATGAATTTTCTTGTTGGTTAAGCTTGTGCCATAGTTTTCCTTCCACTTAGATATAGCACAAAGTCAATATAGTTGGATAAGCATTCCTTCAGAATCTACGTTTAGAACTGTTAATGACAAAACTTTAGAGGACACAGTTTCCTAAGGGGGAAAAGTGAGATAGAAAACTTAGACCAACTGATGTTCTTGGATTTTTTTTTTTTTTTACTCCTGTCTTGACTCTCATTATTAAATTTCATGAATGTTATAATAATGTCAGTTTTAAGGGGATGCTTATTTGTAGGTCTTTTGCTCTTAGGAATAAAATGAATGGTCACAATGACTTTCTGAATGATTTAGACAGTTCAGTCAGCAGTTTTGAAACTGTTTAGCTAGTTCTACTTTGGAAGATCATGATGCTTTTCGGAATATTAGCCACAGCTGTGTCCTACATTTCAGCTGCTTGAGCTCACTGTTGTTACAGGTTTGACAATTTCCTAACAGCAATACTGCTTAGGCTGAAGGGGTTACCCACGTCACCAGTGGAAGCGCTTTTATAAAAACAGATGAAACCATAGAGGAAGCAAAATAAGTAAAACATAAAAACGGAATGGATTCTCTCCCATCTTTATCTCACACGGCCCAGCAATTCATGAGGGAACTTTCCAGAAATGGAAGAATTTCATTTGTAGTGCTGTTTGAAAACTGGATCTAGGACAATTGTCCTAACTGTCTTGTGCTTTTGGTGATTGGATAAGAGCACTTCTTCAGTAATTTAAAATTATAGTGACTGAATGTTTTTTAACTTCTTAGTAAGACTTTATTTATTCAGCAAAAATCAAGAGTTACGTGCTAGAAACACAAAGGTGAATAAGACCTGGTTTCCTCAAGGAGCTTACAGCCTAATAGACATTTATTTCATGTTTGCAGAACTTTTAGGATAATTCTGGGAGAATGGTTAATTTTTGGGGCTGCTGTTCTTCTCAAAGTATTTAATATGTTAATAATGGAGGAATGGCCAACCTATAGCACATACAAAAAATACTGGGTGGAAGTATATAAATTTTCTTATAAAATTATACTTTTAGGAGTGTCAACCTTATTTAGTCCAGACACCATGTTTTACAGACAAAGAAATGGCAGACCCAAGATGTTAATTGGGTTTGTTTAATGTTCACATATAGTAGAATTTCATCATTCCAGAAAGCGTATTTCTAGCTCTTTAGATCTCCTTATTAGCTTCTCCATATTAATTTGGTAATGTTAACTGCTGTAACATATAAAATCTGAAGTCACATTGATTTAACTTAGAAGTTTATTTCTCACTTGACCAAAGCCTAAAATGGGTAATCTTGAATGAGATTTCTCTCATTCAAGCGGTGTTCTTGTGACACCGCTCACATCACCTTGCCACCATCAGCTTCCAAATCCCTGTGCTTTGGCAAAGGAGAACTCATGGAGGACACTCACCTTCTAATGCCAGCACTTGGTTACATGCCCCACCTAGTGGAAGGGATGCCAGGGCTATAGTCCCTTCTGTGCCTTGGAAGAACAGAAAGTTGGTTTGGTGGTTATGTTCGTTCAGGCTGCTATAACAAAAAGTCCCATGGGCTGGGTGGCTTATAAACAACAGAAATTTATTTTTCATGGTTCTGGAGGCTGGAAGTCTGAGATCAGTATGTCAGCATGGTCAGGTTCTGGTGAGGGCCCTCTTTTGAGTTGCAGATGGCTGACTTCTTGTCATATCCTCACACAGTGGAAAGAGTAAGCTTGCTCTCTGGCCTCTTCTTATAAGGGCAGCAATCCCATTCATGATGGCTCCACTTTCATGACCTAATTACCTCCCAAAGACCCTACCTCCAAACACCTCACATTGGGAATAAGATCTGAGCATATGAATTTTGGAGACATATGAATGTTTAGTACTTAAAAGTGATCAACTAACCAATTTCTGCCATATCTTTTTTCTCTTCTTTCTTTTCTGTTCTTTAGTATGTCTATGTAGAATCTAAGCCTTGTACCCAATAAGTTAAATGAAAAAAAAATTCTACCATCTGGAAGAAATTAAGAATATGATTTTACTTTTAAATTCTTAATCCATATGTTAAAAATTTTCCAAGGCTATTAATATATCACTGAACATTATTATAGAGATTGCTATGATTTAATATTTATATCCTATAGTGAAAAAGTGGTCCTTGGATGTTTTTCTCTCTCTACCTCACCCATCCTCTTCTGTGTCATGTACTCGAATCTCTTGCTCTGTAGTCTTATAAAAAGGTGGAGAGAAAATGAAAAATGGGCAACAAAGATGAAATGGCTGATCAAATCTCATCCCCTTCCCACAGTTCCTTGAGTATTTTATTAAATATAAACTTTGCAGTGAATGCTAACTTCTTATTGGGGAAACTAGTATAAAGTAAGTGCACAGCTTTTGGAGAAAGTTTTCTTGCATGGAGTTGAGCAAATGGTGAAACAAACATAAACTTGGTTTGTAGCCTTTCTAGAAGCTAAAAGATTTTTCTCCACTTTGAACTTCTAGGGATTAGCAAAAGTGTGTGTGTGTGTGTGTGTGTGTGTGTGTATATCACAAATAAAAAAGAGCACAGATGCCTACTCAATAAATAAAAATATTTTTCAGATTATTGCTATTTAAAAAAATCTCTCCACAAACTTTTAATTTTCTTTTAATAAAACATCAGGTTTCAATAAAAATTATGATTCTGTCAAACCAGTTTTAGTCCTTTACCTTGGATATATTAGGCTCAAATATTTTTGTTGGGTGTTATGCCAATCATAACCTCAGTTATTTTAAAAACCAAATTATTTTCTTCCATATAAATGGAATTTACAATCAAGCTATTTAAGAAATAAAGACAACAAATAAAAATCTGTTTTAATCTTTATATCCTAACCTAAAAAATGAAGGACTAACTCATTTCACATCCTCATATTTATCTGATTGAACTAGGAGTGCCTAAAAAGAATTTTCCCATAACTTCATTTACTTCTTGTTTATTTCTCTGGCTCATTCCAAAAACAATTTTAAATGCAACACTGGAAAAAGAGTAAAATCTCCTCGATCTAACATCCAAGCAATCTTATTTTGGTGGAACTGAATAAAAATAATAGATACTTACATTCTTTACCCCACAGCATTGAAAAACAATGACATGTCTCAATCTTTAGATTCTGAAGATTATATTTAGTAGAGATTTTTAAATATATCATATTCCTAGCCTTTGAACATTGGCAGTCCACATATGGGCATAAAGCAATGCTTCAGCATAGTGTAGTACTTAAATGCGAGTCTCTGGAGCCAGACTGCCTGGGTTCAGATCCCAGTTCTGCTACTAAGTAGCTGTGTGACTCTGGGAAAATTAATCTCCATGTACCTCCATTTCATTATTTGAAAAATGGAATAATAATAGTACCTACCTGGTTTGGTTGTTGTGGAGATTAAGTAAATATATGTAAAACAATTGGAATAATGCATGTCTTATAGTAAGTGCTTCATAAATGTTTGTGGTCCTGCTATTATCATCTGGGGAATTAATTATTTCACAAAATGTATATTTATAACTAAAGTTTATTCAGTCAGTTTCAAAACTTCTAGGCATAGCCAATTTTCATGGGTCCTTTAAAATGGATCTTCTGTGTCTCTGTTTCCTCTGTCTCAAAGAAATTAAATGGAATCTTTCCTTTGGTAATTTTATGTTAGGTGATACTAAGATGATTAAGATGATATTAAGGGGTTTAGGGAGAATGTTTTGCCCTTGTACTAACTAGCACTAACAGTCCTGCTGTTTCATTCCTCTGGCGATGTTCTAAAGCATTCTGGACTTCACTATACTGGTCTATACCAGTAACCCTGCTTTAAAATTTCTGTTTCTATTTTGCTATAGGTTGTAAGAAAGAAAATAGGCTAGTTTCTAAAAATTGTGTATAAAATGAAAGAACAGGCATTCATTCAGGGTTTTAGTTCTCCTTCAAGAGTAAATAAAAACATGAGTGCACTTTTTCCTTCCCTGCCAGGGTTATGTTTTAGAGCAAGGGTTGGCAAACTACTGCCTGTGGGCTAAATCTGATTTTTGTAAATAAAGTTTTATTGGAACATAGCCATGCTCATTTGTTTATATAGTGTCTACTGTTGCTTTCACACACTGTAGTGGCAGAGTTGAATAGTTGCTGCAGAGTCCATGTGGCCTTTGAGGCCTAAAGTATTTAATTTCTGACCTTTTACCAAAAAAGTTTGCCAAACCCTGTTCTAGAGTTTTAAAATTGGGCAGAGACTGAAATAAATGGGATGTTACTGTATTTAATAGTCTCAGCTAACCTGCCTATTCAATTATCTGTATAGCACTTCATCCTGTAGATACACTTTGGGTAAACAAGAATTTATTACAGTACCCAATGTTGGATAAAGAGCAAACATCCCACAATAGCACATTTAGAACATTAAGAGGTGGTGAAAATGTGACTGTCAAGCAAAGTTGTGTGGGAATCTTCACTTTGGTATTTGTTGCTCTACTGTTATCAGTGTATAACACAATGTCAAATTATGCAGCTTTCTGGGTGTTCTGTGGAAAGTTGTTCTAGAAATGTTACTGGTTGGTAGCTGCTTTTTTCACACAATTGTTCAAAGTAGATGTAAATGCCTTTGTTGTCATTTTCCTTACTTATACCTATTGCTGTTTTTTTCCTTCTCCTATTTGTCTCTGTTCTTTATCTTTTGCCATGAAACCTCCTCTTCCCACCCCCAACATTGTATTATTCAGAAGCACAGTATACAGAAAAGGACCTTGAACTGGGTTTGAATTCTGACTCAGTCACTTTACAAAAGTGAAACCTTGGGGAAGTTGCACTGCCACCCCCAGCCTTGGTTTCCTGTCCTGTAAGAGGGAGGTAAGAATCAGGCTGTGGTAGTAGTGAGGCTCCGGGTAAAGAGGAGCGTCTATCACTTCCTCCCAGGATCCCCCTAGGCTGCCCTCTGCCTCCCCCACTCCCCGCCCTCAGGTACTGGCCTCTGGGGCCACCCAAGCAGACTCCCGATTCAGTGCTCACTGTTGAAGATGCATCAGATGAAGGGCATGTTGGGGGCCCAGGTGTCCAATGGGACACGTCTCCAGGAGTCCCTTAACTGTTTGTCCACACCCCATGGCCACGTCTTGCCTTCCTCTTCCTTGCTAGCTTGGTGTTTTGAATCCATAGCCTGTGCCCAGGACAGTTTCCTCTGAGGCTCTTGGGTGCTTCTCGGGTCTCCTCTAGCGCAGGCCCAGGCCACCCCTTCCCTTGGCAGGCCCCACCATCCCAAGCCTGAGGAGTGGGGACAAGTCCTCCCCACCCCCCACCCAGGTTAGGCCCTGGCTCCTCCAGGAGGTGGGGTGGCAGGCAGGTCTCAGGCGCCACCCAGCCCACGGAGGCTTTACTAAAGACCCCTCCAGGAGGAAAATGGGTTCAGTGCCCTAGTCCTTGTCAGGGGCCAGCCTGCGAAGCCAGCAGTGGCAGCGGAACTGGCTCTGGGGCTGAGGGTTCAGGTGGAACGTGCAGCGGAAGGTGCGTACTCCCATCTCTCCTCTTCCCCCTTGGCCAGGCTGTGCTGTGGGGAGGAAATCAGATTCACGCCCTGCCGCAGCCCAAGGCAGCCCCTGCCCTGCCATCCAGGCCAGGGCCCTTGCCCCTCAGCCCGTCACCTGCTGCAGGAAGGGGAGGGTCTCCTGCTCGCCGCTAAGCTCCCCTTGGTTCTGGAAGCGCAGGTGCACACGCACGGCGGGATCCTTACTCCATACTCCCAGCCTGTGGGGGCAGGACCGTGGCCGCTGGGTCCCCACCTGCTAGCAGGCTGGGACAGGCCTGAGAGACAGGCCCTAGAGGGGCAAGCTAAAGGGTCTCTCTGGCCCTGAGGCCTGGGAAGGAGAGCGTGGCCACAATGTGTCACCTGGGCCCAACTGCCAATCCTACAAATGAGGAAGGTGAGGCTCCAAGAAACCCTGTGGTGTGCACGAGGCCAAGCTTGCATCCTGAGGGCTAGCCTTCAGGCTTCCGGCCCGCTGCTCCTACCCTGGAGCTCCCTTGGGTGAGTTCAGTCTCCACAGCCAAGCCTTGCTCTGGGCCAGGCCTCGGGAGGCGCTTAGGACCTGCGCTGTCTCAGAACTAGGGCCCGTGTGTATGGAGAGGGTGGAGACCCAGCTCTCTGGAAGCTGGGAGACCCCCAGGAACTCAGGCCCATCTCACCAAGAGCTTGGCTGCTCCGCGGCTGTCAGAAACGTTGGACACCCCTGCCTGCACAGAACAGGCCCTGGCAGCTGCGGGGGTTTGAGGCCCCAGGCGTTCCTGCCCTTAGCCCTGACCGGAGAACTGACCCTCATTGTCCACAACGTGGTTCAGCGTCACAACCCAGTTCTTAAAATGCCAGCCTTGGGGGCACTTCTCGTTCGCCCGGGCCTCCACGGGCTGTCCGTTCTGCGGGTGAACATTGAGGGCGAGCTGAGGGGCGCGTGAGCTGGAAGGCGCCCGCCTCCACGTCCTCTTCCCACCCGCCTGTGTGTGCGCCTGCAGTGGCCGCAGAGGACCAGACAGCGCTGGCTACGTCTGATGCCACCCGAGTAACCACTTAGTATGCTTTAAGGACTTGCCTTTCTGCGGTGTAAACTGCTCTCTCCTGTGTTAGAGGTAAGGTAGACCTGTGCTAACACAGTAGTCACCAGCCCACCTGGGGCTTCTTAAAAATTTAGATTAATTAAAATAAGACAAAATTCAAAGTTCAATTCCTCAATCTCATTAGTGCCATATTTCAAGCACTCCATAGTCACACGTGCATAGAGCAGATAAAGAACATTTTTATCACCACAGAAGGTTCTGTTGGATAGGGCTGGGTTAGATTAACCTCAAACAGATTCTCTCCTTCAGGGTGAGCGTCACCTTTGAAAGAGGCCTAGAAAGGAATCACTGTCTCCCTCTGTTGTTTCTTACAGTCTTATTTAAGGTATTTCTGGCCTACCATCTTGGGATACAATCCCCCACACCATCAGGGCTGGGAGAGGGTGCCTGAGGGCTGGGGTGCTCACACAGGGTCCCCTGCAGCATGTAGGGAGTGGGGCTTAGACCACAGCTCTTTCCATGGGGACATCCCAGCTTCCAAGCCTCCCCACCTGGTTGCCTAGCCTGTCCCCAACCCCCATCACCTGAGATGGCTTTGGCCCTGCTTACCATGTCCATGTTTGGGATGGTATCAGGCCAGATACCTGTGGTGTCACGGCCCTGGTTCTTATACAGCTCCTCCAGCACCTAGCTCTCGGTAATGTCTGTGTCCAGGAGGGGCCTGCGGGCAGGGAGACCCCCAGTTCCTAGCACATCTCCTTGAACTTACAGGCCCCAGGGGCATTCTCTGCCAACTAAGCACTCCCCTACATGGCATCCCACCTGCTCTGGGCAAGGCAGGGCCAGGGGGTCTGGCATCCAGGGCAGGGTGGCAGATAGGCTCTCTGTCTTGTGCATCCCAGCCTACTGGGACCAGGCTCAGTGGCACTGTGCCCACCTCACTGGGCTGCTGCTGATTGGCCCTCCTGGGAGATAGGAAGTATCAACTTCAGTGGGGCATGCTAAGGTACACACAGGCTCAGGGCATGCACCCTCCAGCCTTACCTCCTCTGAGGTTCCACTAACTAGTTGTCCTGCCGGTGCCATCCTGGAGGTGGCTGGAAATCCATCTTGGGGAGAGCCTTGTTCCCCATGACATCCAAGAAGCTGGGGCAGCATTACAGTCCCCGCAGCCACCACTGATCTTTATATTTGGCCTGATTCTCATACTAGAAGAGGGAAGGTCTTTGGTGCCTGCCATGTCCTCCATCACATAGTTCTGGGGACATTGGGCCCCACCGTGGGCCCCCCACTCTCACCTGCTGGGCCATCCTAAAAATGTGATAGCCAGGCAGGAAAGGGCCACATCCCTATTGCACAGGTGAGAAGACTGGGGCTGAGAGGTCAACCTTGCGCCAAGTCACTCAACTAGCAGAGTGGGGTGGATGCCTGAGTTAGAGCCCAATGCTTTGGATGCGACCTGCCTGCTTGCTCGTCACTGCAGACCTGGGGGGAACCCCATCCTGCTGCACCTTTGCTGCCTTTGCGCCTTCTCTTCCGTATTCCCTCCCTCTGCTGGGCAATCAGACCCTGCTCCCTGCACCTCACCCCGCATCCCTCTCCATCTCTGCATCCCTAGGTCCTACACAGGGGCTGGTTAGATATATTATGAAATATCCATTCACATGCAACTTACAACTGTAAAATATGTTTTAATTTAGTAAGTTAAAAAGCCTGATACTGAACAATAACAAAAAAAGAATCCAGGCTTTGCTTATCATACAAGGAAGAGCAGAGACTAAGCATATGAGAATACAAGTACATATTATTACTTGTTTCTTTAATAATGTTCTCAATTTGGTCCATTTTCTTCTCATACAAAGATGTGTATGTTTATGGAACAGGATATGAAATGGATTCTGCATGAACTAAAATTGTCGACTGAGCTGGGTATGAGTCTATAAGCATGAAGGAGGTTGGGTGAGAAAGCCTCTTCAAACAGCATATGTATTCCTTGGGTGTCTGCTTTGTTATTCACTTCTCTAACATGAAAGTTTATGCTTTGGTGTAGGGCTCCTGGGAAATATGCAAGGAAAAAAGAAAGAAGGATAACCTTGGAAGGGGAAAAGGTGGTTCTTATGCCAGTACAAAAGTCTGAATAGAAGCAAATTGTTGTTGGTTTATTTTAGTTATAGTTCTTTAAGTGAAGTTGGCATGTATACAGGAAGGTAGTTAAATTTTTAAAGATAAAAGAAGAAATAGCTTCCTTTAATGAAAATAGACTCTAGTGCTGTGGAAATGAGAAGTTCTCTGTGATGAGGCTAGAGTAGAATTACTGAAGGATGAGAACACATGTGGCTCCATTTTGTTTTTCTTGGAGCCCACAAAGAAAATCAACAATCTACTCGGTATAACACATTTATATTAATACTTGTAAAAGATCATCCCACTTTTGTAATTTAAGGGGGTGCTAATGGTTTGGCTTTGAATTGCAAGTGTGTTGAACATATTTCCTCATAATTTAACCAGAAAATTCAGATCTCTTTTGCTTAGGTAATTTGTCATTTTAATTCTTTTGGCTTTTAGAGAAGATATTTTATAATTATGATCTTGAATTTGAATTTAGAGAAATCCCTATCCCTCTCAATCTGCTCTTTAAATTTCTTTGTTATTTGGAGGATAATTATCCAAGCTATATCAGTTAGCTGGTGCTGTGTGACAAATGGCTCCAAAACATAGTGTCCTAAAATGAAAATTATTATTTTCCTAACAGTCAGTGGGAGTTCTGCTTATCTAAGCTAGGTTCTAATTATTTTAGCAGGCTTAGTACTCACGCATTAGCAGTTAGCTGGCAGTCTGAGACGGCCTTGATTGGGAAACTCAACATCCCTTCACATGCCTCTTATATCCCTCCAGCAGGCAGGCTATTCCAGGCACGTTCTCACGATAGTGTCTGAGGTCCAAGAATAGGCAAGCCCAATCATTTAAAAGTGTAGTTGACAACATACATGGACTTTTCAAGTCTCTGTTTGTGTCACATTTGCTAATACCCACTGGCCAAAGCAAGTCATGGTGGAACTCAGAGTCACAGTGGAGGAATATGAAGTTATGAGTCAAAAGGTATATGTTATAGGGAGGCCATGAGTTGACGCCACTAATGCAGTTAATCAACCAGATGTCATTTCACTCTTTTTCTCCATCTTAGCAGCCTCCTTTTTGAAAATTTTACTACTACAGACTAGGAAGAAACAAAACAAAAACAAAAAACAAACAAAAAACTTCTACCTAGTTATTTTTCAGCATTTGTTTTTAAAGCTTTGTAAGGGAGTAGGTTGTCATTAAAGGCTAAAATGAAAAATTTTATTTACTTACACATTTCCCCCCAACCCCCTTTTTTAACCAAATTAAGCATCACAAATTCTTGAATAATGAAGTTGATTCTTTTTAAATTCTATTCATATTTATCCCTGAGCTCTACTGTGTCTCTGACCAATTTCTGTATTTTTGGGCCACTATTCCAGGAGCCTTTGGTGGGTGAGTCTGTGGGTTTTTAGTCTTGCTTTCACATGTTCTTGCTTTTTGCTTTCCTCTCTCCTAAACTCATTTGCATTTCTTCCTACATGTCCTGGAGAAACCTCAAACTGAATGTGTTTCAAAGAATGCTGGTTATCCACCCTTTGCCCATTGATGCGTGTCTTCAAGCAACAAGTATTTGTTGAGTGGCTTCCATACTATTTCAGGCATTAGTAATATAGTAGTGCAAACATAGACAAAATACAAGCCCTCCTGGAGCTTATAATCTAATAGGGCTTGACAGACATTAAACAAATGCATGAAATACATTATGTAATGTTTGGTAGTAGTAAGTGTTATGGAGAAAATAAAGCAAAGTGAGCAGAGAGGGGGTGATGGAGGAGGCGCTTTTTGGATCAGGTGTTTGGGGAAAGCTGCTGAAATGAGGCACAACCATCTGGCCAAGGCATACTGCACCCAGAGGGATCAGCAGGTGGAAAGACTGCCTGAATGACGCTGCTGTACTTCCAATGGGAAGAATGGCAGAAATGTGCTGGGGGAGACAGCCAGGGGCCAGATCATGTAGGTCCTTTGTAGGCGACAGGAAGATCTCTACATTTATCCAAAGAATGGCCACCCATTGATAGATTTGGGGCAGGGGAGAGGCATGACCTGATTTCTGGCTATGTGTGGAGAACAAGCTGTAGGGAGGCAAGGCTAGAAGTTGGGAGGCTATGACAATGTGTCGGAGAGAGACGTGGAGGGGCCGTGTTAGGAGAGTAGCAGTGGAGATTATGAGAGGATGGCAGAGCTCTCCAAAATGTGTTTCATTTAAATGAACCAAATTTAGATACTGAGATCAGTTCTGCCAAATTGAGCATATGGAGAAGTGGTTTCCAAAGTAGACCCAGCATTCTTCTGGTGACATCCGAGTTAATTTTAGATGCTCTGTCACATGAATGGACTTATAATTTTAATGTGTATTAGGAAATATTGGAGCTTGCATGTAAAACCTATGATTTTACAGTTAATACTTGGAGTAAAGTATTGAGTATAGTGCAAAGTTGAATGCAGAAATAGCAAAACTCATGAAGAATATATCTGAATGACTAGATTTAGGATATGCTAACAGTATTATTCATGAGGTTTTGTTCCAAGGGATAGTGAATGATAACTCTAGTAGTTTTAGGTTAGTACGTAATCATAATTAAATATTACCATTTATTGATTATCTACTGAATGTCAGATTGTATATTAGATACTTTATAGATGATATTTCACTCAATCCTCACTGCCACTCTGTGTGATGTGGGTAGTGAAATTTTGACTTTTTTCTCTAACAAATGAGGGAAGTGAAGTTCATAGCAAATAAATAACTTGTTCTAGGAAGTCTCGGAGTTTTCAGATTTGCAAGGTCACTGAAGCAATGTGTAGTTCTGGTAAATTCTCTGTGAACAGAGACTTTGTTTTGTACACTAATGTATCCTCAGAATGTAGAATACTTTCTGGTATATGATATACATTGATTGATACTCACTAAATGAATATAAGAAAAAAGAATGGATCCTTTATTTAGGTCCTACTTAAGAGTGGTGAATTTTTGTTTACTATAAGATGAGTTTTAGGAAGTAATAAGCTGGAGCTTTAATGGAAAAACCATATTTGGGGACCATAGGGTGACTTACTATGCCTCCAAATGTAGGTTTTCCCAATGTCCAGGCCTTGGCCTTGGCTCTTTCTGGCTACAACTATCCACCCTTGACATGACTGTTGCCGGGAAAGAGTGTGTGGAGCTTCTCTTACTGCATGTTAGAGCTTCATCCTATAGTCTAAGTGCTTGAATGGCTTTACTTTCAACATAGAACATATAAACCCACTAATAAACTCAGAACTGGAACTGCACCTTCTTCTCTCAGCTGCCCCAAGGCCCTGATCAGCCTTGGCAGCACACATGTTTTGAATTTTGAAATACATAATTTCTGCAAAATTCTGCAAGAGGGAGCAAGGGGTATAAAGATAAAAACCACATTATTATCAACCTCTGCAAACTCCTAATCTGGCGAGTAAAAGACACATAAATAAAATTTACAATTCAAGGCCAAGTGCTGGTAAGTGTTAGGGTCTGAATGTTTGAATCCCACTCAAATTCATATATTGAAACTTTATCCTCAGTGTGGCGTGATTAAGAGGTGGGGCCTTTGGGAGGTGATTAGGTCAATGCCCTCATGAGTGGAATTGATGCCCTTATAAAAGAGGCTTGAGGGAGCCTGCTTGCCCATTCTACCATGTGAGGACACATTGAAGGTGGCATCTATTAATATGAGGAATGGGTCCTCACCAGACACCAAATCTGCTGGCACCTTGACTTTAACTTCCCAGCCTCCAGAACTATTAATATGAGCAATAAATTTCTGCTGTTTACAAATTCTCCAGTCTAGGGTATTTTGTTATATCATCTCAAAAGGACTGAGACAGTAAGCCAAATACAGAGGTCAACATCTGCTTTGGGAGGGTAGGGTAAGGTGAACAAGTTCCAACTGGGTGGATCTAAGAAGCCATTTGGAAGAAATAGGATTCAAATTAGGCCTTGAGGGAAGGGTGTGACTTTGTTGCTTATCTTTAGGAAGGAAGGGGATTCCAGTCTAGGTAAAGAAAACAGCCTCTTCAAAGGTATGGGAGTCCGACAATTCTAGGGGGCTGGGGTGAGGTCATGGCAAGCCAAACAATGGGGAGGGAGTAGAGTGCATGTTGTCAGGAAGGGCACCACAAAGTCGGAATGGAAAGGGTGGGAGGGGAGGTTATGGATTACTTTGCATGTCAGCTGAGCATCTGGGGCTTTATTGGGTCTGCATGGGGAGCCTTGACACTTTAATGAGGGGATCTGAGGAGTGGAGTGGCAGGGGAGGGCCATGATCCGGTCTGTGTGTGCCAGGGGCAACAAGGAGATTGGTTCGCTTTTTTTTTTTTTTTTGTTAATATTTTGTAATAATTTTGATTTAGAGAAAAATGATAAGAATTGTCAAAGAGCTTGTGAATATTCTTCAGCTGGTTTTCCAACTGTTAACACTTTGCCACATTTGCTTTATCATTCTCTTGTTCTCTAACATACATAGTAAGAGTATTTTTCTAAACCCTTTGAGGGTAAGTTACAGACATGCTTCTTTACCCCTAAATATTTAGCGTATATTTCTTAAAAATAAGAACTTTCATTTATATGAATTTGCTATATATTATCAAAATAAAAAAATTTAATATTGATCTACAACTGTTATCTGATCGGTAGACTTTATTCAGATTTCACCAGTTGTCCCAAAATATAAGAGTGCTTGTTCTCTTTCCCTCTCTCTCTCCATTCAGATGCTCCTTGACTTATGATAGGGTTATGTCCCAATAAATCTTTGAAACCTTTTAAACTTTTCACAAAAGGTGTCTCTGTAGCATGTGATGCTGTTTGATAGCATTTTATCCACAGTAGAACTTCTTTCAAAATTGGAGTCAGTCCTCTCAAACCCTGCTGCTGTTTTATTAATTAAATTTATGTAATATTCTAAATCCTTTTGTTGTCATTTCAACATATTCACAGGTTCTTCACCAGGAGTAGATTCTGTCTCAAGAAACCACTTCCTTTGCTCATCCATAAGAAGCAACTCCTCAAGTGTTCAAGTTTTATCATGAGATTGCAGCAATTTAGTCACATATTCAGGCTCCACTTCTAATTCTATTTCTCTTGCTATTTCCATCACATCAGCAGTTACTTCCTCTGATGAAGACTTGAACCCCTCAAAGTTATCCATGAGAGTTGGAATCAACTTCTCCCAAATGCCTGTTAATGTTGTTATTTTGACCTCCTCCCATAAATCATGAATGTTCATAATGGCATGTAGAATGGTAAATCCTTTCCAGAAGGTTTTCAATTTACTTTGCCCGGATCCATCAGAGGAATTACTATCTGTGGCAGCTATAGCCTATGAAATGTATTTCTTAAGTAATAAGACTTGAAAGTTGAAATGGCTCCTTGATCAACAGGCTGCAGAATGGATGTTGAGTGTAGCAGGCATGGAAACAACAGGAGCTCTTCATCAGAGCTCTTGGGTTACTTGGCACATTGTCAATGAGCAGTCATATTTTCAAAGGAATCTTTTTTCTGAGTAGTAGGTCTCAATAGTGGGCTTAAAATAGTCAATAAACCATACTGTAAACAGATGTGCTGTCATCTAGGCTTTTTTGTTACATTTGTAGAGCACAGGCTGAGTAGATTTAGCATAATTCTTAAGGGCCCAAGGATTTTTGGAATTGTAAATGAGCATTGGCTTCAAGTTAAAGCCACCACCTGCATTAGTCCCTAAGAAGAGACTCAGCCTGTCCTTTGAAGTTTTGAGTCCAGGCATTGATTTCTTCTCTCTAGCTATGAAAGTCCTAGATAACATCTTCTTCCAATATAAGACTACTTTGTATACATTGAAACTCTATTGTTTAGCGTAGCCACCTCCATCAATGATCTTAGCTAGATCTTCTACATAACTTGCTGCAACTTCTACATCAGCACTTGCTGCTCTACCTTACACTTTTCTGTTATGGAAATGACCTCTTTTCTTAAACCTCATGAACCAAACTCTGCTAGCATCTGTTTTGCTTCTGCAGCTTCCTTACCTGTCTTAGCCTTCGTAGTATTGAAAAGGGCCTTGCTATAGATTAGGGTTTGGCTTAAGGGAATGTTGTGGCTGCTTTGGTTTTCTATCTAGACCACTAAAACTTTCTCCGTATCAGCAATAAGGCTGTTTCACTTTCTTATCATTCACATGTTCACTGGAATATCAGTTTTAATTTCCTTCGAGAACTTTTCGTTTGTGTTCACACCTTGGCTTAGAGTTTGATGTAAGAGACCTAGCTCTCAGCCTCTCTCAGCTTTCAGCATGCCTTCTTCACTACACTTAATCATTTCTAGCTTTTGATTTAAAGTGAGAGACATACAACTCTTCCTTTCACTTGAACACTTAAAGCTGACATTGGAGATGTTATTAATTGGCCTAATTTCAATACTGTGGTGTCTCAGGGAATAGGGAGGCCTGAGGAGGGGAGAGATATGGGGGAACAGTCAGAACACACACAACATTTATTGATTAAGTCCTCTGTCATATGGGTGCAGTTCATGGTGCCCTAAAACAATTACAATATAACATCAAAGATCACTGATCATAGATCACCATAATAGATATAGTAATAATGAAAAAGTTAAAATATTTTGAGAATTATCAAAATGTGACAGAGACATGAAGTGAGCACAAGCTCTTGGAACAATGGTGCCAACAGACTTGCTCAATGCAGGGTTGCCACAAACCTTCAATTTGTAAAAAACACAACATCTGTAAAGTACAATAAAGCAAAGTGCAATACAATGACATACGCCTGTGTTGGGACAAGGGCTGGAGGCTGTGGAATTGAAAGTCCTTTACATAGACATGATTGTTGAAGACATGGAATGTGTTCAGTCACTAAGAGAATGTTGCCTGTGGGGTGGGCATAGGGAGGGGAGCTGGTGAGGGAGACTGGGTGGGAGCAGTCAGAGAGGGTGGGGAATGAGGGGAGGAGGGTGGGGAATGAAGGGAAGTACAGGGACACTCCTCTACTATTGGAGGGAAGAAAGAGTCTGTGTCCCTCCACCTATGGGATTTAATGTGGAGGGAGGGAAGATTGAGTTCATTCACTTAAAATTGTCTCAATCTTTGTAGAGTAAGCAATGAAGCTATTTGTTGAGAAAGTCAGAAGTATATTCGAGGATACAAAAGGAATGGAGAAAGTTAGGATGTACATTATACATGAAAAAAGGGATGGTCTAGTGATGGCCAGAGCTTAGGATTTATTGAGGGGCCTGGTTCTACAATGCATTGTTGTGTGACTTTCTCTAGTGACACCCCATAATTGATACAGAAGAAATGGATGGGGTCAGTTTGAGGAAAGGTTTTAGTGGAAGGTCAAGAGTACTAGGCAATCTCAGAGGTCAGAGAGAATTTGATTGAAAATGGTTGACCATAGGCCATGAAGGCAAGAGGAAGATGAATAGGCTGGGTTAATGCTCCCCAAACTTTTCCCTGAGAAACATCATGGCAGAGAAGAAAGCAAGCTTATCTCTGAGACTTGGGACCCTGGCTCAAAGTAACCTAGTAGAAACTTCTGAAGTCTTAAGTTTTATCTTTAAAATATTTAAAATTCCATCATGGATCTATATTTGTTTTAATTTAAAATAAAATAGTAAGCAATTTTTATTGAGTAAAACAGACATCTAAAATATATATGCCATGCTTTTCTAAGACTAGGCTCTATAGGGGGTGGGCATGCATGTCCCAGTTCAAGAAGCTTGGGAGAAATAAGAAAATGAAGAGCAGAGTCAACCGCAGAGGACAATGAAAGGGCAGGATCAATTCAGCAGGAGGAAAGAGTAGAAAAGTGGAAAAATTTGAGGTTGTCACTAGAGAGGGGGATTTCAAAATGTCAGATCTTGAAAATGAGACAATTCTAGGTGATAACAGGCTCTAAAGTGTGATTAGGCAAGCCCCTGAGTGATGGAGACGAGGAGATGGAGGCTGCCTTGGGTGATTTCAATCTCATTGAGATATTCCTGACTTAGATCCCTGGTACAAAATCTCTCTCTTGTGGTGCACAGAGGAAAAAATTAATGTTTAAAAAGAAACATTTGTAAAATGTTAAACCAGACATTTATTTTTAAACATTGTCTTGAAGTCAGAAAAAGATTAATAGAGCCAATTTAAATCCTCTTAGGAAACATATTTTGTATCTACCTCTTGCTGTATAGTCTGCACTAAAAGTGGGAGCAAGAAGAACTCTACAATTGAAACGTCATTTGTGACATTGAGTAATTTTAAAATGAATGCATTTTTCAATTCTTTCATAGGGGAAATCCTTATTTACTTTTTCTGGGAGAGTATCTGTCTTGAAAAACAAGCAGATAATTTGAGAAATTAGTGGCTATTGCAGGAGAATAAGTAAGCTACCATTGCTCCCTGTCTTGGTGCTTTTAAAATAAGGCTGCAGACAAATTCTTCCACTCACCTTAGTGGATGGATTTTGGCAATGATAGAACAGCACATAATAATAGCAAAAGAACTGATAGGGTCAGAAGCCCAGTGTTAGCCATTTGTTCCTATAGTTTTGAAATATGGATGGTCACCGACTTACAATGGTTCGACTTTATGAAGGTGCAAAACAATACTCATTTAGTAGAAACTGCAAGTACCCATTTGGCCATTCTGTTTTTCACTTTCAGTATAGTATTCAGTAAATTACATGAGATTTTCAACACTTTATTACAAAATAGGCTTTGTATTAGATGCTTTTGCCCAACTGTTGGCTAATGTAAGTGTTCTGAGCACATTTAAAGTAGACTAGGCTAAGCTATGATTTCTGTAGGATAGGTGTATTAAGTGTCTTTTTGACTTAAAGATATTTTCAACTTGTGATGGATTTATTGGTATATAACCTCAACGTAAGTTGAAGAGTATCTGTAATTATAATGTCTCATGATAGCTTACATTGGTAAATAACTTCAATATTTTCCACCCCATTTTATGAGCTCAAAAAGAATACAGGTAATATATGTTTATAGTAGAAAAGAGTTAGGAACAGGAATCTTGGACCATCCCAAACTGACCAGTGTGAATATCGCCATGCACATCCTTCTAAAACTGTCTTTCAGGCTGTGTGCAGTGGCTCATGCATGTAATCCTAGTACTTGGGAAGGCTGAGACAGGGGGATTGCTTGAGCTCAGGAGTTCCAAGTCCAGCCTGAGCAAGAGTGAGAACCCATCTCTACTAAAAATAGAAAATTTAGCCAGGAGTGGTGGTGCACATCTGTAGTCCCAGCTACTTGGGAGGCTGAGGCAGGAAGAATCACTTGAACTCAGGAGTTTGAGGCTACAGTGAGTTACCATGATGCCACTGCACTCTACCAGGGCAACATAGTGAGACTCTGTCTCAAAAAACCCCCCAAACAAAACACAACTTTCTTTCAAGCTATTTCATGACTAATCTATGTTTATAAAAATGGAATTATGCATGCCTTATATGTTATGATTTATAGAAGTTATGATTTATGGAAGGTGAGCCTTTAGCCTCACTTTTAAACTACCTTAGGAAAATTAAAGGTTAGTGAAAAGAACAATAAAGCCAGAGAAATTAGGCATAAGTTAATGAAATAACAATATGCTAAGGACTAGTATATTGAGGAGATATTTCTTCAGCTTAACACAAGTTCAGGAAGTCGGTGCATTCCCCACATTCAGGTCTGTTTTTTTTTTTTTTATTTCAGAATATTACAGGGGTACAAATGTGTAGGTGACATATATTGCCTTTGCAGTGCCTGAGTCAGAGCTACAAGCGTGCCCACAGGTCTGGTCTTTTTAATTTTAATGTTTACATCTCCACACTCTCCCAAGCCATGTTAGTATGATGAGTGGAAACTGGGATACGTGCTTAGCATCGACTTGCTCCTGTGGCGAGGAGGCACCGTTGTCACGCTATGTTGAGATTTTCAGCTATCAAGATCAGAGCTCTCTCTTGTAATGGCTCCATCCCTGAGATCTGTGGGAATAACCGTGGAGACAGGCGGTGGCTGCTCCCAGGGGAAGCAGCAATCAGGGCACTGATTGCCTTACCAAGCCGGTATCACTGAACAGCAGAACTGTGCCAGGGGAGTAGAGCTCTTTTAACTCCCTCTGCTGTGTCAACAGCTGACTTGTCATCAGGTTTGCCTGTGATGACAACATCCGAGTGACGACTGGATTCCCATGGTCTGCCTTTCTGTTGACAAGGAGAGATTTTTACCTGATAGTATTTCTCTAATATAACTTATTAATTCTTCTATGTCAATGACTTATAAACTTAGGCTTGCTTGTGATCATACCACACTGTTTGTAAAACACAAAATTCAAGCTGATTGATTACCATAATTTTCTCCCGTCCCTATTCTGGATGAATTGGAGAAGCAGCTAGCAGTGTTTCTTACCCTTTGAAAACATTTGGTTCATCTTCACAAATAGAAAAATTACATGGTTTCCTGGAGACATTGATGTGTTCTTCTAGAAGGGTTGGGCCTTTATTCAGTGAGAATCACTAATTCAACAAAAAGCCCACAGATTACAGTATGAGTGTGGAAGGAGGAGGAAGGAGAGGAGGAAGGAAAGAAATGGGTTAAAATTTCATTCAAAGGAACAGTTTTATCACTGGATCATGAACTAAAGGCTGTCGGTTGGAAAAAAAAATGGACCATTCTAAAGTTTTCATAAACTTGCTGCATATGTGTACTTTTATGTCTTAATAAAGCTCAAACAGTTTCTCATGAAAGAGAATGAGAGAGAAACATTTCAGAACATGTTGGAATTGGCAATTGGTTGGAGCTTGGTCGTGGCAGGAAAGGACAGCTGTTTGTTGTAGTGCCTTGTTGCCATGGTATTGGGTAGAGCATCTTCAGCTCTCTCTGGGAAGACCCCCACATAGGAAGAGACTGGGAGAAACAGCACGAGGGCGTGACTGCATCCTGGTCAGACAGAGTTCGGCTTGTGCTGCCCTAGCCGAGCTTCTCCAGGGGTTAGAATGTTTTGCTTTCATAGTCATCCGGATTGTTTACTAAGGGTAGAAATGTCCCAGCCTCACCCCAGACCTCCTGGTCCAGTGTCTGTGGGGTGCTGCTTGGGAATCTGTATGTCAGGGAGGCTCCCAGGGTAACCGAGATATGTGGTCATGTTTAAGAACTGCTGGTAAATAGTAGTGGACAGTAGGACTGACTGGACCCACTGTAGGAACAAAGTGTGTGTGTGTGTGTGTATGTGTGTGTGTTGTGCAACAGCTGTGAGATGACATCAGGCTATAGGCCTTCCCAGAAACTCCCTCCTCTAGGGCTTGAGCTTCTGGAAAGTGCCACCTGGTCCTGATTAAATCCTGAATTCATAGGCCCAGTGCAGGCTTGGCTCCAGAAAAGCCCAGCCACAGTGTTTTCTTTTACAGGTCTGTTTACTATTTATCTTTGATTTTCCACCTCCTGCAGGAATCCTAGTATCCAATTTTCTTTGGTGTGTTTGTAGGGGTTTCTGATGGTTCTCTGGTTTCCTAGGTTTCCCTCTTATTTTCTATCCCTTTTATTTAGGATGTCAACCTGCAAACTTAACAGACTGAACAACCTTTGCAGAAAAACCACAGAAGCTGGGAACTATATGTGATACAAGAGACATACCCAAAGTCTGTTGTGCATGACAGGAATGAGGTTTTATTTACCTCTTGGGTGCACCCAGCATAAACACTCTCTAATGAGGGGGAAAAGAACCTGATGAGGAAGAAAAATGCTGGATGCAATGGATGGCAATTACTTATGGATCTCTGGGATCAGCGGTAGTGAGGAATAATTATAAGGGAAGACGCTCTCGGTGGTTTGACCCAGCTGGGATGACTTACATCCCAGTTTGCAGGACAGTTGGCCTTACCTATTGAGCTGATGTCCTTCTAGTGAAGGTCTATTTCACATTCAACAGTGTCCTGGTTCAGATAATAAGTTATGTGGTCACTGTAAGTATAGGAGTGGGGAGGGGGGAGAGAGAGAGAAAGAGAAAGAAGATGGTTCTTGGGATTATTGCCTAGTACTCATTTCAGTATGTGATGGATCCCATTACAGGCCCACCCCTAACATTTGATGGCCCAGGACAAGAGGCCCTCCCATCTCACAGCCTTCTCTCTTCTCTTCTTGCCCTGGCTCCCTATGCAGCTGGAGGAGCCTTGTAAGAATGTGTGTAGATGAGCCAGCCTGCTCATTCAAGCTTTGTTCATACCCACACTCCAGCAGATGCCCATGGCCCCCGTTAGGCCTAGGGACGTGCACACTGGCTGTGAGGTGGTCTTCCCTGGGGAGGGTAAAGACCTGCACAGACCCTGGGAGCTGGACCATTGGGGCACGGAATTCCAGGATCATGAGTACCCGGGGCACAGCCTAGAAGGGACGTTGTCCCTGTGAGTGGGGATGTCCCACAGCCCTACAGACTCCTGGCTCCATGGAGGGCATGGCTAGAAGAGGGCAGGAGAGGGCATTCCAGGAACCAGCCCCAAATTAGGGTTACCTGTCCTTTTCATTTTGGCTTCTCAGAGATCCTGCTTCTGACACATCCCAGTAAAGCAGCTTCCTCTGCCATTCTGAACTGTTTGGATTAAGAACACTTCACACATGAATAACGCTTGGTCACCTGACTAAGGTCCAGGCATATCCTTCATCTGGCCCGATAGAAATCCCTTGTCCTTAAATGCCATATATTCAGGGTCACAACTCCATTTTTCAGGCTGCAACAAAACCTTAAACTATATGGCTTAATGTTTTCAAAGTTGATCAAAGGGGAGGTGCCTCTCTCCAGTACGCATCATCCCTGGAAATTGGGAGAATGTTTTCTCTGCTTATTGATGTGTTCCGCCAGGTGTGTGGGTGTGAAGACAGGAAAACTGTGTGCTCAGCCATTCTCATTGTGGTTTTGTTTGTCTGAAGATAATTCAAATGGAAAGACTTTCCTCTCTTGTGATTACAGAATCAAATATTTTACAGTTCTCAGATCCTTCTTCTGCGTCTATTTGTGGGACTTCTTGAGTAATTATTAAAGTCAGTGAGCACTCTCTTTCTTTTCCTTGACTCCTGAGGACTGAACTAGCTCACTGGGCAACAAGGCATTTTCCTGGGCTGGGTGCCCTTTCCCTTTTAGTGGATTACTGGGTGCCCTGTAGACAGGGTCACTGTGCATGGCACGCAGGTCGTGCGCTGCACAATCCTGGAGGTAAATTTTATGGAAAGTGAAAAGAGGATGCAACAATGGGGTTGTGCAAAGTGGCAGCCCTGACTACACATTCTTTGGCCAGGGGTTCCTCTAACTTTGGACCCCCCAATGGCCTAGTTTTTCTCCTCTCTCTCTCACTCATCATAAGCATATGGAAAAAATGGGTATTTGAAGAGAAAGAGTTGAAAATCATGTTATTTTCTATATTTTTCTTTCATGTTTTTGAGAGCACTCATTCTCCTTCTAATATTAATGTAGATCAGGGAAAATTGAGGTCATTAAGGGCATACAGAACTAATGATTATATAATCAATGATTTTTTTCCAACAGTTATACCAAAGGGTGTTTATAACCCCCTGCTCTGTCCTGGTGGGTCAATTAGCTTTGCTGGGATCTGAACAGCTATGAATTTTCCCTTTTAATGGATGGTTCAATATGTGATTTCTGCAGAACTAATAGTTGAAAGGGATCCTTCAGATACCCAAGTGTTACTGCACACTTGTAACAACACTTGTACCAAAGTCACACTGCTTTGGGTAATCAACTGTCCATAGAAAGGTGCTCTTTGTGTTCAAGCTTCAAACAAGCTAGTCTGCTTTTTTTTTTGGTTCTAACTAGGGATTCAACTGAGCAGGAATTACTCTTCAGATATTTGCTTGTTATGTTTTCTATTTCTGTGGTGGCAGAATGAGGAGCACCTTCGGACGGCAGAATCAGTATCGGACCGGTCCTGGTGTGCAGTGTGTGAGCTCGCTTATAATTGCTACGTGCTGCTCATTACTACTTTTCTCCCTACACTGTTGGAAACTTCCAGGCTTAATAATTTAATTTATCCCTACCAACTTCAGCATCCCTTGACAGCCTGAAAACCAGACTTGATGAAATCCAGATGTATTTTGATTCTCTTCTATCAAGCCCAGGAGAGAATTTCTTAGAGACTGTGCTGACTTCTGTGCCTTGAAGGTACACCAAGTGTGGGAATTTTGATGTATAATGAAGCCCAGAGAGGGATAGGCATCATTCCAAAATGCTGCAAATAGGTACAATTTAAGCAAGCACACATGACACATATTCTTAACTATTTTCCAAAAGGGATGAAACTGGAAGCAAGGTAACTGAGAAAGAGAAACTGTCCGGCAGCAGCTGGGCGGCTTATAGCTCCAGTGGTTCTTACAAGTGCTCAGTGGAGATTCAGACACATAGTAGGTGCTCAACAAAATATTTGTTAACTGGATAAACAAATGCATCTGATCTTGTTCTGAGAAATCCCAAAGCAGAGATCACCTGCCGTGAATGCTCACATCAGCCAGACACATAAAGCATCACTGTGTCGTGTGCTCTCCCGTGTAAGCTGTTCGGGTATTTGCTGAAACAAACCCACATTTTGCAAACAACACTGAGACTCAGAGAAGAGTTACATAATTTCCCCTGGCTACTAAGTGTTAGAACTGGATTTAGAATGTGTGTCTTCTGACTGAGTCTAAGGCTCTAGGGTTTAAAGATTACCTACCCTTTTGAAGTTGTGGGCAGAGCACTAGAAAAGAAGCAGCTGGAAAAACTGAAGTGAAATTACTATTCTCTCTTACATACAGAAGAATAAAGATAACTCTTGAGGACCCTGATATGTTAACAGAAATCCAGACTGAAAGGGTAGAAGCACATAGGGCACACAGGGAACACCTCCAAACATCCTTCTCCAGGCCCAGACTCTAAGGACTGGAAAAAGGAGGGAGCAGAGAAGGAAGGAGACGTGTTTTAAGTTCTTCCAAGCTGTTTCTTTTACTATACAGGCTAAATCTTTTGCCTCTTAATAAAAATTTCAGGAGAAGGCTTATGGCAGATGAGACTTTTAGAAATATATTAGAAAACAGAAGGGAAAAAGCCTTATACCTCATCCTTTACATCCTTGTGTTATTTTGTAGTATTATTAAAGCATTTCCCACTTTACATAGACTGTCTCTTTTCAACTGCACTGCAAACCTATTAGGACAAGTTTCTTCTCTTTCTCATATATTCCTTGTACTTTGTCCATATGCAGTAATCTGTCAGTGGGGCAGGCTGTATGGTGTATTGGAGATGTTCCAAGAAGCTTGTGTGCCACTGGCCTGGCCCAGCCCCACCCCATTTTTGCAATATATACCTTCTGTTGGAGTCGTTCCTACATACTATGGAATGACGTGTTCTCAAGGACCTGCTTGCAGGGTTAATTAACTTGGATAGATAACCTATGGAGCAGATAACACTCATTAGCCTATTGGTACATGGTAGGTAGTTTATTCTATTAGTTAGTTGACCACCACCAGATAAAAGCCAAAAAAGATGAGAGACAAAACTTGGTAGTAGAGAGGGAGAAATAGAGGTATAGAACACTTTTTTTTTTTGGAAAGTATATCTTCTTGCGTTCCTACAGAGGACAACTCAGGTATGTCAGGGTGAGGTGTTACAAGAAGGGAGAATGAGAGGGAGGGGTTGACATTAGATTTGACTTCTTACCTTGGGTCAGCCTTGGCTCATGATGTTCTGTAGACTGAGAATGAGGAAGGAGAAATTGAGACAAAAACTTTAATCTTTACTTGGTCACTGGAAGCTCACAAAGGTTCTCTTTGTACTAGCTTATTCTTAAGCAGTATATATGTGGTGTGCAGAGATTTCTTGCTGAAGGCCATGTGTCGCCTTGTGCTAATGTGGCAGAGACTCCATGGTATTAAAACTGAAATTGTTTTACCACCTGAACTAAAGTAATTTTAGTACTTACATTGGTTATTTTCACTATATAGTATGCCCAGAATATAGCTGCTTAGAATATGAGAGATGGCTAATTAGATTTTCTAGCCAATCCAGATTAAGGCAGAAATGCCACATCAGCAGTAACACCCTTAGGTCCCGAGCAAGAGTTGCTCTTGTCGCTTGCTTTAGAGGGTGCTGCTGGCCATCCTCCGTGTCCCACGGGCAGAGGATTCTGCAGAGCCAAAGGGATGTTGTCCATGCAAAGCACCCCCACTCCCACTTCTAAACCATTTAGTACCCTAAAATTCCCTGCCTAAGTGATCCCAAGACTATTTCGAGGGCCTGTGTGGGCCTCTCCTGGGGTAAAGTCTCCCCAGGGTAAATGGCACTTGTGTGTGAGCACTCCTAGGACCAAAGAAGGTGGGGCTGGGCATGGAGCTTGGATGTGTGGGCTAGGGTGTCCTTCTGAGTGTGTGCAAGGCCCCTCACGTTGCAGAACAGAAGTAAAGTCTGGAAGAAGAGAGCAAATCCCTGTAGGTATTTGTTGCCATGCAAAAATTTTAAAATTTTATACTCTATAATTAGTTGTGTACTGTAATTTAGACCTCTTCTTTAGCTTTCTTACTGTATGTACTCTTTTCTTTCCCTAAATTCTTTACCCTGTTCCCCACCCTTACCCTGCCATGTTTCTGGGTTTATGCCTCTTTCTCTTCATTATTCTTTCACCCTCTTCCTCTCCCACTTTTTCTCTCCCTCTCTCTCGTTTGCATTCTCTCCTTATGTCTGTGCCCCTTTGTCTTCGTTTGTGTTGATATTCACCAGGGGAAGGATCAAAGATCCTTTAAGGTAACATATGACATTCAAGTGTGAGGTCCCCAGTCAAAGAGCTAGAGAGTCATACAGTTTCAGGCTTGTCAGGATCTCAGAGATGGATCATCTAGCAGGGTCCTCCTCATTTCGTGCCTGAAGAGACAGGTCCCCTGAATCATATAACTTGCCCAAGGCCACACAATGACCAGGCTCCATATCTCTGGTTACAAAATCCAGTCCTTTTCTTAAAAATAGCTTCTGAATATATACAGGTAAAAATAAACAAGCCACCATAAGTTATAGACTTCTGCATGTGTGCTTCTATGGTGCCAAGGAAAGAAAAAAAAGGGAGGGAGGCATGAACATAAAAGAACATAAATGCACTGGTAAGTCATTTCCTCAAAAGATCCCAAAAAGATAGCTTAGAAATTGGCAGTAAGAACTATAGACAAACAAGGTCAGACAAGTTACTGCAGAGAGGAGTGTACTGACGTTAGAGGGCAGGAGAAATACATTTGTCAATATATACAATTAGAAAAAATATTTTGGAAAAAAAGATGTTGATTCTTCTCCTTGACTTTTTTAAATTTTGAAAGGTATGGCAACATGTACAACAAACCTATTTTAAATGCATAAATTAAAATTATTATATTGTAATTTACTTGGGCTAATATAAATGTAAAGCCCTTCAGGCCAGGCCAGCTGTAATTATATTTCCAAAGATCTTTTTAAAATTATTATTTATAGCTAACAAGACATTTATGATCTCTTTTTGGTTGTCTCTGGTGAAGCATTTTTGGCAGTGCTTCCCTGACTTGAAATTCTTGTTTGCGTGGAAATCTAGTTAGGAAAATGAGTAAGTAAATAACTTCTCCTAAGAGTATAATCTCTCCTTTGTGACATAAATTAGAAATCCATTCACATCTGTGGAATAATTCCCAGTTTCACAATTAAATAACCTGATATGCACAAGCAAACATGCCAATCTCTTCCTAGTCCAGGAGAATTCAGTCACCTTTCTGCTTGAACAAACAAGCTATACATGCTTTTAAATAGATGCATCATTTTCTCAAAATTGGATTATAAAGAGCTGATCTGAGCTGCAATCAGATGGATAATTAAACAGCAAAGGTAAGAGGCTTCTGACTGTTCATATTTACAGTGTTACTTGAAAAAATAAAATGTGATTTTAAATCCTAAGGGTAATTCAACCCATGCACATGTATAAAGATGTTAACTTCCCCCACTTCTCATTTAATCTCAAGATTGCTGGTGCATTTGGAACTAGCTTTCTTGCAAAGAATGGACAAAATTTGACCTCATTTTATGTGTTTCTGGGGTGAGTATAGTTGAATGAAAACATGAAGATGCTTCTTTAAAACAGTTATTCAATTTTGCTTTTTTCTCCTGGATCTATGATGCTTTGTTATCTCAGATCTGTTTAATTATCTGGAATATTTTCTGGAGTGATTTTTAAAATGCTGAGACCATGTTCCTTCTTCCATAATGTAGCTATTGCCTCTGAAATGTCACAGATGTTTGATTTTTTAAATCTCATTTATGGAGTTTATATTTTCCTCTTGGCAAGTAAATATGTCTTCCATACCAAATTGCAAACTCTTTGAGGCCAGGATCCATATCATTTTCTTCTTTACCCAGGGTATTTGATTGGGTTGGTGGAATGTTTGTGGACTCAGTGAATGAAGATATGACATATGCTGAGAGTGGGCAGATGTGGGCTGGCTGTCACCGGATAATGTGCTCCAAATGTCCTGTGGATTATGTTGGTTCTTTGATCAAAAATAACGTGAAAACATGGATCTGTGGTCCCACCTTTTCCAAGTGCAATTCAAAATGTAATATGATGTGATTGATTACATTGAAAATAATTGGAAAATGAGATGACACTTAAATTAGTTGAAGAGCATTCTTGATTTTCCCTTTGGTTCTTTGGGCAAGTAAACTTTTAGTGTTTCCTTAGATATTTAACAGTTTCCAGGGGCTGAGTATTCTTGATTATAGTACATACAAATCCTGAGGCTTTTCTTTTTATCATTTCTCCTTTAACCTCTTATTAATCCTTTCTAAGGGAAGGAATAAGAAATATGAATATGTTTTTGCTATTAATTAAATCTCCCTATGAAGCTGTTTGGACTCTCTTTGGGCTATTGAGAAAAACTCCTTGGTCAATTTTTCTGGGCTTTTGAGAGTGGTTAGCAGAGTTATTTATTATAATTATTGCATATTTAGTAATAATAATACCAATTTTGTTTCACTTTTATGTAGCATTAATTTCGCCAAACCTAACAAAACATCATCCATGTGTCCTGGTCATAAAGATGCTGTTGTTGTCAGCCATGTGCAGAACGTTTCAGAGCTGATAGTGCAGCTGGTCCAGCTTTCCCCTTTGGCTCTGTAGAGAGTCCAGGCAGCACCAGTAGAGGGTCCCATGGAATAGGGATAAAAGAGAACTCTTCCTTTGGCTTTAAAAAATCCCTCAACTCCATTTAAATCCCTGGAAGTTTTCCCCCTTGGGAAGAATGCAGTGGTTCCTTAACATCTTAACATCAACAGACTTTTGGTCAAATTCAGCTTTTAATCCCTTCTGAAGATGGGAAAATAAAGACATCCATTATGACTTCCCAAAGGCCTGTAATTTTTAGGAGAGCTAGGAAGACTAGGATTAGAACTTGGGTCTCTGTTATTATAATATAAACATACTACTTACTGTGAACTTACTTGGAGGAAACTTGCATTGTCTTAGAAGTAGCAAAGAAGCCAATAAAAGAGACAGGGGAAAAAAGAGATGGTTATCACAAAGAAAAGATAAATGTTTGCGGTGATGGATACCCCAATTACCCTGATTTTATCATTACACATTGTATGCAGGTATCAAAGTATCACACGTACCCTGAAAATATGTACAACTATTATATATCAATAAAAAAAGTTAAAAAAAAAAGTACGGTCAAAGGCAGTAGCAAAAATATGTTCCTCATGTAATTTTCATTGTATGAAAATTGCATGAGCATCTATGGATCTTGGCAAGGCATAAGGCTTCTGTCTACCACAGGGTGCATGGAGGGCCTGGTGATGTACTAGACTGTGGAATATCAGTTTATTCATTTACTCCATGAACACATGTTAAGTGTTTACTTAATGCAGAGCACTATCTTCAGCATTTAAAAATTCTAAGTTCCATTTTGAACTGCCTTCTATATTGGGCAATTTGTTGTTATGATTTCTGCTTTTACTTCCGCTTTTATAGTTAGGGGATGGGAATAGTAACAGCCTGCTAACCTCATGGGAAACTGCAGGTTGACTTGTAGGTGAGCATCTTATTCTAATAAACCCATATAAAGACATTAAAAACAACATTTACGTATTATAGTCAATCAGTGGCCACTCTTATTTTTCTGCAGGTAAAGATGGATATTATCATGCATATGGACAATTATCTCTACCTAGCTCAATTTAATCTGGTCAATGAACCTTGTATTTATATCATAATTTTAAATTGTGGGAGATGTAGAAAGCATAATAGTGCCCCTAATTTACATTCGGTAAAATTGAGGTTAAGTGATTTTCTCAAATTTATTTTGATGTAAAGTAAATTACAGATACAGGTTTTCAGTCCTTAACCTTGTGTTCTATTAATATTTAATTGTTGTACAAAGAAATTCTCCATATTAAAATTGTCTTTTTTAATGGCTCTCTCAGTCCTCTTGTTCCTCCCTACCCCAAGTAAAATAAATAAACCTCATTCTTCATTTTTTTGTGAATTTAATTTGTCCAAAATAGGCTGGGGATAGCTTCATTAAATAATTACATACGGTGATTAACATGGGGTTAGAATTCATATCAAATTGGGGCAAAAACACTTTTCAAATAATTAGAAAATAGTAAAACACACTTAATCTGAACATTATCATATGAACACTGATCATAACTTTAGAAGCTTTTTGAGTTGAGGACTGGGTTGAATTTCCACTGATTGTAACCTAATAAACCTTGGAATCAGCTTGTTTAGGTTTTATTTGTCTCTTTTTCATAAAGAGTGACTTAAAAAATTACGGTATGTGAACTTCTGATTGTTTAGATTCCAGTTAAACAGGATTTTACTTTAGTTTCTTTTGTAATGATTTGAGAGGATAATAGTTTCCTACTTTTCATCTCCATTTATGAGGAACTTGTTTCTCTCAGCCCCACCAGAAGCCTCCTTACTGGCCATCTCATAGGATCTTGGCACTTGACCTCTGGTTTCTGAATTTGGGACATTTTATAAAATCTCCTAAGATTTTTCCAGGTGATCTATAAAAATGAGCTCCAGGGAGATTTTAACAATCAAATTAATGGTTTCTGAGTTAAAACCTTTTCAAACATGTTTTTATGATCCAGTGTGTGGGGGTGGGAGTGTGTGGGAGGACAACAAACAATAACCAAAATCCTAAGTGGCACTTAATGTTTTCTACTAACTTGTTTGTGAATAATTATTCAGGCAGCTTTATGTAGGCTCTTTGGAAATTCTAGAAGTGTTTCCATTTCAGGCTTAATATATTTGAATCATAAATAAATATCAGCTACCTTTCGGAGGCATTAGAAACTAAGCATTATGCAAAGGCTACCCTCTGTTGCGTCAGGAGCTTGAATTGTTTTTATTAAAATATCTGCTATGAAAGCACTGAGATTAGATGGGCTGTTAGCTCCCCTTTTTTCCTCGAATGTCAGAGATTTATATTGTTGGTAGGAACTGAGATTTCATTTCCCTTGGCCACATTCTGATTCTGGCTCTCCTGAAGCAACTCTCCTGTTCCAGATTTTTATGCTGAAGGTAAGTCAGAAAAGGAATTTCAGGAGCAAAGAATGGGTTTGTTGATGCAGTGTGGGGGAAACCAAATGGGCATCTTTAGAATGAAAGTGTATGTCTTTGTCTGCCTGAATGTGTGAGAAATAGAAAAACCCTTAACACAATCTAAACCTCCCACTGGTGTGATTCTCAAGTAGTGTTTATGGTCAAAATATGACTGAAGGTTTTTCTGTGGCAAAATGCTTTATGTTATGTGTGGGGCAGGCATCTGTGTGCCTGCCTTAAATTTATGAACTAGTAACATTCTATTCTAGGAAATACAGTCAGGTCTTACAACACCACAGTTTTGTTCTGAGTTATTCTGGTAAATGTTTGACTTTGTTTTTAAATAATCATTCTTGGAATTTCTAAGTATAAAGGAAAAGTCACATATAATTTAATTTACAGGTAGTATGCCTTTTTCATCAACGCAAACTTTCAGAATTGACTAATGCATTTTCTCTTAACAAAATATCATTCATTATTTTCTACTCTTTGGAACAACTGTAAATGTCAACAAAATAGATTCAAGCAAGTTTTATGAGTGAGATTACAAGCAAATGATAAGCAAAATCATGAGGAAAACCAGCGAAAATAGTTGAGCTAGAAATACTATAAATAAAGTAAATAAAAAATGTCTATCTTCAAAGAACTGTGGATAGTAAAATAGATATCCTCTGAGGTTTACCCTCTTAGGGTAGGAACAGTAATTCTGCTGAAACCAGGTAGACACTGTTGAGAGCAACTTTTCCATGCTGATAAAGGGACAGGGGCCTGTAGCTTGGTGACCTTGTCGGGTCCTCAGTTTGCCCCTGCTAATGCGCGCTGGTCTTAAATCAAACAGAGTGGCAAATATTTAGAGTGAGTTTTATGTGTCTTTGGAATTTTTCCTTCCCCACCATTGGTAAATAGCATATTTCCTCCGCCAATCTGTGACCTTTGAGATAACTTCCCTTGTTAAACACACGCTCATTTGTGTGGGTGTTTGTTTTCTTTCTTTTTTTCTTTTCCCTCCATTTCAAACGCTGCTCCTTCCCCCCCACCTCATCATCAATTGCTTTCAGCACAGAGTAAGGTTTTCTGACAAACCTCCTGTCCTCAGTTTTGTAGTGGGCGAATCGGAAGCAAAGGAATTAGCAATTACAAAGATAAGCCTGCAAATGCAAACTAAATAGAAACATGCTTTCATCATTGCAAATTATGCTTAAATATTATGGGTTCTAACCCCTGTGCTGACATATCTCCAAATAAAATACAGATTGGTCGAGATGCTATTCTAAAGCACATGATATGGTTTTGTTGATTGGTATGATATGTGTAGATTTTCAGAAGCCCCATATGGACCTTTTGACGTGAAAACGTTATATCAGAAATGGATGAGAACATGGCACTTGCCCTGTTCTACACAAACTGGAATTCTTAGGAATCAGTGTGTGTTAGAGAGCTGGAGCCCACTGCATGGTGTCCAGTGCTCCTGTGCTAAGAGTTGTACCAGGGCCATCACCACGTAGCTATCGGCTCATGGATCTGGGACAGCGTTTTCCCACCTGTTTCAATCTGTGTCACTCATGGAGAGCTTGTGGAGGCCCCCAGGGGAGTGCAGCTGCAGCCTGAACCTTTTTCTGCCCTTCATAGTTTCCATGTCTCACTGCATATGATTTTCCTGTGTTCTTCCCTCTGATTTCTGGGCCAAAGTATGGCAGGTGGAGGGGGGCAAGATTAGGTTGAGGGGGGCAAGATTAGGGGGGCAAGAGATCAGTATGAGGGGACCTACCAAGCTCCATCGTGCTGGACCAGAGGTGTTATAGCAGAAATTTGGCTGTCCATCTGAACTGTTACCAACATGTCACTGTGAGCCAGTGTGCTGCTTGCTCAGTGTCGAGTATTTTTTCCATTGTTGTTTCTACTATTACTGTTAATGATACTAGTTATCATTTGTTGTATCATTGCAACTGAATTGTACTCCAAATTAATATTGCAACCAATCTATATTCTCTTTGTTAGGTATAGTAGCATGGGGTAGTAGATGGGTTGTGCCAGGCTTGTATATGATAATATGATTTTATAGTCTATTTTTTCCCCATTTAACAAGCTAGTGTGAACATCTATTTATACCTTTAAATACCTTTCTATAAGATAATTTTTAATAGCTTTTTAAATGTTAAATAACATTTACTTATTCAAATTTAAAATATTTGCTACTATAAAAATTATTGTGTGTCTCCTGGTAGTTAAATCAGAATTATTTCCTTAGGATACACTTCTAGAAGCAGAGCTTGTACATTAAAGGGTATACTTATTTATAAAGATTTGATTTTTGTTTTACCAAATTTCTCTCCAGAAAGGTTTTTTCTCCCTTCAACTTGTTCTCCTACCAGTAGTGCATGAGAGGGCATATTTTCCCATATCTTAAGTAGTATTGTTTTTTAAAAATGTTGCCAATCTGATATGGGAGAAATGGCATCTCCCTGTGGCTTTATTTGCATTTCTTAAATTACTAGTGAGATTGGACATTTTTTTTCCTTTGCAAATTGCCTACTAATGATCACTGCGTATTTTTCTTTTGGAATGCCTATTTTCCAATTAGTTATATTAAACTTTTAATAGTACAGATAGTAATCCATTTGTCTATGAGTTATCTACAATATAAACATTTTTCCCAGTTTCTTAGGCACCTTTGACATTTTCCCTTTGGTATATTTTTACTAGAGAAGTTTTTGTGTATGTGGTTGAGTCTTTTTTTTTTTAATTGTGATAAGAATGTTTAATATGAAATTTATCCTTTTAACAAATTTTTGTCTACAATACAATATTGTTAACTATGGGCACAGTGTGGCACAGCAGATCTCTAGGACTTAAATCATTTTGCATAACTAGAACTTTATTCCCCTTGGATAGCAGCTCCCCATTTTCCCCTTCCTCTATCCCCTGGCAGTGGTTGAGTCTCTCATGTTTTCCTTTTAAAATTTCTGCCTTTGGAGTTAGTTTAGAAAGGACTTCACTATCCCAAGATTACACACACTTTTCCTACACTTTCTTCCAGTACTTTTTTTTTTGTTTCTTTATTTTACATGTAAATCTTAGTCCATCTGGAATTTATTTTGGTATATAGGAGAGCAAGAATTTAACTTTATATTTTTCCCAGATAGTTTTCCACTTGTCCTGACAATGATTTGTTGAATAATCTATCCTTTGCTTTTTAAGTTTTACCTTGGAAAAAATATAATATAAAATTCTGAATCTAGACTTTCTATCATTGATTTCTCTATTTTTTTGTCAGTATCACATTTTTTTAATTATTGTAATGTATTTAAATACCTGATAGCTTGAATCATTCTTATCTTTTTTAAGTGTTTCTTGGCAGTTTCTTTCATCATCTCCTGACCAGATGGTTGTCGTGGTGTTTTAATTGCTCATTCTACCATTGGTCTCTCTTGCTTTAATCCTTTCACAACAGAGTTGGCTGAGTTATTGTTCTAAAACACAAATTGTATCATATTACTCCCTTGCTTGTTGTATATACTTCCAGCTATTTTTAAAAATGAAAATTGAGCCATTTGCCTAAAGCAGGATTGTAAACCTGAGGTACACGCAATTTCTGGACTTCAGAGTGTTTGTGAACATTGTATACATTATTTTGGTGAATTTTGTTTTTCTGAGATGAGAGTTCATAGTTTCATAGATTTTTGAAAGAGCCATGACTCCAAACATTAATAACCTCTGGGCCACAGGAAGGAAGTGAGACCTCTCAGAATGGCTCCTCAGGGCCTTACCTGTCTACCCGCTCCCTTACCATTCCTCCCACATTCTTCCTGCTCTCCACCCCTCCTGGTCTGCTTGCAGTTTTTTAAACAGTCTACCGATTCGTGCCTCAGTGCCTTTGTACATGCCATTCCTTCTGCCAGAGTGCTCTCCCCCAACACAGCTCACCCATCTGAAAAATTGCTCCCTGTTCTTTAAGCAACAAAGAGCCTTCTCCTCTGTGGAAATATGCCTGATCCCATTAGGCAAAGCTGGTCTCTCTCTCCTTTATTTTTAACCACTGTACGTAGTTTGTATTTTACTACTACTCTTCTACTTTTCTTCCTCTACTTATATAATAATATCTTTGAGAATAAGGACTGTGTTTTTGAAACCACAGGCCCCACCCCCTGACGCATCATAGGCACTCAGTGAATATTTGATGAACAAATGGATGGATGTAACAAATGAATGGGTGGGAGGACATAGCCCTGGTGAAATCACTGGCAGGGGATTGTTTGAAGTGACGCTGCATAAGAACAAACAGCATGTTGTTAGAGGTGAAGGGACCAGCTCTTAGTGTGACAGAAGGAGGACAGAATGAGTGAAACCACAGTGTCAGTGTTGAAATATCATGATATATTAAGAAACCAAATTTGAAGTTCTGAGAATCCTTACATGAAAAAGCTTCTCACCAAATACTTTTCTAAATTTCCTGGAGTACTTGTAACCTAGAGGACCTATTTTCGGAGTGACTGGGATTCTAACACATGCTAAATCATGAATTGGTCACCAAGAGTTACTGGTAATCAGAAGTAATGAAAGCATGGCTTTAGGTGAGGGGGTTGGAGAGGTGGGTCTACGTTACTCAACTGAGAGATGTGCCATGTTTTGGACCAATACTATCCAAAATGATGTCTAGCCATTGTTTTCATGACTGTGGCATCTCACACAATGACTGGCACCCAGTAGATGTTGAATAAATATTTGATGGATAAACGAATGATGAGTGTGTATCCAAGGCTGTGACAGCCAGCTAACCATCATGTCTACTTTCTCAACTCTCTTGCAGTGGCAGTGCTAATTTTTCTGGAGAAAGTACTATCATGGTTACAACTGGTTCCTTTTGTTCATACTACTTAATTTTAGCTAGTTATTGTTGCTTGCTTCATTTACTATTTCTTGTTTCTTGGATTCTCTATTTCACTGCCTTTGGTGTCATCACTGTCTTACCCTTGGCAGATGATCCTTGTTTTTTGGGGAATGTTAGTTCATCTGACATGAGCCCCTCAATTTCACCCAGGATTTTCTGCATCATCACTTTTTTCTCTGCCCAGGAAAAAACATCCTTCTCATTTAAATGCACTTCCACTTGTTCTGGAACATTGCTTAAACAAACTTTGATTTCACTATGTCCATTTACCTCTTTTTTTTTTGTTTGTTTACAAATCTGCTTAGAGTTCTCCATCCTTGAAACAACCCCCAAACAAAAACTTTTGCTTGAATTTGTTGATCCACTACCTTAACATTCACTGTTCTCTTTACCTACAAGTTTCATCAATGATCTGTAGCCACTGTCTACACCTTACCTTTATGCACTGAAGTCTGGAAGCCTTTGTTACCTGGTTTCTTCTCTCAGTCACCAAATTATTAAAAAGGCCATTTTCAGTCTTCATTTTCCCTCACCTCTTGCTGATGTTTGTAACCATTGCTATTCTCCTTCATTTTGAAATGACTCAGTTTCTTAGTGTCTGTCCATCACGCTCAACTCTCAATTTGCTCTTATCTTTCTGTTTGGTTTCTGCCTCTCCTGTGGCTCCTCTTCCTGATGCCCTGGGAGTGGAAAGCGTGTGAGGGTGCACCTGGTGATCTACACCATGTCTGCAGGGGTGACGCCCCGACCCACACCTTCCGCTCAGGCCTCTCTCCTGTGTTCAGATCTACCATTTTTTCTGGGAAGTCCTCCCTGTCTGTCCTACAAGAGCCTCAACAACAATAGAAATACCATATGATTTAAAACAAAATTCCACCTATGTTCTTTCAAGTCAATTTTTTATTTTTACTTTAAAAAATTTACATTAATGGTGCAACTATTTTTCTAGTCATGCTGACTTGAAATTTTAGAATGAGCTGTGTTTGCTGATTCTTCTCCCATAGCCAACTGATTGCAGTGTTCTCTGGTTTCACCTTTTCATTGTCTCTGTTACCCAGACTTTCCTTTACATTCCCACTGCCGTGGTGCTTGTTTAAAGCCTGTACCTTTGGCCTTTATTATGGTATCGGCTTTCAAAGGTGCTTTCCCGAATTTAGTTGTTTCTTTTCTGGGGTATTCTTTTCATTGCAACCAGAGTAAGTCATCAAAGACCCGTTCTTGCTCAGAGCTCTTCAATGAATTCTGATATGTATGTGACTAAGGTTGATTTCAGACATAGCTAACATGCACTCAGATGCTCGAGTGCCAAGGTTTGGATTCTGGCCCCACCACATTCTAGTTTTGTGACCTTGGAAAAGCTACTTTACACTCTGTGCTTCAGTTCCCAAAAATGGGGATAATCATAGTTACCATCATAGGGTTGTTGTGGCAATTAAATGACTACTGTGGCATGTAGTAAACATTCAGTACATTTGTGCTATTTTTATTAGTTTGCTACTTGTGGGCTGTTCATACTTTGTCTCAAATCCAACTTTCTAATTATTTGCCATTTCTAAACATATTATGAATTTTCCAATTTCTGTGCTTGGACTCCTTCTGCTTCCTCTGCCTGTAATGCCCTTCCCTACCCGCAATCCCTCTTGTCTTTCCAGCTTCTACCCATTCTTCCAGTGGACCTCAGATTTCCTCCAGGAACTCTTACCCTTTGTGCCAGCCATAAATGATTGCTCATTTTCCTCAAATTTCATAGCTTATTCTATATCTTTCCTATTTACTTACTTCATACTGGCTTATGGTATAGTTACACATGGACAAATCTTATGTTGCCTGATATACTACAAACTGCCTGAGGACAGTGTTTGTATTTATTTATTTTTTATATCCTAGGGTAATAAGGAAAGTGTCTCAAACAGAAATTTTATAAGTATTTGTTTAATGAATACATGGGGAAGGGGGTAGGTTTTACATGGGAAATCATCATCATCAAACAAGTCAGAAATGACAAGAGTATTGTTTTCAATGTTTAAATAGAGAATTTGTACCTCTCACCCATCCCCCATTAATACTCGCATTACTGTCACTAGCTTGCTGCTAATTGGGTTCTGGATATGACCTTGCAAAGATTCTCAGGTAGGAAAGAGCTTGGCACGTCTAGAAACTCCCAGATCAGCATGGTCATAGGGAATGAGGGAGGGAGGAAGTGCCGTGGGTTGAAGTTTGGAGAGAGATGGGATAGATCACACTCCTGCTTACAGGCCACGTTATGGAGTTTGGATTCTTTTTTCTAAGAACAATGGGAAGCCTTTGAAGGGTTTTAAGCTGGGGAGTGAAAAAATAATAATTTACTTTTAAAATTGTGCCCAAGATGGATGGAGGGCAGAGAGTGGGAGGATGAGTGAATGCAGAGAAAACAGGGGCTCTTGCTGGTGAAAGGCTGTTATGGCCTGCCCTCAAGTGATGGCAGCAGAGATGGAGGGAGGTGGGTGGAGTTGAGATTTAGTTTGAAAGTAAAGATTTGTTGATGAATCATTGTAGGGTGAATGAAAGGGAGCAAGCAATCTGATATGGTATCTCAGTTTTGACTCAAACATCTGGGTGGAGGGTGTGGCCATCATTGTTCTTTCTTAGCTTGTGGACTCAAGAAGGTTTCTTTTTTTTTTTTTTTGAGACAGAGTCTCACTCTGTTGCCCAGGCTAGAGTGAGTGCCGTGGCGTCAGCCTAGCTCACAGCAACCTCAAACTCCTGAGCTCAAGCGATCCTCCTGTCTCAGCCTCCCGAGTAGCTGGGACTACAGGCATGCGCCACCATGCCCGGCTAATTTTTTCTATATATATTTTTAGCTGTCCATATAATTTCTTTCTATTTTTAGTAGAGGTGGGGTCTCGCTCTTGCTCAGGCTGGTCTCGAACTCCTGAGCTCAAACGATCCGCCCACCTCGGCCTCCCAGAGTGCTAGGATTACAGGCGTGAGCCACCGCGCCCGGCCAAGAAGGTTTCGTATAGTAGATAATTTCCAACAGACCTTAGGCATCACTTTTCCTGACTTAATGCAAAAGTCTGATGCTATCTGAGATAGGATGAATTGTTCCTGTATGACCCCCAGAGACTGAGTCCTGGGGGTCCTTGTCATGCAATACTCACCGAGGTACAGGGGTTGGGGGGAGACTTCACGGAGAAGATGAATCTTGAATGAGTAACACGCTAAAATTAAAATTACTGCAGATGCGGTAAAGTTCATGTTCATTACCCATAATCCTTTTGTGTTAATTTTCTGGGATGCCTGTTATCCTAGGAAAAAACAAGTATTTTGCCAGTTATAAGAGCTTTGATATTGGTATGAAAACAATGGTCACTAATTAAGCTATAGGATATTCTGGGAATTAAAAAAAATGTTTGGTGGTTATCAACTGTGAACTTCTGGAGAGGTAGAATACTGTATCTCGAACTGCTTTTTTCTTTTTAGAGGTTGCTTATATGTCATACTATTTATGTGGCCAGTTCCCTCTTGGTGGACATTTAGGTTGTTTTAATCTTTTCCTATTGCCAGGAGTGCACATTTGTGCAAGTATATCTGTAGGACAAAGTCTTAAGGGTGGAATTATTAGATGAAAGCAGTGACCAAATTTTTTGCCATCATTTCATACCAATCTACTTTCCAGCACAGTGTCTGGGAGTGACTGCTTTTGCCACCACCTGACAAACACAGGGTACCAATCTCACAGGAAAAAAAAGATGCCACCTCATTGTAATTTTAATCATGTTTTTTTGTCAGGAGTACAATCAAGCACCTTCCCCATGTTAACATTTCTGTGCTTTTCCCACTGTTAACTGTTCTTGAACCTCTACAATTAGGAGAAAGTGATGAGTGTCAAAAGGAACATTTGCTCGTTTTTCCTGACATCTTTCTGGACACTGAATAGAGGTCCCAACTTCCAGGTTTGTGTAGACTGACTTGGGTTACTCAGGTGATGGTCCCTGTTCCTTCAATGAGCACATTTATTGAAGTGTATATATGCCAGGCTCTGTCCCAGGCACTGGGGGTGCAGTCAATGAACAAAACAGAACAAAATCTTACCCTCATAGAGCTTACATTATAAAGGGAGAAAGAATACTACAAATAAATTAGCTAAAAATATAAATACCAGGTGGTGATAATACCGTGAAGAATGAAGCACAGACAGGGTTTAGATGGTGAGGGTGGGGAAGGTGCTATTTTATACAAGGTTGGCAGGAAAGGCATTTCCAAGTACTTCTCCCTGCTTCTTTCTCAAATGTCTGCTCTAGCTTTACTCTCCCTCCCTTGTTTCATTCTTATTATTTCTTTCAAGTGTAAATTCTCTGATGCAGAATATGGTTAAAGCTTTGGTTAATGGCCTTCCTATAATGGTTGCATTAAAATAGTTTCTCTATGATATGGGTTCTCTGGTATGTCAGAACAAATGAATGGTATCTAAAGGCCTTTAATTTTTTTTTAACATTTATAGGGTGATAGGGAACACCAATATCTGATTTAGAGAGAGTGTGGACTTTTCCAGCACCCACCGAGGGTCACTTCACTCCATTCTCAGATAGTGCCAGCTGTCCTACAAATGCCTGCTATCAGTTGGAAAAGAGATAACTTCTCAGTAGGACTAGTTTATGACTTTTGTCCTCAAGACAAAGGCAGTCTTCATTTGGCAAAATTGTCCTAATGAGGGAAAGTAGAAATGAAAATTCATCGTGGTTCCTGAACATAAAATGTCTACAGCAAGGTTGATCGGGAAACCAAAGCTTTTATTAATTTATTTATTTTGGATGCTTATGAACTGGAAAGAAAGATTTTCACCCTGGAAGCAATGGCAACTGAATTTCCATAATGGGTTTCAAAGAACTGAAAAATATCCTCATCTTATATATTCTCTCTGCATTTATATCCAAAGAAACGGTATTAATAGAAATGTAAAATAACTTAAGGAAAAGCCCAAGTATATTAAGAATATTCAAGGTCTGCAATGCAAATTGCAATGGAAAAGGCTACCAGTGGGTAACTGGCAAAAGGCAAGAGAAATTTGGGATCCAAAGTTAGGAAAGTATGCCCATCATCAACTTTCAGTGAAACCACAAGCTGGCTACTTAGCTTTTCTTTTTTTATCTTTTTTTTTTTTTTTTTTTTTGAGACAGAGTCTCGCTTTGTTGCCTGGGCTAGAGTGAGTGCCATGGCATCAGCCTAGCTCACAGCAACCTCAAACTCCTGGGCTTAAGTGATCCTACTGCCTCAGCCTCCCGAGTAGCTGGGACTACAGGCATGCGCCACCATGCCCGGCTAATTTTTTCTATATATATATTTTTAGTTGGCCAGATAATTTCTTTCTTTTTTTAGTAGAGACGGGGGTCTCGCTCTTGCTCAGGCTGGTCTCGAACTCCTGACCTCGAGTGATCCACCCACCTCGGCCTCCCAGAGTGCTAGGATTACAGGCCTGAGCCACCGCGCCCGGCCGCTTTTCTTATGGTTTAGAGTCAAATGTGACATAATAATATTCTTTATTTATTAAATACTTATGTAAGATGCTGTGCTAAGTACATTATATATTATACTCATTCTCATGGTAAGCCTGAGAGGTAGATAGTTTCATTATACCTCACAGATGAATAAATGTAGGCTTAGAGATAGGTCAAATAGCTTGCCAAAACCAAACGGTTAATAAGTGTTGGAATTCGGGTTTAAACTTACATTTGTGTGATTCCAAAGCTTGTATCCGACCAATGTTTACAGAATAACTACCAAAGGGCCAAGCAACAGTTTAAGGCAGGTTCACATATGTTCAACTATTACATCAACCAGATAAAGCAAATACTCTATTCAAGATGAGGAAATGAGGCGTAGAGAGGGAAAGTGATTGTTGCCCAGGTCACACATCTAGAGAGTGGTCAAGGCAGAATATGTATGAGCTCAAGACCTCTGTCTCCAAGCCCATGAATAAAAAAAAAACAAAAAACAAACAAACAAAAAAACCAAACGTTTATCAGAGTCTATTCTCTGCATATACAATGATCATAATATTACTTTGCCAGTTGCCTGCTCCTTTGAGGTAAAGTGATAATTAGCAGAGATTCCTAGGAGAAAAGTGTCAAATGTCTGCACTTTTAAAAACTGTGCTGGATTTTCCCATCCTTTAGCCCATTACCTTGTTAAACCTAATTTGCTACTTCTAAAAACAGCATGAGTTCTGTGGGTAATGTTCAATATGCTTCAGTGAACTGAATGGCTTCCTGGTGGCCCAAGAAGACTCATACTGCTTCTAAATATGTATGAATAATGGTTTCCACCTGCAAGTAGCTTAGGCAATGGGCAATCATACTTCAGTTCTGAAGGGTTTGGAATGGATGGGTATTTTCTGATTTCCTTTTAAAGCTTGAGCTTAATTAAATGAATTCTTGATCTTAATCCACTTTGAAGACTACTTGAAACACATCATAAGTTGTTTTGATTTATCATTATTAATTTTTAAATACAAGTACAATGCTCTAGTATTCAAAGTATAGGACTTTGTTTAGGACAAAGTTTGTTAATTTCTTGAAGACTTTCAAGGTAGAGCTCAGGGAAATAAAAGCTGGTGGACTTCTAAAATCTTTACTGAGGATTAATATTGGAAACTTGAAATACAATCTAACTGATTTTTGACTTTGCCTCTGGGCTATGAATGATTTCATAGGATAAGACACTGTTATTGATTTCAGAGCAAATAATACAACCATATTTCTTATTCCTTATAAATTGGTACTACTTGGGATCAATGGATGATTGTTGTTCTCAAGATTTTTTTTTTGCATCAGCATTCTTCTGGAAGAGTTTTAGAAAAACCAGGAAACTTTAATTCACATATTATCACTATTCAACAGTCCAATAGATTCAGAAGAGTTTGTCTACCAAAAAAAAAAAAAAAAAAAAGAAAAAAGAAAAAGCTACCTTGGCATGCTTCCTCAGAGTTTCATTATCTAGTCAGAATTCTTGTCTGTGTAACAATTATTTCTGCTGTGCTCCATTTCCCTACCACCCTTGGTAGGCTTCTTAGTTATACAATCCTGAACCCTACAGTCTAACCCTGGAGGCTCTGAAAAATTAAAGATCTATCATTTGATCTATTTTATAAATGTCAGCTTAAGAAAGTCTGCTATAGAAAAATACTCAACTTGTCCTAAGTAATTCTTTAATTTATTCAAGTTGCAACAAAAGAAATAGAAGGAGGTACTCCCAAATATATTGGACTTCAGTTTTTAAGAGAACATCTTGAAAGCAACATGCCCCATAGACTTCTAAGCAAAGAGTCAGGGGATAGTCATCTTATTGGTTAAAGGCTTAACTAACATGAATTGTCATAAAACTTCCAAATGTAAATCTAAAGTTTTACTTAGGAGTAAAAAAAACCAAAACAAAACAGGTGAAAAGCTGTGAACTTTCTAAAATGTCTTAAAGATTCTCATGAAATTTAAGCATTTAAGTTGTATCTACCAAGCAGATATTTTAGAAAAAGGAAAGATTTACATAATTTAAATTTATACTCTAATAGTTGTTTGATTTAAAATACTTTTTACATCAAAGAAATTTAGGATAGAGAGGTTTAGTACTCTGAGTTGAAAAACACATAACACATTGTTCCAATAATCCCCATCATTCTAAAGGAACCATCTGTACTGGATATTCTTAGTTTTTCAAGCTCAATTTTATACTGTATAGATAAAGGAACTACTTTTGCATCTCTTAGAAAATAATTTTGTTATGGAAGTTTATAATCTAAGAGCAAACACATCTCAGAATTCTCCTTCCAGTTTCTTAACCTTTGTTTACTTCCCTTTAATTTCGTGCCATAAGCCTGCGCTCTGGAAAAGTATACTCTGTCCATATTTGTAAACCATTATTTTTTCCAAGCAGTTAATCTTTGTTTAACTGCTTTCTCCATTTCTGCGTCTCCTTCAGTATTTTCTTTGCACGTTCCAGAACCCTTTATTTGACACACTGAGAACAGGAGAGAAAGAGGGCAGATGTTCCTTCTGACGTCGACCTTTCCTGTTCACAGTATTTAGTATCATTGTTGGTGCATTGAGACCCAGAGGCAGGAGTGAATGGATTCAGATTCTACAACTAAAAACCATTAGGATGCTGATGAGCTTTGTCTGCATTACAGAATTATTTTTTAGAAAAGCAAAACTAAGTTGCGTCTCACCTAGTTGAAAATTACTTTGGTTTAGATTACCTCTTTCAGTGTCCATTTAAATCCATTAAGTCTTTTTTACTTTCACCTTCAAAATTAGGGTAATCTACACAAAATTCATGCCATTAACTCTGCCTTTTAAGACAGAGACATAGAGAAATTGAAACAACAGAGAAATGTTCTGTTCTCTCCACCTCAACCTGGTGAGACGTACTCTCATTGTCATCATCCGTTGGTTTCTGACCATTTAGAAAGCTTTCAATCCCTGTCTGTCGCTTATGAAAGTCTGGGATAAAAAATTTTTACCTAAAGATTTCTTATAGTGTCAAATCTCCCAACTATTTATAAATTCTTATGTAATATTTTAAGTCACAGAATTCTTTTTGCTTTTTAAGCGTTATCCTCTTTTCTGCCTAGGAAATCCCATTTATCTTTTAAAAAGTTGATTTCAAGTGACTCTTGAATGAATATTTCTGATCATGCCAACAAAAAGAGAGCTCTCTTTCTTCTTCAAAATCTTGTAGCTAGAGAAACCACAAAATTTATCATACAAACTTGGCTTTTTTGAGAGTGAATGAATGGTAGCACTATCAGTAATTTCACTGGGACAATAGCCTTAAACTGCAGCTGTCCTGTGCAAATTGGATGTATTGTCACCCAGGTTATTGCCTTCTGGAATCCTTTTGGTTTAGGATCCACTTAATACCAAGGATTTTGAACCCAAGTCTGTTTGCTTTCAAATTCTGGTTCTCTGAATGGGTTTAGGTAAATTATTATGTCCTTTACTGTTCATTCATTCATTCATTTGACAGCTGTTTATTATATGTATGGAAAGTGTGAGGCCTCGGTAGCACAATGATAAGTAATATTTATGGTTGGTGCTCTCATGCAGCTTACATTCAACTTTTATCTACAAAGTGGGGCCAAGGACACCTACATTATGAAAATTCTCTACATTATTATGAGAAACACAGGAAACATATATGAAGCATTTAGCCGAATCTTTGGTATATTAGTGCTCAATAGTTACTATAACTTTCTTTGTATTTTCCATATGACAGTTATTGTATAGTCCCATGTAAGGTCTTTGAGAAAAGGAGGCATGTCTTATTAACATTTGGGGGAAAATTTTTTTTGATGCCTGGTGTTTAGTGGGATTGACTGAGCACATTCATTCAAACAATGAGAGGCAACCATGCTGATGCCTGAAGAAATACATTTGTCTCTCTGTCTTTTGTTCCTCTGTTGCTTCTTTCCTGCCGTCTTTGGGTTGCTTGAATGTTTTTCAGTGTGCCATTTTATTTTTTCTATTGGCTTTTAGTTGTACTCTCTTTATATCCATGCATGCATGCATCCATCCATCATTTGTCTTCTTTATTTCATTTTATTGATTGTTCTAGGGCTAAAAATATACACCCTCTACCCATTAGAATCTATTTAGAGTCAATATTGTACCTCTCACACTTCACACCTAACATTTCACAGATGTTGTCAACTTACTCATCCCCCTTTCTTTGTGCAATTGTTGTCTTTTTTTTTATTTTAACCTATGTCATAAACCCCACTTTAGAGTGTTTTTAGTTTTGCTTTAGTAAGTGATCTTTTAAGGAAATTCCAAGAAGAAAGAAAACACACTCATTTAAATCTACCAATATTTAACATTCCCAGTGCTTTTATTCCTTATTGTAGATCTGAATTTCCATCTGGTATCATTTATCTTCAACCTTTTGCATTTGTTGCAGTGTAGGTCTGCTGGTGATTAATGTTCTCAGTATTTGTTTATCTGAAACTGCCTTTATTTGGTTCTCATTTTTGAAGAATATTTTTGTTGGATGTAAAATTCTGGGTTGACAAGTTTGTTTTTATCTTTCCTTTCAGCAATTCAAGGTTGCCATGCCGTTGGCTTTCTCAGCCTCCATTGCTTCCCTTAAGCCTATGATCATTCTCATCCTCGTTCCCCTGTACACAGTGTATATCTTTTCTGTTGATGCTTTTAATATTTTTTTCTTTATCTTGATTTTCTGCAGTTTTACTACAATGTGCCTGGGTATGGTTCTTCTTATATTTATTCTTCTTGGGGTTTGCTAACCTTCTTGGATCTGTTTGATCATTTTGAGAAATCTTCAGCCATTATTTCTTCAGATATTTTGTCTGACCTATTCTCAGTCTTTTTTCCTTCTAGGATTCCAATTATATTTATGCTAAGACTGTTTGGTATTGTCCTACCTATTGCTGTGGTACAGTTCATTTTCTTGATTTTTTTCCTACTCTTCTTTTTTAATTTCTATTGATCTGTTTTATGTTCTGACTCTTTTTTTTTTTTTTTCTGCCATCTCCAATCACCCATTAAGGCACATCCACTACATTTTTCATTGTTATTGTAGTTTTCAGTTCTAGAATTCCCACTTGGTTCTTTTCTCTGCTTAGATTCCCTCTCTACTCACTCCTTAAGATTATATTTCCTTTAATTCTTTGAGCATATTTTTCTTTAATTCTTTAACATACTTACAATAGTTGCTTTTAAGTTTTTGTTAGGACAGATAGCTGGGCCATTTGGGGTTTTGTTTGTATTTACTGCTTTTTTTTATTGCCTATGTATCATATTTTCCCGTTTCTTTGGCTAGTGATTTTTGATTGCATACTAATGCTTCCCAAACCTGTTCAATTTGGCAGTATTCAATGTCGACAGAGGCTGTTTTTCCTTGGAGATAAGATTTGTTTTAGGCTTCTTTGGGGTTCTAGGACTTACTTTAGGACATGGCCTTTACTTGTAGAAAGGTACCAACTTTCAGTGTCTCAGGTGGATGCCAGGGGTGTTAATGTAGGATTTATTAATGAGCTCTCCCACATTCATGGGCCTGAACGCCAATGATGTCTAGCACTCCTTGACCTCTACTATCTCTGCTTTTTCAATCCCATAACATTTGCTAGCTGGTAAGCTTCAGGTGTTCTCGGCCTTCAAATGTATTGCCCAAATCTTAGCACAGACTTGTCTCACTTAGACTTCTGGGAATTTCTCTCTGCAAAACTCTTTACTCTCTAGGCCCCTGCCTTTTAGATTCCAGCCATGTCAGCTGCCCTGAACTCTTGTTCTGCCTCCTTGCTGGACATGATTGCCATGCTCTGTTTGGACTCCAGCTCTCCGTGTCATGTTCAGGAAAATATGCTTGTTCAGAGAGGTGGACAGTCATGTGGTTTACCTTGAGAGTTTGTTCTTTTCTGAGGGGTTTCAGTCTTGAAATGGCTTGTTATCTACTGTCTGAAAACAGTTGCCTCATGTATTTTATCCAGTTTTAGAAGTATTTTCTGTAACAGAGCTAATCTGTTACCAGTTACTTCACTGTAACTGGAAGCAGAAATAATATAGGTGCCAATTTGATTTGCAATTGTTTTTAGCTTAGAATACATGATGGCTATCTTTAAAAAAATTTGTAATTCTAATCATTTCATTTTTGACCAGAGAATAATGCATTCACATGAACAAAATTCAAAAGCTACAAAAGAACATATAGTGAAAAATCTCTTTTCTAATCTAGTAGCACAATTCCTCTCCTCAGAGGTGAGAGGTGTTACCAGTTCTTTTTGTACTCTTTCAGAGATATTTTATATATACATAAAATACTCTCTCTCCTCTTCTTTTCCTCACATAAATGGTAGTATCATATATATATATATATATATGCATGCTTTATATACATTTTTGTACCTTACATTTTTTTCTTAATTATATCTTGGAGGCGATACATATTTATACACAAAGAATTTTCCCACTCTCTTTTGGGCCATGTGATATTCAGTTGTATAAATGACCATAAACTGTCTCATCAGATTGTTATTTATGATTATACTTTTTGGTTGTTATAAACAATGCTCCATGAACAACCTTGGGTTCACCATTTGGTACATGCTAGTATATCTATAGGGTAAATTCAGAATCTATGCATGTTTGTTATTTAGTTAAATATTGGCAAATTTCCCTCTGCAGTGGCTACAGTCCAACTAACAATATCTGGGAGGGATGCTGACATTTTTGTTGTGCCTCCAGTGTCCATTTCTTCCAAGGCGCATATACAAAATTGGCTTCTGTTTTTATTCTTATGTTTATTTTGAATCAGTCAGTTAATAATCTTTCCCTGATTAATTTATAAGTTTCTTATTGTAACAAATGAGATAAGCAGCAGTGATTTATATAAATCAGAGGTATTATCCTTATTATTGTTGTTGCCGTATTTCATTTTCCTAATATTTCAGGGCACAAACTAGCTGATAATTTCCCTTTAAAAGCACAATTTTATTTCCGTTTTAGTCAGTGATTTACAAAGGATTCTTCCTTTATTTTTTTTTTTGTTCTTTAAAAATATGGGTAGAGAATATGCTAGCCTGTTCCCCGTTTTGACCTTGATTGTGTCTTTCAAATGCACAGTCTAACTTTATTAATTCTTTATGGAACCATGTCCCTGGAGCCTTTCTAGCTTGTTTTCTTTCCTTGTTTTTTCCTTTACCTCGCTTGCTCTTCTGAATTTGAGGAGTGAAGGATGTCTGGGACAAGGTTTAGCTATTCATTGAACATTCCGAATCAATCCCTTTCTATAGAAACTCTGACTCTGATAGATCTTCTTTACTGCCTGGGACATAAAATTGTCACTAGGTAATTCAGGAGTCTGTTTGATTTTTCAGGTTCTTGTCTCTTTGCAGTGTGCTGAAGAGTGAATTGTGAATTCTGTGCTATGAAATATGAAAGTGTCTATATTTAATATTAGCTTGGGGTATTTCTTTTCTAATAGTCACCTTAAACCCCACCCATTTAAACATCACAGACGAGGAAATTTCTCATTTGTTTGTCTTTCCTTATATCTGTTGGTATTTCAAGCTGTGTGGTCCCTACCTAAGCTGTATTGTAATATATACACAAGACATACTCTGAAAGAACCCATTGAGAAGAGTTTTTTTTTTTTTTGGTAACTGCTTTCTAAAAAATATTTCTTCTTTATATTCCAAAGCTCTGAGCCCCTCAGCCCCACCTCCCACATGTTGAGATTCCTGTTGCCAAGTGGCTCTAACTCTGTCTCCTCCTGTCAAATACACTTACTGGCCTATTGTACAAGGTTATCATGAAAGACTGTAACTGAATAACTTGAAAAGATCTTGCAAATGTAGATGATTTTCCCTCTGAGAAATAAGTGTGTTACCTACTTTGGAGAATTCATTAACTCATACGAAAGACATTTATTAAGCTTAGAGCTGTTAGGGGAACTAAAAATAAAAAAAAAATTAAGAAGTCTGGTTTTTGCCCTCAAGGTGTGTAATGGTTGAGAGCACAGAATTTGAAGTCAAGCAGACAGATGTAGGCTGGATGATCTTGGGTGAGGTACACTAAGCTTCAGTTCTCTCACCTGTGAAACAATTGTACTTGCCTCATGCATTAAACAAGATAAATCTGTGGGGTGAATTCTCCCCAGAACTCAGAGATGTTGTTTCTCTGGGAACATTTGCTTTTTATGGTCTTTTGAGTTGCTGTCAATCAGTTTTTAAAATCCGGCTGCACAACACTATGACCACGACCACTTCATGTTCTGCCAGTAAAAATGAGTCTGGACATCTAGTTCAGCTAAGTTGGACGTTTGATTAATTAACACCCATATAGGTGGGTGTGGGACTCAGTATGCTCCATGAATTCATTCAGATTCCCAAGCTCTTTCTACCTAGTGGTTCACCATTCTCTAGGGCCCAAGAGTCTTGCATTAATTTCCCTGAAGGAAGAGTGTATGGGAGAGAGTATGGGGGTTTTAGGGACTGGGCCTGGATGGGGTGCATATCACTTCCACTAGCATTCTATTGGCTAGAACTAGTCTCATAACCCCACCAAATGCAGGAGGTCTAGGAAATGTAGTGCAGCAGTGTGCTGAGAACAGAGAACCCATGCATATTGGCAAGTACCATTGATCTCTGCTAGTGACAGCTTAGAATTTTGGACTTCCAGTTGCCTCATCCAGATTGAGTACAACCAGTTAGGCATTCCTACCATGTGATCAGGTACTACCAGCTGGCTTGATATAGGTCTGCCTGAAAACAAATGATTACCCTAAGACCCGAATTTCATTTCCCTTCTTCCTACACCTTAACCAAGAGGGGATTTTGAAGCACATGTGCCAGAGACACAGAGGCACCTTGGATTTGTGTGGGTAGGTGCATCTGGGTTTGAGGATGTTATGATCTCAGGCAGGTGAGTGAAGGCTCTCATTTGGGATGAATTCCCACCTGGATTTAAAGTAATTCCATGACAATGAGGTTTTTATAAGAGGCATCACTTTGTTTCTTGGTTATTGCTTATTGTCAGTATTTATAACACTTAAAATAGAGAGTTCAGAAAATGGTTAATATTGGTTTACTCCAGCTGCCTGGAGTGTTTAGCAACCAGCAAACTGCTATGCAGTATTGTGTGCACCAACTGAATTAGGTCCTAGACTCTGTCTTTCCTTCTTCCCTGAAAGCAATACCTTGTGGACGTTTAACTTATATATGTCCCTTGGAACTACATCAAGGAGAATTTTAGTAATAGGTCCAGGTTATATATAGTTGCCTGCCTTTGTGTGTGTGTGTTTAAATTATTATTATTTATTTTGTTATTGTTATTTTTAAAATTTGTATCTATTTTTTTAGAGAGGAGTGCAGTGGAATGATCATAGCTCACTGCAACCTGGAACTCCTGGACTCAAGGGATCTTCCCACCTCGGCCTCCCAAAGGGCTGGGATTACAGGCTTGAACTACCACACCCAGTCTATTTTATTTTTTTAAAGTGGCTTTGTCTCTGGATGGGCAACATATATCTTAATAGTATGATTAAAAATAGTTAAGATCAAAAATATTATTAGAATTTTATGACTCCTAAAAATTCTCATTAATATCAAATTTTGTTTTTACAACTATTATTTCCATTCTCCAGGGAGACAGATTAACATATGAAAACGACGTAAAGAGTATTAAACCAACTTATAGACAATATGGCATAAAGGACACATAATTCACATGGAGTACAAAGCCAGGGGCTGCTAGTGTACAGCAGCGTTGGCTTGGAGTGTTTCTTTGAGGAGATTAGCCTTAGCATGGGTCCTAACGTGCATGACAGACAAGGATTGTCAGCACTGCGTGTGGCGAGGAACACATGACCCCTTCTCCTTACCTCCTAAAGGAGAGAAATTGAATCTGTCAAGAAACTTGGTAGAACAAACAAAAGTACATGAAATTAATTAATTATAGAACATAGGGCACAGTTCTATTTTCTGTTTTAAAACTGTGGAAGACAAGGTTGACAAAATGAATTTTGACTCCAATAAAGCCGCTAGAAAAGTCTAGGAGATGCTTATAACTGGTTGGATATATTTCAGCCTTCAGAAATGGTAATTAGATAAAGATAATTTTATGGGATTTAATGCAGGACTGAAACAATCCAACATAAGACCTAATGGTACTTGTACCAAATTGAAGTTTCTCAGCTGTTTTCTCTGAAAAAAAAAAAAATTAAAAATTAAGCCATCCCCACATCCTCTTACATCCATGGCATTCTGAGTTCACAAGAATAGGCTATTACTTTTGGCCCCTTTGGAATCTAGTTTTATGTAGGTGGAGAAAATGACTAGGCTTGGTGCAAAAAATAAGAGGTCCATGTGCCCTTTTGCCAAGTGTGCACCACTGTGTGCCTGATTTTGTGCAGTCTTCCTGTCTCCTATTCCTTTTTCCTTCCTCTTTCTCATGCAGTTACTCTCATCTTCAGGAAATGAAAGGCTCTGGAAGCCCATTGTGTACTAGTGCCTTTGGGACCAATATAAAACACAGAGCCATATGGATGCAAAAGATGCTTCTCCTTCAAGAAGGAGATTGGAAGAAAGGTGGATTTAAATGAAACTAGACGTGATGGTCTAATTTTTTCTGCTTATGGGTCTGGTGAGGTAATATTATGTAGTGTATTGCTCTCTAAAAATTCCAAGTGTTCTGAGTGAGTGATGTAATAAAACAAGGATATAGTAGTCAGTAGGAATATAATCTAACAAGTATGTCGAGGAATAAATAAAGCTGGTGATAGCATAAAAATTGTTTGTGAGCTCGGCTGGTGAGGAGAAGGAGATTGCATTTATTAAGTAGTTTGGTTAAATAGCTTAGTTAAATGAATTATACATGTATGCATAACTGAAACTGTATAATGCTAGGGTTAAAGGCATGGCTTTAGAATCAGACTAAGGGGGGTTTAAATACTGGTATTGTGACTTAATAGCCACCTAGACTTAAGCAAATAACTCTCTCTGTATCTCAGCCTCAGTATTGTCATTTGTAAAGAGTACTTGATAAAACCTACTTTAAGGATTTGTTATAAGAATTATATAAAATAATGCTATGGGCTTTGGCAAATAGATAAACATAAGTGACCAGCTAGCTGTTATTACCATACAGTGGATTAACTTTTTAAAATAACCAGGATAATTAACACAAAAACTGTTGTTTATTTTAAAAATGATTCAGTATGTACCCTGAGATCTTGGAGTGCCTCATAGTCATCACTGGAAGTAGAATAGGCCCAGTAACAGAATTCTGGACAATAGAGTCCTTTTGCTACAAGTCTCTCTGTCAATATGCAAAATAGTCAGGGTTTGAAATGGGCATAAAGAACTAGGATGATTTGGGAAAAAACTCCCTCTCCTTGGGAATCATATAAATCACTCATCTTCCCTAGGCAGAGATTCAGAAATGTAGGGAAAAAAGACAGAAACAAGGTAGAATGAGGTGGAACACTACATTAAAATATTTGAGACTACCCAAATATATACAGATGGAGTAAGACTCTCCAGAAAGGTGTTGACTGATTTCCCCATCTCTTTCGGACTGCTCTTTCAAGTGGGTGTGCTAATATGTCTATTTCTAAGAGATACCATGTGGGGTAATGACAGCAAAATGGTTGGTATCAAAGTCTTCCCTAGCTTTTCCCCTGACTTCTTTGTGTCTTATTTGGTCTATTTGCAAGATGGAAATAGTGGAGATGCCACCTTTCTTCTGTTATTTTGAGAACATGCATAATTGTAGTCATGTTGGCGTCAGACGGATTGTGCAGATGGATCTAGCCATGAATGGAGAAAACCTCAAGGAAAGTGGAGAAAAAAAAAAAAAAAGCAAGCCAACAGCTCCTTCACTGGTATAAAAACATTCAGCTAAAAAGAATAGTTACTCTAAGAATTTTACTGTTTTATTAAGTCAGTGAGTTAAAAATATTAATTGCTTTTAACATGATTTGCTGTGGGGAATCATTGGGAAGACGTGAATGTGGTTAGCATAACACCCATCCGATAACCTCCTGCTTGGGTGGTTGGGTCAGCAACAGTAGAACAAACTGCTTATCTCAATTAAGATTTCTACGTAGAGAAGGTGGAAAATGTTTAGGTAATATTAGTGGATCAGGGCTTAGAGGTATTGCAGTGGGGGAGAACATATATTTCTAAATTTAGGGTTACTCAGTTCCCTTCATTTAGACCTGGTGTTTAATTTCATCCTTTAGAGCTGATCTTTAACATTATCATTTTACTTTTTAAGAGCTAAATGGTTTGGACTTAAATATTCAGAAATAATGTTAAAATTTGAAATTCTTGCTTTTGATATGAAATAAATTCATCCATTGAAAATAATTCCTTTTACATAAGGAGCACTTTCCTATGTTGTGATACCTTGGTTTTATATACTAATTGCAATAATGATGATTATGATGATAATGAAATTAGCTTATACTTACGTAACACTTCTCCTTTCCTTGTGATATGTCTATATTTCTTCTAGTTATTTCATACAGCTCCAGTGATTACATATATGAATGGCAAGGGTAGTTCTAGTCTGTAAATAACTTTGGTTTCTATTTAGGCTAATCTTTTAGTCCATTTTTCCTTTAAACATCATAACCTATTTTGGGTCTAGCTACCAATTTTAACTATTTTCAGATATATTTTCATAGTTAATGGAAAATGCATGCTTCTGGAAATTATATTTCTTTTTATGAGCCATGAAGATTATACCATTGGAAGTTTTATTATAACCTAGAATCACTGTGACTTGAAAAAGTTAGAATTCCCAAAGTTGTCTGATTCCCTCTTTGTCCAGAACAGAAGTTAATAGCTCATCTCTCATTCTCTGAGGACGATTGGCCTGGGTTCAAATGTCAGTTCTTCCATTTGTTAGCTGCAAAATTGATTTGAGGCAAATTATTTAGCTTTTTTTGTTCAGTATTCTCAAACGTAAAATGGTAATAATAGTACCCACATCATATGATTGTTGAGAAGATTAAATGAGTTCCTACTTGCAAAGCAGTAAGAATAGTGTCTTTCCTGTAGCAAGTACCTTGTTATAAACTTCTGAGGCTCATTGCCATCATATTACTAGAAGTATGTACCAAGGGCATGGAGACAATACCTGCAGTGGTCAAACACGCAAACCTTTGATGGCTCTGTCACCTGGGAGCCATCTGAGTAGGTTGTTTAACCTGAGACTCACTCTCTTCATTGTAAAACGTGGAAGAGAGACAACTGTCTGCTTCGTACAGTTGGTGAGGATTAAGTGAGATGATATTTTTAAAGACTTGTGGTGAGTCACCAATTTTGTTCATATCTCATCCAGATGGGCAGAGAACATGTAGCTTCTTAGTTTTGATTTGATTTTAACTAATGTGATCTTCCTTCAGAGCAAACTCCTGCTGATTAGAAGGAAAAATTCATTAAATTTCCAAGTCGGTTTAAGTCTTAGTCTGATATATTGATTTTAGATAATGTTCTGTCTCTAGGAAAATGTACCCAGACTTTCAGATCTCTCCGTGTTCCAGGCTTTTCCAGGTTTTTCTCCAAGATGATGTCTGGGTATGGAGGGGAGGGGACAGGCAGGGCATAGGCAGCCCCTTGGTGGGGGAGAAAAATCTGGACCCCCAGGCATGGTGTCTAGTGGTCCTGCTTCAGGAACAGAGGCTCATTGTCCCTGGATGGACTCTCCACACCTAGCCTTTGCTAGGGGGCCATCTCATCTCACACCGGGCTTGTGTTCTGGCTCTCAGCTTAGCCATTTCCTAATTTCCCTCCTTACAACCCCTGAGACCCACCCAGCCATACTACAATGGCTGTTGTAGGGAACCAAGAGCTGCTCAGAAAAGCTCAACTGCAAGGACTCCCTCTGCCTAACTGCCTCCAAGTGTCCCTTGGTACGGGGTAACCTGAGAGGTCATGTCTTTCTAGATCTCTAAATAGGATCAGGGGAGAAATCCCTCATCCCTCTGGCACCCCCCTACCCACATAAGACTCCTTAAGACACAGACATCTGATGGCTTTGCTTTTTCCCTGCTTTTCCTTCTCATATCCTGGGATGAGGAAGAGACAATTTTCCTACATTCTTCTAGGCTGCGTCTTCACTTCACTGTGGGAGAACTTTGAGCTAAGTCCTTTTGATATGTGAAAGGTTTTTAAACATTCTTCCTCAGGACAATATATTAGTAAGACTTACATGAGGCCTGTTTTGAATGCCAGATGCTGAATATTAACTCCTTCTTCCTCTTTCTGTTCTATGAATGTTGTGCATTTTAAAAGCAAGGAAAGGGCACGGCAATATTTTCCAAAATATTAATATTAATCCAAAGTAAGCACATAATCAAGATCAGCTTCACTATTATGATGATGCTGATTGAGTAACTATTAGCACAGGATAGTTGCCATTTAGATTGTCTTTATCCCTGGACAGGTTCTGGTTTCAGAGAGGAGACCAAAGACATTCTGCAGTTCCAGAGCACTTGTACACATGTCATCATGACACACACGTCTCTGTGTCTCCACAATTCTCCTACCCTCTTCCTTTCTCCTCATCTCTCTGGCCACACAGGCCTTTCTGTTCCTGGAACATGAAGTGATGTTTCAGTTGAACAAAGAGTTTTGGGGCCGCACACAAATGGAAACTACTCAGTTCAGGATTGGAGCCTCCACAGAGAAAGATCAGAGGTGGGAATGGAGCAAGAGATAGTTCTAGAGACTGCTACTGTGCAACAAAATACCTCAGAACCTAGGCCCTGAGAACAACACTGTTCTTATAGTCACACAGGAGGCTGCAGGTCAAGGAATCAGTGAGGGTGCAGGGCGGGTGGGTTGTCTCTGCTCCAACTGTGAAGACTTGAAGGGCAGGGGAGCCCTGATGCTGGGACTGGGGTAATGTGAAGACTCCGTCTCTCACATGTGCTCTGGTGACCAGGATGGCTCCATGTGACTTTGCCATGTGGCTTGGCTGCCTTACAGCCTGGTGGGTGCAGGGTTGTCAGACATCGTATGTGGAGCTTGGAGCCCAGGCATGCCTATTCCAGGCAAGAATACAGAAGCTACATCGCCTTTCATGACCAAGCTTGGAAGTCACACAGCCTCGCTTCCACCGTCCTTTCTTGTTTGCGGCAGTCACAAAGCCCACGCAGATTCGGGGGGAGGTGACATAGACCCCACTTCTTGATGGAAGGAGTGTCTAAGACTTTTGGAGCCACATTTTTAGCTAATACAAGGATAAAAGAAGTAAATGCGGGGGGAGTCGGGGCCTTGTACTCGGGAAAAGGAGGTACGCTTGTGAATCCGCTTTCATTTGCTGCACATGTGCTCTGACCTTCAATGGCTTTATGGCTAAATTAGAGCTCTTTGATGATCTTCTGAGAGAAAAGTTTCCTTCCTCAAGTCTAATGTGTTCAGGAACTGAGAGCTGCACAACCACATCTGAAATCCTCGGTGGTCATAATAAAATAGGTAGAGGTACTTTCAGATACTATACGACCCCCTTGTCACCGAGCAGCTCCTCATCAGAACTTTTCCTAACATACACTCTCTCCTTTCCACCTCCAGCCCACACTTCTGGGCCCTCCCTTCCCATCACATCTCTTCTCCTGGCCTTTTTTATTCTTTATCCCACTTTATTTCCAATTCCAGTGAGCATTTCATTGAGCCCACTGCCTTTGATTCTTAGAGAAGGAGGGCTAATTATGCTGAGTTTATGGTACTTTTTCAACAAGTCACTGGGAAGCGTGTTGAAATCTCCACACTTATTTTTACTGCCATTTATTTCAACATAATTTATAAGAAAGAGAAGGAATGAGTATTAGCTAATTGTGCCCCATAGTCCTATTTTCTCAACAATACTTATTTTTATTAATGCAGCTGAGAGAAAGAAAATAAAATTAATCTTAATAAAAAAATTTGCTAGGCTGGGCACTCTTGCCTGCAATCCCTGCATGTTGGGAGGCCGAGCTACAAGAAGGATTGCTTGAGCCCAGGAGTTGGAGGTCGCCGTGAGCTATGATGATGCCACTGCACTTTAGCCTGGGCAACAGAGACCCTGTCTCTAATAAAGGAAAGAAAAGAAAAATAAAGCTTGCTAATGTAAAGCTGAGAGTACTAAGCAGTTAGGAGTAGAGAAATGCAATGGTAATATTGTTATTTTGAGAGTTTTACATTAAGCTTCTACACAATAATCAAATATGTGAGTATAATCATAAATTTTGCCGAGAATTTAGGAACGTGGCAGCCATTTTGGGGCACATTTACAGGAAAATCATTGGCTCAAATGGAATTTTCTGAGGACTATATATCAATTTGCCATCAGGGTAGACAGTAATAGAAACCCTGGACTCTTCCCATTAATCACTGTAGATGTGGCATCTCAAACAGAAAAGAGTTATGACTGTTATAAATAGCATGTTGAGAGTTTTTTCTTTATAGAGGAAACAATTGTAACAGTTTGGGTCAGCAGATGTATTGTCTCTGGTTCTTCTTATTTTTCTTTTCAGTTTTAAAGATTAATTATCCAGGTAAGAATCTTCTACTTTAAATATTTAGACATTGCAAGTTCTAAGCAGAAGACATGTAGGGCAGACACTTCTGACCCACTGTTGACAGGCATCAGGAACAGGGTAGATTTGGGTAGGAGAAGCTTCCCAATTATTTTGTCACTGCAGATATGATTTTTTTTGTTATTTTGATTTAGCAATAAATATCTTTTATTATTATTTTTAATTATGGGAATAGAACTTTTGTCATTGGTTAAGGATGAAATTGTAAATTAAGGAAGAAAAAAAGTACAAGATGATCCATTGCATGGAGAGCCACCCAGAGCTCATCTGTTGAGAAGAACAAGGAGCCTCAGTCAGTGTAGTTGGTGCAGTGAGAAGGGAGGTGGAAGGGCTTGGCCTTTGGAGCCCAACCTGATTTTGAATCATTACTTTCTCCTTTGTGTTCTTGGGAAAGATACCCAACTTCAATAGTCTATATGATCTATAAATTGGGAATAATGATCACTATTTAGCAAGGGTGTTTTAGGGATTAAAATGTCAGAATAACTTCTATAAAATCCTTAGCAAAGTATCTGCCTCATACTCAGCAAATGTTCTTTTCCAGATGGTTATAGGCCATTATGTTATAGTTAATAAGCAATACTATGAGCACTTGAGGATCTCTGAAACAATGAGCTATTTGCTGTCTTTTGTTACATTTTCTTAGTAGGGGTGATGAGACTCCTGGCTAGCTTTGGCCTGGATATTGTGGTGTCTACCTCTGTGGAATGGTTCAAGGCATCCTGGGCAGGGCTAGTGGCCTCATTGTCCTTCATAGGGCCAAAAATTCCACCAGATATAGACTCAGTCCTCTGAGTTTTGAAAAAATGCCCCCAAATTCCAGGTCTTCTATTGTAATGCAGGTATTTACAGAAAGTGGGGAGAGTTATGAGGGTGAGGAGAAATAGGTTAAGTTAGACATTGCAAACTCTATTCCTTGCCCCTCTTGGGAAATCTGGACAATCAGGTGACACAGTCTTGCCTGGCTACAGCTGGCTGTAAGGGGCAGCTGCCCAGTTTTGTTGGCGTGATAGGGATGCCAGTCCGTATCATCTTACTCTTGGCATTCTTTATATATTTTCAGTTTCCCAGGCCCCAGTGACCCCTGAAAACTGACTTGCCCACAGTGTATCAGGGAGGAGAGCTGAGAGGTGTCAGCCAGGTTTAGTTGGAAGAGGGTAGACTGTGTCAGGAGACTTCTCTCCTTCTACCATTCTGTGACCTGGGAAGGTGGCTTCAGCTTTGAATTCCAGGTTCCTTCTCTGTAAGAAGATGGCTTTGAAGTTTCACAGTCTTTTTACTTTCTTTCATTCTTTTGTTCTTGATGGTGGTCCGGGTCCTACCTGGAGAGGGCCCAGGATTAGAGAGAGGAAGAATGTCACAGGAAAACCGGTCTCCTCCCAACATGGCCCAGGCCCTCTTGATGGTGTTTGCTTCAGGGGAGTTAAGGGACTGTCAGGAATTACAGTGTGAAGTGACTGAGCCCTCACTCCATCCTTCACAAATCAGCTTTCCCATCATCAGTTCTCCTAGAATTGTGCTGTCGAATGTGGTGGCACCAGCTACTTGTGGCTTTTCACAGTTAAAATTAAATAAAATTAAAAATTCGGTTCCTCAGCCACCCACCCCCATTTCAAGTGCTCAATACCACATGTGGCTAGTAGCTTCCATACTTGGCAGAGTAGGCACAGAAAGAACATTTCCATCGTCACAGAAATTCTACTCTTCTGCAGAGCACTGCTCTAGGAGCCGTAGCCTCTGAAGTTGTATTCAGTGATCTGACATCAGGGAGTTTGTGTAGTCACTGAGCAGAAGTAATGTGATCCCAGGGGAAGGCCTCTAGTTTTAATTACACTCAAGTTAACAAGCCCATTGTTCCCATCAAAATAATTGTTGTTCAACATTCCATTCTGACGTTTTTTAGTCAGGCAGTCAACATGGTTTTATTAGACACCACACACTCACTGTGTACTGCTTCAAGGAGGAAGGAATGTGGCTCTGTCTGCAGATAAATGAATGGAGAGATGAAAAAGGATTGGATGACTGGGGGTGTTAGCACATGAAATGTAGCTTGGTTAGAGTGTAGGAATCAGAAAATCCCTCTAGATCTTTTTTCCATCCATGGAAAATTGCAGATAGTTTTAACAAAATGACTGATTTACACTCAGCATTCTCTGCCATTTATATATTAATATTGGCGTTTGTTGCAATATTGCAAACCAAAGAGTCATTGAGTTCCAAACTAAACAAAAGTTTTATAAAGTGGTCTTTCTTGTCTAACCTTAAAAAGAGAAAGCATTTACTGTCTGCCAAGTACTGTGCTGACTGCTCCGCATGCGTTTTCTCACGTGCGTTTCGTAATACTCCTCTGACAAAGGTCCGCTGTGCACCTGCTGGAGTGAGAGCGCCAGGCTTGGGTAAAAGGCACAGGTTTTGGAGTAGAGCAGATTGGGCTCAACTCCCACTCCTGCTACTTACTAAACTTGAAGACCTTGGGCATTAGCTTTAGTTTCCCTGTGTGTAAAATGGGGCACACGATATCTGCTTCATGTAATTATTGTGAGGATTGAGTCAAATAAGGCAAACAAAGTGCTTAGTGCAATCCCTGGCACACAGCATGTGGATGCAGGGGAGGAGTCATCTTTTCAGTCTCTACAGCACTACATCTTGTACATATTGGACACTCAGCAAGTGTTTGTCGAATAAATAGATGGATGGAAGGATGGAGGTCACATCTGCAGAACATTTCTGGGAGTGGAGGTGGTTACCTAAGCGGAATGATTTGGGGAGGCCAAAAGTCTCTTATTCATCTCCAAATATTGTCCCACTGGCTCTGGCTGCTGTTTTGAAATTTAAGCATTACTCATTCTCTTCAACCAAAGGTCCCTGTTAAAAGCAAATATTGCTTTAGAGAAGGAATACACTAAGCTATTGTGTGCCATGGTTCCGGCCTAGCTGCAGAGCCTCCCGAGACAGCACTGTGGAGTGGAAGCAGCTCTGGTCTGGGATTGGATCTTCTAGCCTCCAGACCTGGCTTTGCTAGCATCTGGCATCACTTCCCTGGGCCTCAGGGCCTCAGTTTTTCTATTAATTAAATGGAGGATTAGAACAGAGCTCTTGAAATTGATACTTCAATCCAAAGAGTATGACTTTGTAGTCTCTACTTGTAATTTCAAAGTGAGCCATCCTTTAATATATCAGATATTTGGATTGGAAAAAAAAATAATAGATCTCCTGTAAATGGTTTGATTTGTAGTTGCAAAGTGGGACACATGAGGGCCTCAGAAGGTGGCGATGTAGGGATTATAGCCCTGGAAGGACAAGGAGCTTCTGTCTAGTTGGTCATGGAGTGCCTGACTATGACAGCACAAGGGACATACCATGAGGGTGAATAGGATCCACAATGACAGTTTTAGGACTGCTTCATAGTTTTGTCAGAAGCCAACCTGGTTTATAAACATCACATAGGAGTCTTACCGGATGTTAGACATCAACACAAAATCACCTGGAATGAAGCCAGTTGACGGCTTGAAATGTGGGCTTCCACACTGGGTACCCTAGGTAGCCAGGCTTGTGAGTATTATGGGAAACTGCTCTAAGGAATTCCAAGGCGTAACTGTCAACTGTGTGGCTGTGTGGTGCAGCCATGGACGGCCGGGAAGCTCCTGGCCTGGCCCTCCACAATCAGGAAGGAGGCAGCTCTTTGTGGCTGTAGGTGTCCCAGGGAACAGGAGTGGAGCTGATTATTGGGCACCTTCCACATGCCAAGTACCACGGTGGGCATTTCTCACGTTATCTCAGTGGGGTAGACATTATTGTCTTCGCAAGAAAATGAGGGAACTGAGACTCTGAGGAAAGTAGTAGAGTTGAAATTTGAGCAAAAGGTCTTTGGATGCCAAGATTCATACTGTTTTCCAAGTATGTCACACAACCTCCAGGATGTTCTACAGATATTACTTGCTGTTATAGTTCAATGTTCTTTGCCCACGGGCACTGTGGACGGAATTATTGTTCTCACATTATTGCTATTTTAGGCGTTTCTGGAACAAAGAAACAATCACTACCAGTGGCCCCTGTCCACTCTGAGAGACAGCATTTGAAGTCATTAGTTGTATTTTCCAGCTGTCAGGATCCCAATTTAAATTTTCTGTTGGATCTTCTTTCTTTCACACTTGGTTGATTGGGAGTTATACTTTTGTGTTTTCTTCCCCGCTCTTTGGAACTCTTGTTTAGGTTTTATTGAGACTCATTTCATAGTGCTTTAAAAGGTTAACAGAGAAGCTTGAAGCTCTCTGGGTTTCTTATTAAGATGCTGCAGGGAAGAAGACAGAGTGTATCAGTTTATTGGGCCAGACACATCTGTTGATTGATGCAGATGCTGCAAACATGTTCTGGGAACCATTTCAATGTTCTGTAATGAGTAGCGCATTAATCAGGGCTGGGCAAGCTGGAGGGGTCTCTGCAGGGTTGGATTCTCCTGGGAAGTGCCTGTTAAGATGAAGAATTAGCCAGCACTCACGTTTAACATGTAGATCCCTGAAATGGGGCCTGGAGGGACATGCTGCAGAGATCTGATTGACATTGCTGAGGATTGGGATCGCGTGATCACTTCCCCCTGAGCATCATTAGCAGGCCAGAGCCTTTACCTGGCCAGTGGTCTTCCCAGGAGAAGGATGTAGGCTCCATTCTCTTTCTCAAGATGAGGGCGGGCAGGTGTGGTTGCTCCAGGGATGCGTATTATTTACTCTTTGTGGCTTCAACAATTGAATGGACCGAAGAACAATGTTCTTGAAAGGTGGTATTTTTTTTTCTCTTATCATTATTTGTCCTTTGATTTTTTAGATTTTTTTTATTACGAAATGTGGCATATATTCAAGCCTAATCATAAAATAACCCCATGTGTACCCACTGCTCTCTTAAGAGCCCTTCTTCTTGCGTAGCCCTCTTCTGAAATACTCCTTGAAACTTATGCTCATCATGCCCTGGCTTTTATTGACAGTTTTACTACATATGATGTTTTGTTAAATATCTTTCCTGTGTTGAAAATGTGGCTTTTGTGTAATAAATCTTTGTGTACCCCACAGCAGTACCACTGTGTACAAAACTACCCTCCTACCCCTGTTTTGTAAACAGTTCCCCTATTTGCAAAAACTGGTTCTGTTTTAAAATAGCTTAGACGGTCTTCATCACAGGTGCTTGTGTTTTGATGATTCTCTGATGCATGATTAAAGGAAGAAATTTGTGCATGACGCAAACTTTACCTGTGTATTCCCTAATACCATATCACCCTCACCTTTAGTTCTATAAATTAATGTATTTTATAGTAGGGTGTTAGGATAAAAATTTTATATTTTATTAAATATATTTGGAGTTTGATAAGAATTTATATTTCAGTATAGGACAAAATTAATGAAAACTTTTTGAACCATAGTCCCATCCATTTTTGTTTTCCCATTCTACATTCTTCTGTAGTGATTAATATTCTGAGGCAGTGGCCACTGCATGATGTAGTCATGAAATACTATGAGAGAATCTGGTCATCCTTGTGACTTTCCAGATCTAAAGGTAGGATAAGCCTCGGATGCTGACGTGGATTTAGTGGCAGCTCCTAATGTGGCTTCATACCATTGCAGTTACTCTGATGGAGCACAAATGTGCCCTTTTATGTCATATATCCACTAGGGATCTTCAAACAAGCAATTGAAACTGACTCTGGCTAGCTTAAGCATAAAAGTAATTTCTTAAGAGATATAAGGTATCTGGTGGACTCACTGTGAAGTTTCATGGACCTGACTTAGAATATGGGTGGGGACAAAGAGAAGCCAGAGTTACATTCAGAGTCACACCACAGGGCCAGCCTGGTGAGCCATCATGGCTGCCCCTGCTGAACACTGGACATGGGGGCTTGCATGGCCACTGCTGCTGTTGGCCTTGGATGCTGCTGCTTGGCACTGCCGGGCCTGCTGGCCTGGCAACTGCTGCTGCCACCAGGGTTACCAGAATGAAGACTACCTGTTCTTCGAGCCACTGGTTCCTGAGTTAAGGCCCCAGGTGGATGTGTCTCATTGCTCATAGCCTTGGGCTGTGCCATGATGGCCAGAGGGGCTGAAAGAGCAAGGATCTGGGTGTCTTGACTTCTGTAGTGGAAGTGGCTTTGTTTCTCACTAAGATCCATATGGTGGGAAATTCATCAGATATAGGAAAGGGGTTCAGATGCTAGAAGGCCACAATTTAATCACACATGATCAACTCCTTTTATCCAAAGGCATTCTTTTGAGCCTTTAATTTTCCTTTTTGCTGACATCTTGTTTTCTTTTAAGCCATTTATTAATAGTTTATATTTCAAGTAGGAGAAGAAAAATAAAGATAACATTCAAAATTATTTTGCTTTATAGCTTTCTTGGAGTTTCTGTAAGCAATATTCAGTCAATTGCACTGGCTCCCCACCCTATCCCTCAATCTCTCATTCCCCCTACTCAAGAACTTGGAAATAGAGCAGTGGACCCGCCTTCTGAGAGTACAGCTATAAAATAGGCCTAGAATGGATCAGATGGAAGGTAATAAAAAGCAATTATTTAAATGAGGCTTAAATGTTGCTTAAATCAAGACTTTTTCTCCTTCATTAGTATAAATAATCAAATTATAGAATTTCCAGGCACCTAAAATTTCAATTTTGGAATGTATGCATCATTGTAATTTGGACACAGATGGATGCTTAAACAAGAAAAAGTAGAATTCAGTGATTACAAGCAGGGTGCTGGAATCGAGCAGACCTGGGTGCAAATCTTGTTCAGCCGTGTGACTTTGGGCAAGTCTCTTCACTCTGTGGGTCTAGTCCTCACTTGAAAAAGGGCGGGGATAATTCCTATCTTTCAGGGTTGGCATGGAATTAAATAAATTCATATATGAAAAGCCCATAATAAGTGTTTAATAAATGGGAGCTACTCTTATTCTGATTCCTAATGTAGGCCAATAGAGGAAAAGCTGGTTCTGTGAAAGCAAAAGGGGTTGCTTTTGGAAGGAGCGTTCAAGTGGAGGTCAGTTGATGTAACGCCATGGGTGTCGTGGAGGGTGTTCCTGCACTAGGGCGTAGGCATGCTGTTATTAAATATGGTCACCATGTTGTACAATAGATCTCTTGAACTTATTTCTCCTATCTAACCACAGTTTTGTATCCTTTGACCACCATCTCCCAAATCTGCATCCTCTTGCCTCCAGCCCCTCGTAACCACTATTCTACTCTCTGCTTCTATGGATTTGACTTTTTTAGATTCCACATATAAGTGAAATCATGTGGTACAGTATTTGTTTTTCTGTGCCTGGCTTATTTCACTTAACATAATGTCCTCCAAGTTTATCCACGTTTTCACAAATGCCAGGATTTTCTTCTTCTTTTAAGGCTGGATAGGATTCCATTATATGTGTTTATACACTTCCCCCACCCATGTTTTCTTTACCATTCATCCATTGATGGACACTCAGGTTGATTCTATATCTTGACTATTGTGACTAATGCTGCAATGAACATGAGAATGTAAATACCCCTTTGACATAAATGATTTCATTTTCATTTCCTTTGTATATATACCCAAGAGTGAGATTGCTAGATCATATGGTAGTTCTATTTTTAATATTTTGAGGAATCTCCATATTGTTTCCCATAATGGCTTTACTAATTTGCATTCCCACCAACAGTATGCAAGTGTTCCACATTTCTGCTAACACTTGCTATCTTTTGTCTTTTTGATGATAGCCATTCTAACATGCACGAGGTGATATCTCATTGCCATTTTAATTTGCAAGGGAAATGTACATTTTTTAAATACTATGAGTACTAGTAGTAAATGTGGAATCCTAACAAAATAGACCAGATCACATGAACAACTTCTGTTTAGGCTAGAAAATGGGCTAAGAATCAGAATGACCTAGTATTTATTCCTCTTTGTTTACACACTATCCCCCACTCACCTTGAGGCCCACGTCTGAACCTGGCTCTGGAAGACTCCCATTTTCAAGGTGAAGAAAAGCCTTTCCAGGGTGAGCCTGGCAGCCAGGCAGCAGGAGCAACCCTAAGACCAGGGACATATGAATCCACCTGCTCAGGCGGAGCTGGCACGGGCACCACTCTGCGTCTTCCCAGACTGGGGGCAAAAATCCCCAGTCTTCAATAGGAGTCAAATACAGAACCAGAGAGACAGGTACCAGGTCTTCTCAAATGGGGTAGCCCCTGGTTTGACTTACTTTCTAGCCTCATGAAAGGAAGTTCTGATAAGAAAATGAAGGAAGAAGCCAGGGAGAAATATGTAGCCGTTTTCCCAACTGGCAGCAGCCTAGCCCATTCTACCTTCCTGACTTCTTAAAGGAAGACAGGAGCCTTTGCTCGGACATAGACTTATCTTTACTCCTAGCATTAGTCTTCCACATCTGGAAAATTTAGTCTAAGAATAAACTCTCAGAATAGTCTGCTATTTTAACATGTCTGCTCATTGGTGGGGAGAGTGAGTGTGAAAATTTGGAAACACGGGCAGTGGATAAATAAGGTCATTGTTTTATGCAAAACAGAAAAGAGTGGTGCCCCCTTTGGATGGATACAGCCCAGTACCAGGGCACACAGCAGTCCACACAGCCATAAAGAGTCCTTTCCAGCTGGGTGCTAGTAGCTGATTCTCTTGGTAACTGTGACCTAGGTTTTGACTCTCACATGCCCCCTTCAGCTGAGTACCTTTGTGCAGTAGACAACCTGTACACCCTGGCAGTGGTAATGGGCAGACCTGGGGGGTGTTATATTGGGGAGCGGGCTCAAACAACTCATGAAATGGGCACCTAAGTAAGGTAGAGGGATGCTGAGGTGGGGGGGCTGGTTCTGAAGGAGAGTTTGGTTTGTTTGCTTTTTTTCCCCTCTTCGTCTTGATACACTGTGTTAATAGGCAGTGTAGATTATGCATTGTGTTTTGCAGACGTGAGATAAAGAGAAAAAAAGGCAAATCTTTGCTCTTGAAATGTGTGCAGTCTAACTCAGCAATTCCATTCCCCCTCCTTTATGCCTCACTACTTATTGCATTTGCTTCTAGTTCTTTCTCTTTAAATTAAAAAAGCAGAGGCAAAACCAGACACCGTGATAATGGAATTTTATGTTGTGGTCTTTGATTATACTTCCCTTCCAAAGCCTCAGTATTTCACATTGTTAATAATAATGTTCATTGTAGGAAAAATCCTTAATTTGAAAATGTTGCAGATGGCCTTTTATCAGGAACTACGGGCTGTCTAAATAAATAGATTTAATTATGAACCATTGTTGTGGAATGGGCCATCTGAAATAATAGAAGTCAAGTTTCCAAAAATTAAAAAAAAAGACCTTACATTTTTTTTTTTTTTAAAAAACCTCAATGGTCTTTGGTTGATTGGTTTTCAATAAGTTATTTGGCAGATGGAGGCTGTCAGCTTTCCACTGGTACAATTATTCTTTTAACTCAGGTGGGGACTTTCTGGGCCTTCACCATCACCTCTTTGCTTGAATAGGATTTGGTTTAGGAGAATCCCACTGCACCTGTACTTTGAGATGGAGCATGAGGAAGGTCTTTGGACTGGGCCATTTGAAGAAATTCTAGGTTCTGATGGGTTGCTTTAGGAGTGCAGCTTTAAATAACATTAGCTTTGGAACTTCCCTGAAGGTGAAGATGTGAGAGGGCTGATATTTCTCTGCAAGACTTCCTTAGTTGGTGAATTGTAGTTGTCACCATCAAGGAAATGTTTGCACCAGAGCAAGGTGTGGAAAACCCCAGATGAGCAGATATTCCTGGAGATTCACAGGCTTTGCCAAAGTAATGTCATTACCGCTGCTCCATCCCATATGAGAGATCTTTAACATATATGAATAGACGAGACAATTTATGGATTGTAATTTTGTAACTGGTAACTGGAAGTCTTTACTTCCTTTGTGCTGAATTATTACCTGAGTTTGCTAAGGAAAATTTGGGACAATCACAGATTTAAATTGATGTCAATAAGAGAAGAAAAGTCTCGATGATGAAACTTACCTTTTGTTGATTAGAGTTCTACTTAGCTCTTAAAACTGCAGTAAATAAGAGGTTATATTAGTTGAAAATACATATTAATTTTTAAAATTTAGATAAATCTATAGGTAATTGAAACATGTATACATGTATAAATTTTCTTTTCAACATGTGAAATCTTGAGTTCAAAGTTCTTCATAAAAGCATAATTCCTAAATTATTTTTAAAATAAATTAATAGAGAGCATTATTGCCCTAATTTCTGTGACAAGAACCCAAGTTATGGAGAGAAAATTTTAAAAGAAGAGGCAAGAGATGCCACTATAATTGAAAATATATTGCTCTCCATTCTTTCTTTTATTTTTGAAACCAGTTCATTAACTATGACCTTGTGCTAGGAGAAGTTGTCATTTGTGCCCCAAAATTCTTTGTCTCTGTGTGTGTATATATATTTTAGAGCCTTCATTAAAATTATAGGAAAGATTCATCTTGACAAAAGTGAATTTTGATGAAAATTTTGGGTGAACAGATAATGAATTAATATAAATAAGACTGAATAAAAATCTGGATGAAACATATTTCATCATTTGCTAATTAGAATTCTATTTAGCTCTTAAGCTGCAATAAATAAGAGGTTAGATTAGTTGAAAATATATGAGTTTAGAAAATTTAGATAAATATGTAGATAATTGAAACATAACTCAGGAAAACATTTACTGAACATGAATTAGGTTTTCAACATAGTTCTCCAACAGAGTTAAATTAATATTTTACTGTGAAACTATTTTTTTTCTGCACCAGAATCTATGGTAGCTTTGTAAAAAAAAAAAAAAAAAGGACTAACTATTCATTCCCACCTCGAGTATATTACTTGCCCTGGCCATCTCAGTGTTCAGGGGGTACCTAAAGTGGAAATAGTTTTAAATGCTACATCTGTATTGTTAGGTTTGGGTGAATTCAGAGATATGTGCTGTGAGTGTGGCAAAATGACTACTATGGAATTGGTCGTTGAATTGGAATTTTTTGTTGCTGGCAACATTCACATTGACAAGACCTCTTTCCCTTTGTCTTTTAAATTGAAGAGTATTTTAAGTGAAAGCCAATGCAAACATGTCTTATTCCTCCAACTTCTTGATCAAATTAGTAGTGTTTTCTATTTGCAGTGGGCTATTCACAGAGTTCTTTTTCATAAATCTTGCAGCTTCAAGGGGGAAAAAAAGGAACTTATTGTCTCCCCCCCCAACTCCACTGTCCCATCCCAAGTATTGTACACAAATGTGCAATGATCAAAGACTCTCTTAGCGTAGAAAAGCCTTTCTTTCCACTTGGCAAATCAGGCAGTGTAGAATCAGCAAGGGCCAGCTCCCACCGTCATGTTCCAATGTGTGACTCATCTACCCTGTGGAGGCTTAACTTGATCATACCTTGAGCCCCACAAAAGCAGGTTCTGGGATTGGTATAAGCCTTTGATTTATTGGAACATCTCTGATGGTGCGTTAGTCACTGACCCCTCTGATATGAGCCCTCCTTCAGGCAAGGTCTTCCAGAGACCCCAGGATTCACAATCAGATCTTTGTCTATGGAGTACATTTCTCAGCCTCAAGGAAATACTTTCATGGCCCCCTAGAAACAACTGTTACACCTACCTTAGGGGAAGGACCCGCTTAAACATGTTGCACATCTTCACTTCTTGTGCTTGAATAAGAAGTTCACAATCTTCCCTGTAGTATCCTTCTTAGGGGACCTTTAGGAAGAAATATTTGATCGTAGGAGTGGTAACTGGGAGCATAAACTGAAGCATGGTGTTCCTCACTTAAAGAAATTGCTTTAAAAAAGAGAGAATTTTAGGGATTACTTTCTAGAGATCAGGAAAAGGCCGGTTTCCCTTTGATATTAGGAACCATGGGGTGGGATTAACAAGTGACTGGAAAATGAAGAGGGAATTATAATTGTGTATCAGCATCATGGATAAGTTCTTAATGTGCATCTCTAATTAATCATTAATGTATTAGCTCATACATTAATTTAACAAATATTCATTAGGCATCTCTGCCAGGCAAGATTCTGGGCACCAGAATTATAAAAGTGAATGAGATACATTGCCTGCCCCCCTTTATAGGACCTAGAAGGAAATATACAAATAACTGCAGTGATTGGTTCTCATATTATCAAATAAAGGTAAGGATTACCTGTTTCCCAATGTTGTTTTTTGAGGACAAATGTATGAAGAAACTTCAACTAGAAAAACTAAATTCATATACACAGTTGGTTTGTCTGCACAACACCTGTCTAACCAGGTATTGGTAATACAGGATTTGGACTGTAGGGGACATTGTCAATTTCAATTTTTAAATTTTTCTAAAGTATGTAAATGATAATTTGTGTCATTTCTTTCAGGGAGCAAAACAATCAAAACCACTGTCAGTACAAATGCCAGGTATCCTTGGTGTTAGAGATCTCTGTCGTAATTATGATTCCTTACACTGTGTGGGATTTGATGTGTGTAGAACTTTCCTAACCACTTCTCCACATTTCATCTTTATAGTATCCCTGTCAGTAGGTTTGGTTATTTCCACCTCTCTGTTGAGAAGACGGAGTCTCAGTGATTGTGACTGAATCAGTCATCCCCGGCTATAAGAGCAACAGCTTCAGTCAGAGTCTTAAGCAGAATGTCTTTTGCTTCTCAGTCCAGGGAAGTTTGCACTCTGGCTCAACAGGGACTAACAAAAGGACCACATGGAAGGACTAACTGTGGACCTGGATAAGAAACATCACAGCTAGCAAATTGATGAGAGAAGCCTCAGCACTTCTTAGATTGCTCAAGAGGATGATATGGGCAGAAAACAATGCCTGCCCCCCCAAGGGGTCTATGTCATCATCCCTCAATCTGTGACTATGTTAGGTTCTAGGACAAAGGGGAATGAAGGTTGCTAATCAGATGACCTTAAAATAGGGAGATTACCCTGGTTTTTCCCAGTGGGCCCAATGTAATTCTTCAAAAGGGGGGCAGAAAGAGAGAGGGAGATATGACTAAGGAAGAATAGTCAGAGGGATATGTTGTTGCTATCTTTAAAAATGGGAGACAGGCCCACAAGCCAAGGAACGTGGATGACTCTAGAAGCTGGAAAAGGCAAGGAAAAAGATTCTCTCCCAGAATCTTTGGAAAGAAACATAGCCCCATGAACATCTTGCTTGCAGCCCATTGAGACTGATGTTTGACTTCTGACCTACAGAACTGTATGATAGACTTTTGTTATTTTATGCCACTAGTGTGTGGCAATTTGTTAAAGCAGCAGTAGGAAACTAATATAGACGGAGTGGCTGTTACAGCCAGACTTACAGCTGTCTACCTTTAGGACAGACAGTGTGACTGGGAACCCCTTGTTATCACCATGTGGGGACAGTTGCAGGTTGGATTGATAGTTTATTCAATTATTTATTAATAAACATTTATTGCACATCTACTTGGTACAAGGTGCTGTTCTAGGCCCAACAGTAAACAAGACATAAAGAAATGCTGCCTTCATGAAGTTCTCATTGTAGAAAAGGAAACAGACAATAGATAAGTAAAATATATCATAAATTAGATAGTGTAAATGGTGAGGAAACTGTAAGGAGATAACAGTGATAGGAAGTGTTGTGTGTGTGTGTGTGTGTGTGTGTGTGTAGTTGTTTGTAAATTTTAGATGGCGCTTTTAGGGCAGGTTCACGGGGAAGGTGCTATATAGATAAAGATGTGAGGACTTATGTCAGGAAATAGGAAACAGCCATGTGGCTTTTTGAGAGCTGTCCCTAGCAAAGGGAACAATAGGCTCTGAGGACAGAGGGTTCCTGGTGTGCTGATGGATGGTCGATAGCAGAGAGGTGAGAATGCAGGTAAAACTTCCAGGGTGCCAGGTTGATCTTCTGAATAGTAGCATACAGCCCCCTCAGGCCTTGCCTTGGAGCTTTTTTCCTTAGCTTGTGGTCTTTTTTTAATCACCTCTGCTGCAGAGAAAAAGCAGATCATTTCCAAAAGCCTGCTGTGGGAGCCAGAGGCAGAAAGTATCAGAGAATGTATCAGCGCTGATACTCAATTTTATGGATCAGTCATTTTAATTAATAAGGAGAATTAGGGAAAGTAATGCAAATAATGTCAGTACTGGTTGGCATTTCCTTGAAATTTTGAATAACTTTTACTTTTCAAAGGGTAAGAAGTTTGGTTGGTGACTGGGAACAGGCAGAATTGGGAACACTCTCAACCCACCTGGCAGTTCATGAAGTGATATTGGAAAAGGTCAGCATCTATTTCTTGCTTCACATTGTGCATATTCTTTTATCTTTCCCTTTTTAGACAGAGCTCACAACGAATATCCACCTAAAGCTATTGGCTAGCATTTCTTTAAGCAAGCAGGCAACACAGTGCCTCATGTGACTAGCAGTGGAGGAAGGAGGGAATTTTGCAAGGGTTGGACACCTACAGCTAAGAAGGAACCAGGTGTAATCAGAGAGGGGCCAGCCAATTGGTTGGATCAGCTACAAACTTGGCCTGGGACTTGGGAAATAGGAGAAATGTCAGAGTTTGGTTTATAACACAGAAAAGCTCTATGAGAGAGAGAGAGAGAGAGAGAGAGAGAGAGAATAGTAATGGAGTAACCACACGAAGAAAAAAGATGAGGGGTATGTGGCAGTTTTAAAACATGGCCTCAAAATCCTTTGACACTCTTCCCATCAAGAAGCAGGGTTTATGTCTCCTCCCCTTGAATCCTCTTGTGACTGGGTGACTAATAGCATGTGTAGAAGTAACACTGTATCAGTTTCTTGGTGCAGCCTTGAGAAATTGGTAGCCTCCACTTTCTTGAGATGCTTGCTCTTGGAACCCAGCCACCCTGCTGTGAAGAAGCTACACCTACCCAACAGAGAGGCTCCTATAGAAAGGAACAAGAGCCAGTGGTGCACGAGGAGCCACCTTGCAAACAGATTCTCTAGCTTGTTGGGCCACACCGGCTGACATTACATGGAGCAGAGATGAACTATGTCTGCTGAGCCCTGCCCAAGTTGTAGATCTGTGAGAACATTAGATCATTGTTGTTATTTTAAGCTACTAAGTTTGTAGGTGGGTTGCTATACGTGGATAATCGTAATAAGGTACATTTGAGATGATCAGGAAAGAGAAATATCAGGTCCCATGCATAAATGAGGATGCTTTGTTATTTCAAGAATATGTAAATATAAATCATAAAATTTAAATCATTCTTAACAATTTTGGAGTTATTGAGTCTCCCTCTAAAAGGGCATGTATACTGACCTTTTGAATACAGTTTCAAGAGCCTCAGGACCTCCTACATTCATCCATGGGCATAGACCCCAAGTTGAGAACCTCTGTGACCAGGCTCTCTCTCCACCACTGTTTGTTATAAAGTGGAATTTGGTATAAGCTCAGGAAGGACAAGGGAAAGGACACTGGACTTTCTGTTATTATACTTGTGTTTTATTCTAGTCCTTTCGTAGACTTGCTTTTTGATGACAGATAAAGTGTAAAACCTCTTTATATCACAATTTCTTGGATGGTAAAATGTGAATTAAAATCCTGTCCTTCCTTTCCTCAAAGGAATGGTGAAATTAAAAGAAAAAAGAAAAGAAAAAGGAAGTGAACCTTCTTAGAAAGTTATAACTTGCCCCTAAGAGGTACTCAAAGACTATTTGTTGAACTTATTGTCAGCTGTTGTTATGCATTGGGGATTGCTTGGTTACGCAGCCCAAACCTTTAAGGGCAAGGTTTTGTCCATGAAACAACCCTGGAACCTGGACCCCAGAGAAAGAGTACCAAAGAGTATAGGAATGGAAAGGGGAGTTCAGTACTCTCTTCACCCCCACCATGTTACCTTTTTATCCTCTGTTATTCTTAGTTTTACAGCCGGTGTAAAGAAACTGTGAGAAACAGTAGCCTGCAAAGATTGGTATCAATTTACACCAAAACAGAACTCTGCCCATGAGCACAAGGAATTGGAAGTAATATACACAAAAATCTCACAAAATATGAAAGAACATAGACGCTGGCTTTAGCATTGGCGTCATTGGGATAGAAAGTCTATTTACTTTGCTTCTTATGAGGTCAGCAAAACATTCTGAATAGCAACTCCTTGGCTTCCTGCAGTGGGTCTGAAAATATGAAATAAAACATAAATGCAGACCTGACTTACGAGTAAGACTTCTAAGTTTCCTTTGCTTTCTGCTATAACAGATTGCCTTGTTACTGGATTTGTAGATTCCTATCACCTCAGATGAAAGAATCCCAGTGTTGGCCAGGGCAAAACCCAAAACATAGATGATGGGAGGCAACACCCAGTGTTAAAACTTTCAACAAGGAAAACCCACTGTGGTTGTTTTTCTTGCATATTGGGAAACGACAGGATAAGGAGGGCTAGGAGAGTAAGAGCAGAAATCACATCCACAGGGACCGAAGGCAATTTCATTTCCAACAGACATGGTGACAGTGATCGATGAATTGCAAAATCTTAAACAACAGCTGCCCAGCAACTGTCACAATATTATTGTTATAATTATCCCGGGTCAAAGATAGCTATAATATGTTTAGTTTTCACATCAGTGTAAGTTGAGTCAATTTTGGCTGAACTAAATGCCTTTAGTTTATTACTCCTTTCTCCTTTTCATCCTCTCCTGTCTCCAAAAAATCTCTAGAGTCTGAATTTAATCCTTATTCAGGTTTGGGTACATTCACATATAAATACATTGCTTATGATGGATCCCGTCGAAGTTGATGAGCAGGACTCCCCCACCCCATGCCATGTGGGCTTTCTGCCCACCAGCACTGAAGCTGGCAGAAATCCCCTCTGGGAGTACACAAGCAGGTGACCTTGAGGGGCCTGCAAAGTAAGTCTTAGCAGGGTAATTTTATCACCTGTTTCTTCTTTCTAGGGGCACTGAATTGGGTTCATCGTGAAGGCAGCCTACTGTCAGGCACATAAAAGAGACCTTGAGTGTGAGAAGTTGAAGTGTGGTCACAAAATATCCATGAGTGCATATGTTGAGGATTTATTCACAGGGGCTCCCTGCTAGGATCTCTTAAGCATCAGATTCCCTTTAAGGAAATCAGTGCTGATAAAGAGGCACATAGCTAAAGAAGCTGAAGCAGAGTGAACTAAATTGACTTACAGCTCATGGGTATGGTGAAAAATCCCTAATAAGCAATTTTTTTAAAAATGCATGTACTAAAAGGAGAATTACTATATTTTTTTCCAGATGATTCCTTTTGGAGATTTTGTTTACCATTTAAGTTGCATACTTATTATTTATTTTATATGATATATAGACCTTTGAGGAATTATTTGTGGTGTTTTTCCAGTTATTTCTCTTCCTTGCTTGGGCTTGGTGCTGAAGAAACAGACATAAATCAAGCACAGTCCTTGCTTGTCAGGAGCTCACACTGGCAGTCTGGTCTAGCCATGTGGACAAACAACTACTGTGCAATTTGATAAGAGAGATGGCACAGATAGAAGTGCTTACCTGGGGAGAAGGAGTTCAGAGAAGGCTAGAGAGAGGAAGAGATCAAAGAGCTATATCTTGTCAAAAATTTGAGATGGTCTAGCTAGAGGAAAATAGGGTTGGGAGGTAGAGGTGGATATTCTGAGAAAAGGGAATAGTAAGTACAAAACACAGAGGTAGCAAGAACATTAGCATTTTGGAAACTGTGAGTAGGTTGATAGGACTAGGGCACACAAATGCTAGACCAGAAAGACCGGGAAATAATGTGGAGAGGAAAGCAGGGAATGTTTAACAGGCTATATAGAGGTACTTGGATTTTATCTAAAGCCTCTGGGAGCCTTGAAAGGATATTGTGGCAGGTTCTGCCAGTATCCCTCTCATATTCTCTTGGTAGTCACTGATCCTGTATGAGACAACAGCTATAAGTCTCAGCAACTACAAGTTTGCAAAACTATGATGAGGGAGTCCCGAAGTGCCAGGAGTTAACACTCTTGGAAGCAGCCCTTAAACAACAATGGATAAATGTCTCAGATTCTTCAACCCTGGCGTGGGACAAATCTGAGGCATGTTCTATGCAGTCTCTGTGAGGTTCCCAGAGGGATGGAGCCCTTAGCAATTATCTGATCATTAATGTACCAGTATTGGCCTCCTTCCCATCCCTGCCATTCTTCCATACCCCTTTGCACCACACACATTTGCTTCATGGGATCACTTCTCAAAAAACTATTTGCACTCCCATTTTCAGATTTCTATTTTTCTATGGAAGTAGCTCAGGGTCTACCAGGGCCTACTTCTGGCAGAACCTGATCTAGGACAGTTTTTGGCATGAGGAGAAACATGGTGATGAAGGTGACCTCTAGATGGTCTTCATGAGAATGGAAGTGAGAGGGGAAGACTCAAGAGCAATTTAAAAAGTATAATTCATAGCAATTATGACCTAGCTGGATGTATCCTGGGAGGGAAGGAAAGACTCTTAGGTGATTCAATGTTTGAGTTTGTTGACTGAGGGAATCCCTTAAACAAAATAAGGAATACAGCATGGGGAATAGGATTTCTGGTGAAATATAAGGGACTTAGATTTGATTATGCTGAATTCGAAGTATTTCCATGGATATATGTGGGGCTTAGAGAAGAGAACTAGTTGGGAGACCGGACTTTGGAAGTGGTGGAAGCTGTGGGTGTGGCTGTGGTTACTCAAGCAGAATGTGGGGATGGGTAACACGGAGAACCCAGCAAGAACATAACTTTGGGAATATAAACCTATAAAAATCAGATTTATGAGGAGGAACCTGCTAAAGAGAAGGAGTGGTTTGAAAGACCAGCAAAGGGCCCAGGGAGTGATGTCACAGAAGCCAAGAGAGGGAAAATTGTTAGGAGCAGGGAAGAAGCAATAGGGTCAAAGGCTGCAGAAAGGTTTGGCAAGGTAAGACAGTTTTTCCACTGGATTTGGAAATTGAGTGGTTACTAGTGTCTTTAGGTAGTTCATATTAATTTGGATCAATTAAAGAAGCAGCAGAAATTTGTTTTATTACTTGAAAAATAGGCTAACCAATAATTGCCTAGAAGAAAGATTGCTTTAATGAATAGATAAGAATAATTTCTAATTATAGATAAGCATGATTTCAGTTAGCATACTAAAGAATGCAGCCCTCTATTTAGATGATTTGTATGAAATTAGGTACTTAGAAAGCTTTAAGTTTGTTCTACTAATTAGGTAAGGATTTTTCTTTTAAGCAGGTTGCTATTTTTAGTTTTAAGTTGATTCCTATTTCTGTTTTAATCATCATAGGTTTCACTTTTATGTTGCCAAATAATGAGGTTTAATCCTCCAGCCCTTTCCAAATTTTGAGTAACAATTCTAGTTTCTGTATTCTATTAGTTATTTGTGGTTAAGAATTTGGTCACTAGAGTTAAACTGCTTGGCTATTATAGTGGCTCTACCACTTATTCTTTAAGATCCTTGCAGTGGGTACTTTACTTCTCCATGCCTACAGAGTTTCCTCCTCTGTAAAATGGGAATAATAACAACCTCAGAGGATAATTCTTAATATCAAATGAGTTAATTCATATAATGTACTTAAAAACATGCATGGCATAGAGTAAGTGCTTAGTATATTTTTGCATTAGACATATTTGTTAGTATTTTTCCATTATTTATTTTTCAACTTTTATTTGTTACTTTTATTAAAAATTGGGGGACAGCATGGTATAAAGGAATGATGATTGAACTAGAAAACAGAAGATTAGGGATCTGCTCTCAGCTGTTCTGCCAATTCTGTGGACTTGGACAAATCTATTCATTTTTCTGAGTTCATGTTCTTCATATATAAAAGATGAGGGTTGGAATAGAAAATATTTGAGGCAAGCCTTGGTTTTAATGTTCTGGAAGCCTACCTTTTGCTCAGGAGTAGCCAATTTACATAGCAGTCTTAGTTGTAGTATGTTTTTTCCTAAGGGAAAGACATATGGGCAAAAAAAAAAAAAAATGAAATTGGAAAACATTTCCATTAAATAAACGTTTTCTGGAAAGTACAACAAATGTTTTGGTTTATTTTCATATAATTCCTTTCTTGGGCTCAAATACATTAATTAATCAGTTTTTTTTTTTTATATTCAGATAGCTTATCTTTTCCTTTTTGAGTGTACTTATGGTTGGAACAAATTCAGTTGTTTCTCATTTTTTTTTTTGCCCTGTTTTTTCTTACCTCTTATAGAAAAATAAATTTTTAATGCATACATTTCATTTCCTGGTGCTATAATCTGTATAAAAACAGCACACTAATTGTTCATTTATAATAGATTTTAAACATGACATATAAATAAAATAATTATGTAATGTGGTATTATCTTATATCTTAGCATATTTTTTGAGACCTGAAAATTGGTCCATGTTCTTATTCTGCACTTATTCCAGTGAACTTTTATTCTGATGAGTTATTTTTCATATGCACACATGGGGGAGCTTTTGAGACACTGGTTTGAATGTTGCACTTTGAGGACTTTCTCAACGACTTGACCCTAAGGTGATAGACTGGACTTCTCCATCAGAGGGAGTGTAGTGGGGCAGGACTGGCTGTAGACATGGCTTAGATTTCCTTAGTACTCACTGTCTAATATGGGGCCCTAGAACCAATTCATAGTTCTCTTTTAAAAGTAGCCATGAATGTGTATTCTCTAGCAAAAAGGGGTAAGGCGAAGAAAATGAAAAGGAAAATTTAAGGCAGATCTAGTGTTTTCTGATGCCTTAGTGAGAAGTATGTGGGATTATAACCACAGGGGCCTGCCTTCAGGTGAAATGAGGGGAGTTAGCCAGAAACTCTGACTTTGTAACAACAGTATTTAAAGAGACAGTCTGAAATTATCCCCAATCTGCTCTTCCATAGAAAAAGAAAAATCCAAAAGCATGGTGAAATGTAAAACAAACCCCACCTGGAAGAAGCAGAAAACAAAAGTGAATGGCTTGAGTTAAGCCTGATGCTCTTGGCATCTAGCTTTGTTTGCCATTTAAAGAAAAGGCAGAAAAATAGAAATGCTGTGTTAAAGTGAATTGAAGCCTTATAGGACCTTGACTGGCTATTTATCATTTTTTGGAGACAATTTTTGGATGGTAAAAACATAAATAAACATGTCAAAATAGACCTGGTGGCAGCCACACAGATACATGAAGTAGTATCGTGGACTCCTGGTGCTTCTCTCTGCCCCAGTTTATTTGGAATTGTCAGTGGTTACCACAATCATATCTGAACATTTTGCTTATGAGACAAAATTTTCAATGCTCTTAAAATGAAGATTTTATGAGAAAATTACTACTGCTGATTTTTTAGTGCTATTTATGTATCAACAAAAACTCTTTAGCAAATATTTTCTGTGTAAAGTCTATAGTATAACTGGCTTAACATAAATTTATATAAAATCAAACAGATCATCCTTTTGGATGAATTGTAAAATTTGTCTTCCTTCTCATTGATTTTTTTTCTATCTGGGCAACCAGGTTTCATTCTCCACAGTTTGTGTTCAACTCCTTGGCCTTCCTTTTCTCTAATCTTTTCCTCAGTGCTCTTATTCATGGTTTTAACCATTAACTATTTTCCCATTCTGAGCTTCCATTATAGACTCCAGTTGTATGTTTTCTATTGCCCATTGGGCATTCCTACCTTGATATGGAAGCCAAATTTAATAAGCCAACCACTGACTTGACTCAGAAAAGCTATTATACTCATAGTTACAGTTTATTGCAGTGGAGGAATACAGATTAAAATCTGCAAAGCCAAAGATACAGGGGGCAAGATCCAGGAGACACTAGGTAAAAGCTTCCAAAAGTTTTATTCCAGTATAGTGGTACAGATGTGCTTAATTCTCTAAGCAATGATGTGTGGCAACGTGTGCAAAGTGTTGTCAACCAGAGAAGCTCATCTGAGCTTTGGTGTCTAGAATTTTTAATAGGGATCAGTCACATAGGCGTGCAGCATCTGCATGACTTACCTCAGCTATTCAGATTCCAGCTCCCCAGAGGAAAACACAGGCATCCACCATGAATCACATTGTTAGCATAAACTATCTGATCAAACTGGTACCACAGGTCCAAGGCCTCAGGCATACAACACCCTTATCAGGCAGAATGTTCCTAGGGCTCAAGGCTTACTCCCAGAAGCTGGCCAAAGTCCAGTCCTGAAGAGAGATCTGTCTTGGGGAATGTACAGGGTTTGAGGAACCCAATCTTACTGAGTTAATCCTACTACACATGTATACAAAATCACCAGGCTTTACTAGTTGCTGGTAAACGTCAGTAAGACCACGGACTGTGGTGTTAAACAGATATGTGTTTGAGTTCTGGCTCTATGAGGATTAAATGAGATGTGATTAACATAATGCTGGACACATAAATACTACATGAACATTAGATGGTGATTTCTTATTATTATTGTGATTTTTATTGTCTCTGTGTTTTTCCATTCAATATCACTTCATCTATCTAGTTTAAGACCTTATTACTTTCACCTTCATGGTACATTGGCTTCCCATGTCAGTGAACTTGGGATATTACTGTGCACTAACAAACAACCCCCAAATATGAGTAGAATAAGGGAGTATTTCTTGAGCTTACTATTAGTTTGTTATGAGTTGGCTGTAGCTCTGCTCCGTAGTATAAACACCCTGGGACCCAGACTGAAGAAATAGCCCCAATCAGGGATATTGTGGCAAAGAGAAAATAGCACATGATGGAATTATACAATGGCTCTTAAAGTTTTGCTTGGAAATAATACATATTCTGTCTATTCTGATTCTACTGTCTAAGTCACATAGCCAGTTATTGGTTTAGAGGTTATTGGATTAGAGATGTATAATATTCCCATGGTGGTGGTAAATGTTTGAGCAGTAATATAATCTGTCAACTTCCTGCCTGGCCTCTCTGCCTCTAACCTCCCTCTACTCTTGGCACACTCTAATCTGTCACCAAGTCCATAATCTCAAGGTTCAGTGCTGGCAAGCTATTTCTCTTTCCTATAACTGCTCTAACGTGGTCTTCTATTGATTAGTCATATAAGGCCTCTTTTAAACTCAATCACCCATGACTTTCCTGTATGACAGTGAAATGAGAATATTCACCAGCACTGGGGACATTATATCTTAGCATCTTTTATATCTTCACACATATTTGTTCATTAAGAATGATGACCCTTTTCTGAAGAAACTCACCATTTTATTCACTTTTAAATTCTCCACATAATCCAAGTTTCTTACCCGTATTCATGCCTGAAACATGTAATGAATGAATGAAAGAATAAACATTGTCCCATTGTCCCAGTGTTACAAAGAAATTCATGTGCTGTTCAATGACAATGAGAGGTCAGGCCAAGGGGCCAAGGGGCTGAAATTCAACCCATGTTTTGCTCACAAGGCCAGTCCTGGAGTGGGATGTGGAGGAAGGGGTGTCTTTTTCTAATTTACACAAAAGCACTGAGTGGGGTAGCAGCGACTTTTCTTTTAGGGTCCCCGTATATTGAAAGGAGAGTTCCTATGCAGGAACTGCATGCCTCCAAAAGACTATACTCATGGAGATCATCACAGGGTAGCAGAAGACTATTGTTTTGGTTCTGCTTTCTTGAAAATTTCGAGCCCTGAGCCCCCAAGTCATCTACCTAATCAGCGTCCTTTGGAGTCACAGATGTGACTCATGATGATTCACGAGATTGGGTCCTCAGAACTGCTTTGCTCTTCTTGAAAATAGACCTCTGGGCTTTGCTCTTTCTGCTCCCCAAGTGTTAGTTATCTTGGGGACAGCACCTCTCTTACTGGAGAAAGTAACTCTTGAGGCTAAAAATACACTGGGAATAAGGATGAAGAGAAGTAACTTGATCAGCTATACTTGGTAAAAAGATGGAAAGGCCTGTTTCATGAACATGTTCCTAAAAATAAAAACCAGTCCCTGGCAATGCAGCAAATAGCCAAAATGACTTCTTTGGTTGAATGATTTTTAAGTTTTTTCCCTGGTTACAGTTTAAAGGACTGCTCCACAAGAAATCTGTTCCAAATTCAGTGCCAAAAGGGAACATTGCCTATTAGCAGGAACAATAGTTAGGAGCAGAAAAGCATGCAACAGTGCTTTGATTGCTCAAGGCAGGGTAACTGTGAGTGTGGGTCCTGGGACCTTTACTGCTGCATGGGAAGTGCTTCAGTCTGGGGAGTAAACTCTGTCAAATTTGGCATAACAGCTTTAAAGCAAATAAATCCACTGTGCATGGTGTCAGCAACATGCTTTTTTTTTTAATGGTATTTTACTTATGCTTTTCTTTTGTGTCAATGGGGTTGGGCTCATAGATTACTGAGGAAATAAACATGCAAAGCAAAGTTAGTATCATTCATATAAAGGTATTAATTTCAGCACTAATGAGATGCTGAACAGCAAGGCAGAGATAATTAGAGAATATTGAATAAAGTACATCGAGTAGGTAGACTTTTAGATCCTTATGTACAGAATCCTGATATTAGGAGTAGAGTGTAGAGCTAATTGGTCTGTGGTTGGAAAGGGATTTGAATTAAAAAGGAGATGAAGTTTGATCAACCTAACATGTGTCCCTTTACTAGTGGGAAAACATAAGGACATTTAAGTTGTCATGAAATATTCTTATTAACTTAATGAAGTACCAGTGTTCTCAGTGATGAAGTATGTTTGTGGCATTTTGAAATCACTGTCATTACCATAACACAACTGTTCATGCCTCTTATTTACGGGCTCCAAGACTGCTCTGAAATTCCTTCATACCCAACTTGGCAATTATGACTCACCCAGTGGACAAAACAGTATAGTTCTATTCTAGACCTTGATGGATCTGGTCACCATTTCCAAGACTGAGCAGACTTTCTGGAGCCAGGTCGGAATGAGACATTAATATTGGCTCACTTGCAAATATTTTATATAGAAAAGACATGTGTATTTCCCATTGAGCAGACTGTCTTTTTCAGGAATGGTTTTTCCTCCATAGTCTTATCAGATCCTATTTATATATTTTCCTTTGTCCCTGCTTTTTTTTTCCCTTCTATTTGAGTGAATCTTTTTTTTTTTTCTCCTTTCAGAATGATGAGAAGTCATTTGATTATCAACTAGAGGGATTTTTATCGTTAGGACCTCCCTTCAAGCCTTTTGATGGGGAGTAACATAATGTCCACTGATGAGCAAGATCAATCTCTTCTGGCATAATCCTTTGTTGTTCTGTGGACTTGGTCTCTGTGGGACCTGGCAAGTAGATGCCCAGTTTGAGTTTTCTGTTTGGATCATCATTCATGAGACTTTTGACTAAGCTGGCAGATCATTTTTTTATCTAGGCTTGAGATGGCTCCTCTGTCTGTTGTGACTAGTGAATGATACTGGGTCAGGTTTTGAAGCTGATAGCTTTCTCTCAATGTTCTGAATAGATCCTAGTTCTTTAAAGTGGTTAAAATAGAACAATTCTTCAATCCACTGGTGCCATTTATGGCAGTGGTAATAAAAAAGGTTGTCATCCTGAAGGGGCCAGTTACTTATGCTTGTTCATTCATTTGTTGTGGACTGTTTGAATGCCTACTATGTGCTGGCACTGTGCTAGATATTGGGAGTTCAGCAGAGGGTCCAAGTCAGATAAAGTCTCTGTCTTCATGCATTTAAAGTAGTTAAATCTAATGGGGAATAGAGAAGTAATCAGGCAGTGACAATGTCATTCACTCTTGTGATGAGTGCTATGATACAGAAGCACAGTGAGCTCATAGGAGGCACATTAGCAATATTTGGTTGCCTGTATGTGCCAGGAAGTGTGCTGAAAGCTAAGTTTATAGTCAACTAACGAAGGAGACACTGTCCTTACCATTAAGAAACTTACTGTTGGGGAAAACGTACTGAGTGAATAATCACATAAATGGGTACATGTGATATTGCTATAAAGGAAAACACAAAGTGTGATGAGAGGGTCCATCGGAGGATCTTTTAGACTGAGTGTTCAGTGAACGTGGATCAGAGGTGGAGATAGTTAGGCAGAGACTTGAGGTATGGAGCTAGTAACTAAAAAGGGGGGAGAAAAGAATTCCATGTGGGAAGAACATCATTTGCTAAGGCCCGAGGCAAGTGAGAACAGGAAGAGTCATGGAGCTGAATGTTTCGTATAGTTATGTCATTGTGTGCAGAGAGTGGTAGAGACAGAGGGAAGGACGAGGGGAGAGGGTGGAGGGTGACCAGGGTCAGGTCACAGAGGCCTATCGGTCAAGGAAGGAGTCTTGACTTTCCCTTGAGGGGAATGGGAGAGCTATTGACATCTTTTAAACATGGAGGAGACATAATTACATTGCTATCTCTAGAAATTCACTGTGGCTCCAGTAGTAGATTGAGTTGTGGGACAAGTTAGGCAGCATAGAGACTAGTTAGGAGGCTATTGCAGGAACTGAGGCTAAGAAATTCACTCTACAGTAATGTTAGGAGTGTGAGCTCTAGGACCACAATGCCTGGGCTTGAATCTTACCTGTCACTCAGCTGGGGAACTCTTTGACTGAATTATTATCCAGAACTTTTCCAAGGCTTAGAGTACACTAGGCAATATAGACATTTCTTTGACATGCTCCTAGTATTTCCTTTTTTTCTTTTAATCTGCAAGTGGAATTGCACCTGGAATGGAACTGTAGCTAATGTCATACCTTTTTACACTTCTCTTCTTCCTCCCTTCTTCCTAACAACTCAAAATGGTGATGGTGTTTTTCAGGTAAAGGGATAGCAAAAAGTATCGGTTGGCATTTATAGGCATGCAGGAGAAAGCTACTTTGCCATAGAACGTTATAATGCTAATGCTCAGTTGTTTGTATTTTGGGGGCTTGTTTTTGAACTGTAGGAAAATATATAGCAGCACTGTTAGGTAAATCAACAATTCTGGCTCAGCTGTATTTTTCAAGAAAAGAAAAGTTTGATAACAGTGTCAAGGGCTGCAGTAGTCATAATAATGGCCCCCAGAGATATCTGTAGCCTGATCCCTGAAACCTGTGAGTATGTTATGTTACTTGGCAAAGGGGAATTAACGTTGCGGGTAGAATTAAGGTTGTTAATCGCCTTAATCATGAGATGGGGAGATTATCCTGGATTATCTGGTGGGCGCAATGTGATCATAAGGGTCCTTACAAGTGGAAGATGGAGGCAACAGTGTGTCAGAGTGACACAGCATGAGAAAGTCAGCCAGCCAGGCAGTCGTTGCTGGCTTTGAAGAAGGAGGAAGGGGCCATGAGTCAAGGAATAAGGGCAGCCCCTGGAAGCTAGAAAAGGCAAGAAAACAGATTCACCTCTGGAGCCTCCAGAAAGCAATGCAGCCCTGGCAATGTCTTGATTAGGCTAATTAGACCCATTCTGGGCCTCTGATATCCGTAACTGTAAGATAATAAATTTGTATTGTTTTAAGTCATGAAGTTTGTGGTAATTTGTTACAATAGCAATAGGAAACTAATACAGGGGCTTTCTGAAGAGGCCTGACAGTTGTAAGCTGTAAGAATCTGGAGATCAGGTAGTGTATATTTGTATAAAAGTGATATTAAATATAAGTGTATTTAATTCAATAAGACTCTAGAGAAGGGAGATCAGCTAAAAATGATGGTTGTGATGGGAGAGGAGAATCACCACATGTTAGGGGACTGGGTGTAGAGCAGCATCATGTTATAACAAAGTCTGCCGTGTAGCTGTTGTGGGATTGAAGATAAAATTACATCAGCTTTGTGGCTATATCAAATCCTGTTTCATAAGATAAGTCAACAAAGGTCATTTTCATAGTGCAACATGGGAAGGAGTTGGTTGTTTAAGGTGGATACAGAGTAGACCCTGACAGCTCATTCGTTGATCTTGTTTAATTTTTGCCTATTAACTAGGCACTAGAATTATGTACAAGAAAACTTAAGGCTGTAGGATCATATTCAGCAAATTACATGCAATGTAAACAAAGCTTTTGCTACAGGTCTGAGCTTGAATATGGTTTTTCCTGGTGTGTGGTCTCCTAGCAAGAGAAATGCAGCAGGTCGATGATAATGTAAACAGCTAAGTTCCCTGGGTGGCTTTAAAGGCAAGGAGACAATTTACTTTTTCTTATGTACTCACTAAAAACACCTTCTCTCTCTCTCTCTGTCTCTCTCTCTCTCTCTCTCTCACACACACACACACACACACACACATATACACACACACCCAGAGAAAACTAGATTTGGGATCCTTGTCTTAGGAATGTCTATTTACGACCTAGGAGTCTTCGTAAAAATAGAAAGGCAATTTGTCTCATAAGTCAAACATTAAAAAGATTCTTAAAGAATGAATTTCTAAGATTGCTTTCCAAATCTCATGGCTGACCAACCCTTAGTAGTCATCATTAATGAGCATGGTGGAAAATTAAGGTCACATTTGCATTTTCTTTCCTCTTATTGCTTCCTTCTCTTCTGGGTTGATTTGTGTTCTTGTCTTTCTTTATATGTTTCTTATCCCTCTCAAATGTCATTAAGATAATTTCTAAATAAGTTTCACTTATTTTTCCTCTGTTACAGAGATTCTGTTGAATGCCGTCTGTGAGATATTGTTAGGACACCTCTAATGGATCATAAACAATCTATATATTATGTAGTACATACCAAAAAGACCTTATAATTGAACATGCAAATTGGAACCTTTTGAGAAAACAGGAAGTGCTATTAATAATTACACTGGGGCAACAGGTGTGAACCAGCACTATCTTGGGCAACCTGGGATGTGTGGTTACGCTACTCAGAGCCCTCCTGGATAGGAATCAGCCTTGAGAAGGCTCTTCTGTTAGGGGAGCTGCTTCCCTGGCCCACCTACTCTGGACTAACTATATTCACAGGTGTTCATTCAGCTTAGTTCTCTCTCTGTGGTAAATCTGGAGGGGATCTTTCATTTAGGAATTTACGGAGGCATTAATTGAAAAAAATGGAACCAACACTGGGAATGGGAACTATGAGGCTTAATTACAAACAGCATCTGTGTATACTACACAAAAGGTTTTGGATGTTACTTTATAGTTCTTCCCTACTAAAAGTCTGGTGAAAACCCGTACGTGAATATGATTAACAGAATGGCCTCTTCATGTCTGGTCTGATTTTTCTTGTCATCCATGTTGACTTCTGATGGCAGGTCCTACACTTGGTCTTAGATGGTCCTTGTCATACTGGTTCTGGGGTATAACTTTCATCTCTTGGGGGTCTTATGACTAGGAGCAGATAAGTCTCAGTCTCATTAAATGCAAAAAATTTTTAAATTAAAATTTTTTAAAAAGTTAATTTCAACAGATTTAGGGGGTACAGGTGTTTTTTGTTACATGAATGAATTGTATAATGGTGAAGTCAGGGCTTTTAGTGTGCCTGTCACCAGAATAGTGTACGCTGTACCCGATAGGTAATTTTTGATCCCTCGACCCCCTCCCAACCTCCCCTCTTCTTAATTTTCAATGCCCATTGCACCACTTTATGACCATATGTACCCATCATTTAGCTCCCACTGATAAATGAGAACATGTGGTATTTTTTTTTCCATTCCTGAGGTACTTCACTTAGGATAATGATCTTCTGTTCCATCCAAGTTGCTGTAAAAGTACAATGATAAAAAAAAAGACAAAGATAGTCATTATATAATGATAAAAGGATAAATTCAACAGGAACAGCAGTGCTAAAGGATATAATGGTCCTAAATATAACACAGGTGCTCCCAGATTCATAAAATGAATTCTACTAGATCTAAGGAAAGAAATAAACAGCAACATCATAATATCCAGGAACTTCAAACTCCACTGACAGAACCAGACAGATGATCAAGGCAAAAAATCAACAAAGAAATGCTGGACTTAAGACTACAACAAATGTACCTAATAGACATTCTACCCCCAAACTGCAGAATATACATTCTTCTCATCAGTGCATGGGACATTGTCCAAGATAGATCATATGTTAGGCCACATAACAAGGCTCAGCAAATTAAAAAAAATCTAAATTATACCATGTATCTTCTCAGACCAAAGTGGAATAAAACTAGAAATCAATTCCAAGAGGAACTCTCAAACATACACAAATTCATAGAACTTAACCTGTTGCTGAATGATCCTTGGGTCAGTGACAAAATGAAGATGCAAATCAAAAGATTTTTCAAATTAAATGACAAAGGCAACAAAAGCTTCCAAAATCTCCGGGATATAGAAAAAGCCGTGCTAAGAGGAATGTTCGTAGCACTAAATGCCTGCATCAAAAAGACAGAAAGATCACAAATTAACAACCTAAGGAACTCATCTGGTTCCTTGTCATACCTCAGGGAACTAGAAAAAGGAGAACAAACCAAACCCAAAGCTAGCAGAAAAAAAAGAAACAACAAAGATCAGGGCAGAACTAAATTGAATAGGGAAAAAAAAAAGCCAATGCAAAGGATCAATGAAATGAAAAGCTGGTTCTTTGAAAAGATAAAATTGGTAGACCACTAGCTAGTTTAGCCAGAAATAGGAGAGAAAGGACTCAAATAAGCTCAATTACAAATGAAAAAGGAGACATTACAACTGATACCACAGAAATACACGATATCACCCATGAATACTATGAAAACCTTTATGCACACAAACTAGAAAAACTAGAGGAAATGGATAAATTTTTGGAAACAAGCTGACTCCCAAGCTCAAATCAGGAAGAAATAGAAATATGGAAGAAATAGAAATCTGGAACAGACCAATAACGAGTAGTGAGATTGAAACAGTATGAAAACATCTCCCAAAAACAACAAAAAAAGCCTAGGACCAGATGGATTCACAGCCGAATTCTACCAGCCCTACAAAGAAGCACTGGCACCTACCCTACTGAAACTGTTCCACAACATGGAGAAGGAGGGAATCCTCCCTAACTCATTCTATGAAGCCAGTATCATCCTGATACCAAAGCCAAGAAAGGACACAACAGAAAAAGAAAACTACAGACCAATATCCCTCATGAATATAGATGCAAGAATCCTCCACGGAATACTAGCAAACTGAATTCAACAGCACATCAAAAAGATAATTCACCATAATCAAGTGAGTTGTTTTTTAATGACAAGGTGAGGAAGTCCCTGTAGCATGGACTGCAACACGCTCTGTGCTCACCACTGGGCCTGGCATCTGCAGCTCTGCTCCAGCGTCCTGCCTCTTTCCTCTTTCGTGCTCTGGTTAGCTGACTCACTATTCTGTCCTGTGCGCTCTGTTCTCAGCTGTAGGATTTGTAGTGAATCTAAGGAGCTTGATCACTACCCCATCTTCCTGTGGGTTCTGAACCATGGGAGAAATGAAGATGTAGAAGTCAGAGGAGGACCAACATGTCCTCTCTAATGCTGGCACACCCTCATCTTGTGCTCGCCCACTGGGCTTCCCACCATCTGCTCTCTGTGCTGAACCTACTTAGCCACAAATAAGGCAGCAGGGCCTGCTCCCAGGGCTTTAAAGAAGGGAGACAGAGGAACATCTGTGCTTTTAGGCTGGTGGGTCAATGTTACAAAGAAGAAGGAAGACAGATAAAAGGATAAACAAAAAGTCATGGAGAGAGAGGGAGGAGAGAGGAGGAAAGACAAAGAGGGAGAGGGTGAGGGAGAGAATGGGGTTTGAACAAGCAAAATCCAGAGGGGAGAGAGAATGAGAGGGCAAGGACCCCCAACACAGGTAATGATATTCCTGCTGAAACTTCATTAAGGATACCTGGAGACTGCACCTGCTAGGACGTTTATCTTTAGCCATTTCATGCACAGTGTCCTGGGGGCTACAGTGACAACTCGGCCATCTCTGTCACCTGTAGATTGTAGAACATTAGCCCTTTGTCTGCAGGAGGAAGGTACAACCCTTCTTATTTTAGATAAAGAAAACTTTATTATCGTTATTATTTTATAAAAGGGATAATTACATGAGCATGATGAAGGACGATGCTTTCAAATATTTAGGGTGTGGATAAAACCAGGGAATGGTAGAGAATCAAAAATATTTCAAAGAATCCAAACAAACCTCTTCCTCCATAATGCTTCTTTCATATTCACTGTCTATAACATCTGAAAAAGAATGCTCAGTGATGACATACATAATTCAAAAATGTTCTCTCTGGAAAGGGCAGGGCTTTTCTTTTCCTCCTTCTAGGTCAGGACATGGCAGGGCAGCTATTTTAGTCCAAGTGGAAGCAGAAGGTCATGTTAAGGGCTGGGGGTTTAGCCCTGGTGATTCCTCCAAAAGAGTCATAGGGGCACTTGACCTGTGTCCTTCCAATGGGCTAGGGAAAAATAAATTTAGTGTTAAGTGCTTATTCTTCAGATTCAAATAGCACAGAAAACTGTGATGACAAGCATACTGAGCCAGGGCACCAGGACTCCCACTGACAGCCCAGAGCAACCAGGTCCCAGCAGGGAGGAGACACATGAAATTGAACAGTGAGATAGAACAGGAGAAATTTCAGGTCAGTAAGACTGGGGAAGCTTGTGGAAACTCAGATTCCATTAAGGAACAGGAAAGATGACCTGGCCTGGGCTATTTAGGTTGAAAAAAAATAAAAAAAAATTTTCAAAGTTTCCATTTGGTGGTATAGAAATCTTATTGACAGAAAAAAATTCATCTTATAAATTACTTTCATCCCCCAACAAATAAGTAATTGGTTTTCCAAATAGATTGTGTATCCACCCATCTGGGATGCACGTTCACCGGGACAGAATGATCTCAGAACTTAGGAAGTGTGGTTGGGGCTTGGATTTAATTTTCACCTCTCTTGGGTCTAGTATGACACTCACTTATTTTCCTTTTCCAAAGGTTCTGAAATCTGTTTCACCTGAGGGATTAAAAGCCCAGTAACCAATGGAAAATATCCAAATCTTCATGTCCTTTTAATCTCTTGGCTTGTCAGGTGTGTCCCCCGGTTGAATTTCATGCACATGTTTATTTCATTTGCGTTACGTTTAAAGTCTGCTTCCAGGGCTGTGCTCCTGCATATATTTGTGCAGATTATTCACTGTACAAGTGGGCTGGGCTGCAGGGGATGAGGGAAAGGCAGCCGTACCCTGCTTGCCAAGCTGTGCAGTGTGATGTGGGTCTGTGTCAGACCAGAGGAAGGGGCACCTTTTTCTGTTTCACACAAAGGGCTAGCAAGTGCCCTGGATTGCCCCTAAAGTCTTTGGCATCATAGCCTCCCTGAGATGTGCCTGGCACAGTGCTTCATGCACACTGCTGTCTGGCAAATGCTTCTGATGATAGTCCTAGATATATTGCAATTCAGTGGGGACGTTATGTGTGCTTTATTTGGGGAGAACTTTACCGCAAGTGCCTTTTACTTGGTGCAATAGTGATATTTCATCCTTTGAAGATATTTGGTACAAGCTCTGACATTTTTCCTCTCTTGGTTTTTGAGGGAGTTATACTTGAAGGAAAATGGGCCTCAAATTGCTTGGTGTCTCACAAATAAACATAATGAGCTTAGATATAAAAACCCTGAGAAATGGAAGAAAAGCCTATTATCTGCACAGACAAGGGAAAAGGCAATAGGCAGGGGCAGGACAGAATTCCCTGACTTGGAAGGTGCTGTGGGCTCCTTTCCTGCTCAGCGACTCAAGTTCTGTTTCTTGTTTTGGTGAAAAGCACGCAGATATAATAAGATCTCGAGTTCTAGAAATGGTCAGATTCTTAGATTGCCTGTATTACTGAAGTCTACTGCTCGATTTGGTTAATCTGAGAAATGCAAAGTTCTAGAAGTGTTGGAATCTCAGCTTGGGACAAGGGTGCTTACTACAAAACATCACTGTTCAGAGAAACTCATTAACCTCAGGCTTGAGATCTATTTATCTATCTTTCGATCCATTCATCCATCTACCTATCTATTCTTTCTCTTTATTACCAAAGAGGGTTTCCTTGCACTGGTTGGGCAGGTATTCAGGTATTGTAAATAAATGATGCAGAGAGGGATTAAAAAACAGTAGGGAGTGGGAGGGACTTGGCAAATGGAGCATTTCCTTATCTATAGGGAGTGGCCACGACTCAGTCTCAGGGGATTGTTTTGCAGAAAGGCAAACGTGCAGCTCTAGGGGATCCACATCTTCTGACTTTTTCCAAAGGAGCTAGAAATCAAAATGTGAAATCTCTTTATTATTAAATATTGACATCCGATTCAAATGTTTAAAAAACACTATGCTAACATTGCAAGACTTATCCTC